>NC_046318.1:53752467-54063429 GCF_009819535.1 Lacerta agilis | reverse complement strand
CATGACAATTTTCAGACAAAGGAAATTATTAAAGCGTTCTTGTCCATGTTACTTTTGGAGCTGGATTTTAGCCTCTCTTACCTAAGACTGAACTGAGGCAAGGCCCCAGCTATCGCAGCAGTGGAAAACTGTTCTCAAGCAATATATCTAGGATGTATCTGCCAGCAGCTGAGGTCAGCCACATGTCAATTTAAAAGTTTCCCCCATGTCTTCATTATTTTTTCACTTACATTATATTTATTTTTGTCTTTACTCAAGTTACTACAGATAAATTCTTCCTGGCATGAACATTAACAGAAAGAAAAGACCCAAATTCAATCATTACTTATCTGGTTCTTTACATTTTTGGAAAATACTGTAAGAGGGTAGGAAAAAGGAAACATGCCTGAACACCGGCATATTAAGAAACAAGAACAACCATCATTTGTGTCTAGTTTCAGCATTGCATCTGACCAGACACAAGTGATTTTTTTGCTCTTCCATTTAGGAAATGTACAAAACTGAAACACATTTAAAAAACATTAAAACTACGACAAATCTCAGGGCCAAAATGTGCATGACTGATGAGGTTTCTTCAAAGGTGTGCTCAATTAAACAGCATAAGAGATTTTGGTTTTAGTATACCCAAAAGCAAATTGAATGATACTGGCTTTGTTCACTAAAGTAGGTTGTTCCTCAATCAATACATTTCCTTTTATTTTAATGGCTCTTTATTGTAACAAATGCTAGTTATAGCTGAGTTGAATAGTCCTTATTCCCCCAGGACTATAACATAAACTTTGATCTGCCAAGTTGGGGAATCTGATGGAGTTGTTCTGTCTTACAAAATTGTGTCCCCACTAATTTTTGCCCCATTGGTTTTACCTGGTTTTCCAGAACTGGGGTTTTGTCACTCAGTACTTCTACACCAGAAAGCAACTTCTAGTTCAAGAATAGTCAACTAGGTTCTTTTAACAGTTACTATATCCCAAGGAAAAACCTGATCACTGGGCTAGTCACTCTTTTAAATAGTGACGTTGCACTCATCTTTTTTGGGTGATTGTTAATCTTGAAGGCTTAACCTGCTTTCTGGAAACAGAGGTGTTCTAAAGCAAGAGGCTGCAGAAAATTCATGGAAGGGCCTAAGCTCTGTTTCTTCATTTTTCCTGTAGTTATATTTTATGTAATTTAACTACTGTATATAAAAGCTAATGCAAAGCATTGATGGTGCACAGATTGGCATTAACACAGTAGAATCCTGTGAGATTATGGAGGAGCTAGTCTGCTTGCTCTAGCTCACACTGAAACAATAAACTATGGTTTATTGCTGCGGGAATGAGATTCATATGCCTAGCCAGCTAACATAAGGTTAGCAATGCCAGCTGGGACAATTGGGAAGGCTGACTAGACACATGGAACTAGATTCAGCACTAATCCTTTGGGGGCAGGACCATCAAAACTATTAGCAGCAGCCATCTGTTAGGTATTGCACACATGGTTCCAAATCAAGTACCACAAGTGTCTGCATAGATACTGAGATCCAGCATGTGAAAACAGCACCATTTGAGGACAGGTATTCAAACGTTTTTGCAGCATAGTGCTTTTTATAATTCTTATACGAGAACAAATAACACACTCTGCACTTTCTGGGGATGATTTTATCCTTAGGACTTCTCTCCCAATGACATTTCAGAGGTGCATAGGCATGCTTTTCATTTCTCAGACAAGGCTAATGTGAAGCTTGCAATGACCAATACCAGACTGAAAATAACAATTCAGGAAAACAACTAAAAAAGATGCCAAGATGAAATGTATTTCAGTGATACTATGGTACCTCTGGTTACATAGGCTTCAGGTGTACTGATGCCAGTAAAATCTGGAGATTGCTATTTAATAATCAGCTCCTGTCAAAATTACATACAAATTAATTTGGCTGAACTTTTCATTTTTTTCAGTTTCAGTTTCAATTTTATGAAATGATTCCATGTCAAAAAAGAATGGATTTCATAGGTCCCTAGTAAGCAGTTGAACAATCCTCATCTACTAAAGATGAAATGGAAATATCTGTCACAGACTTCAGAACATGGTTAAACATTTCTGTGTTCCTGTGAATCTGTCTCTCTCATTAATCCTGCCTGGGGAGGATATAAGAAGACTGATAACTTTCCAAGCAACTAATGAAATATTCTGCATGCAGGCTTATTCACGTCATTCATTTTCCTCTTAGAGTTCACCAACTGTTCAATGTTATTGCTCCATGAGCTTTCTTCAGGCACATGTTGCAAACGAGTCAACTTTTTTCATGTAATCTAAAAATAATAATCCTCCTCAGAGCTTTGTTGCAATATTGACAGCTATTTTTAATCCCTATGTCCAACATTAAGGTCCGTTCTACTTGAAATGCCATGTAATTGAAATTACAAGCTTTCCGCTCTGTATAGCAGGCAGCATGCCAGCACATTCTTATGCCAAAATCATACTGAGCTAGTCCTTCCCAAACCATGATTCATGCTGATGCAGACAGGGAAAACCTACACATATGGCTGCATGTAATAAGACAGACAGAAGCAATGCTTTTGTTTTTAAGAACTGGTAATTCTGAGATTGAAAATCTTATGTTATTGCCGAAGATAGCATAGGTTCAAATACAGTGCTGATTTTCACAAAGAGTGGCCCTTTTACTAATAGTGTTATATACAGTTAAGATAGAAATATACATATACACCCCCTATTTGGAATAGAAAGGAAGGCCAGGAATCTAAATTAGAAGTCTTCAGGTCAGTAGTTTTTTTGGGTTGCCTTAGAGGCATCAGCAAAGCCAATGAACACTTGTCATAGCTTCCTTTACAAATCCTCATGACACAAAGGCAAATTATATGGTAGAATCATCTAAAAAGATGTATGTGGTAAATGGTCTGCTTTGCTGAAAGACATTTTGGTGAAACATAATATTAGCTCTTTATTTTCCTTTGCAAATAGTCACTACATTTCCAATTAGCACCACTTCTCTGATTGTCCCAGTCCCATCCTTTGCCCTTTCCAAAGCCACAAAGAACACAACTGGTTTTCATCACCCCTCATCCTAAATCCTCATTTTTCCTCAGCTGAGTTTCAAGCAGGCATGATATTCAAAACAATGGAAACTTTAGTTAAAAGAAAAACTATCAAGAGATAAATTGATATTAAATTGCTTTGTAGCGACAGGAAGACACGTTATATGTTGTCTTGTAGATGCCACTAGCCTGTTTGAAAACCCAGGATGACCCCTTCAACTCTTGACTTCCAGAATTTACAGGATCATTGCACTGCTGAAATCAGCACTTGGCTGAGACTGTACTCTGTGTTCTTTCCAGATGTGAATGTCTGCGGCTGAAGAAATATGAAAGGCTAGAACATAAACGTTTTATCCCAAGATGCTGAAAAAGAAAAGACTTGATGTTCCGGAGAAGGTTTTAAAGTAGGTTACTTCACAGATAACCTCCTTATTCATACATTAGCCACCTATGCTAAAAGCAGATATAGAAAACAAAAGCACATGCACCAAAATTACAATAAAACATAAAAAATAGTACAGCTGGTAAACCTAAGGACAATGAGCTATTTATGTGCCAACAAGGAAAAGACAGTGAAGATAAAACTCTTTGTTTGTATAAAGGAAGGAACAGTGCCATCTGGAAAAAGAAATAATAATGGAACTTTGAAACTGTGGGCCAAAATAGACAAATCATGGGAGTTTCATAAATTGGATATGCCAACACTTACATTTCATTTCAGAGGTGCCTAGGAGCATCCCTTAACTAGACTGGAGATGCAGCACTGGAGGAAGAGAGAGTATAATCTTTCTACCTATGTCATTTCTCTGCTCTGAATTGCCACCCAACAGCAGAAGATACAGAGATTTCCACAGTGTGACTAATAGTAATGGGGCGGGTGATTTAGATCAGGGAAATAACATATGGCAGGGAAAGGGTTTCTGTTTGCCACTTCCATTTAATTTGAGAATTCTCCTATGGCTGCTTGTTGAACCAAAAACAGTGGGAATCATTGTTCTCCTGCATCTCATCTATTTTGGTCTGGTAACGAAAAACTGAAAACATAAACTTAAGTAACAATGTGAGTTGGGCAGAAGAATAGGAGTTAGAAGTAAATTAAGAGTTATGAACAAAAAACCATGAAGATTATTTATTTAATTAGAGCATTTTTACCCTGCTCTTCATCCAAAATGGCTCTCAGCACAGCTTATTAAAATCAGGAGTGAGGCATATCGTATATATTCCACAAGTGACAAATGCCCCCATTTTCTTTTTATCCGATGCGGAACAATATGCTTTGGACTCAAATTTTGCACTACAATGCAAAATAACCTAGACTGAAGTTGCATCGTTCATGGATAAAAGTTCGCAAGCGCTTAAGCTTTTCCGTGATGTTAACAAGTGTGAGGAGGTTATGCTGTTATATAAACTCATTTTAAGAAATGAATGTCAGTACATTTATTTGATTTAGTTTCTGAAAATCAAGGGAGGCTGAAATGAGTACAAGATGTGCCATTAAAACATGCTTTCTTGGTTGTAATAAAACACCTTATGAAAAACAGTACCTATTTTTGTGGAGAACAAACCACTGCACACTCTTGCACAAGCCAACAAAAATAGATTATACGATTTAGTTTGACAGAGGTTAACACTATCATAGCTATACTTACATCACAATATAGTATTAAAAATATAGCATACGATCCAGCCAGTTCAGTATTTTTAAGATGGATTCATTTCAGTTGAAGATGCCTAACACGCCTCCTATTACAGGATTTCAAAGTGCTTACCTTTGTCTTGATTCTGCCAATATATATTTAAAATTACTTTTTAAAAATTAACTTTAAAAATCCTGAGCTCTTGCAAAACTGAAAGTACGTGCTTATACATAAACACTGACGTTTATACATGCTGAATATTCTGGTTGACTCTGAAAAATTGAACCAACTAATGTGATTCATATTCTAGTCCAGCGCTCAGGGAATGTGATACGCAAACCTCCAGTATTCCCTTCAGTTTCGTGCCAAATGTATTCAAGTTAATCTAGAAAAACTGAGGGTTTGTTTGTATTTATTTACAGAATTCGTGTCCATAAAACTGAAGACAGCATATATAGGGTCCTTATTCTTACCTGCTCTGCTGCTTGGAGTACATTCTCCAATTCATCACTGCTTTCCATTGAAATTTCTGCTCCAGGCACTGACGCTGTTTTAAAAGATGGGGGGGGGGACCAATAACGAATAATGAACAACATTTTTTATTATTGTGCACTCCCTGCACACCAACTGCAGCTGTGGAGATGAGATCAGAAGCATCTGCTTCTGGGTTTAAACTAATCAGAGCTCCCCATTACGTTTGAACTCAGGGAAGTGTGGCTAGTTTATGTTTAGTGAAAAGACCAGTATCGTACATTATGGTTTGAAGCTGGCTTGTTTCAATCAACTGAAGCTAAGCCAACCACATTGAGATTCCAAGTGCTGATATCACAGGGAACTTTGGTTTGTTTAATACTGGAAATGAAAGGTCCGATTTCCCTTTTGCAGCCATGCCAGGAGAGGGGAGGAAAGAGTACACAAAAGAAAGAGTATCCTGTTGTAATAAACCTCAGCTCCAGCTGATCTAGGCTTGGCATGACTTAGTTAAAACTGGGTTGCCAAAGAAGTCTCCTCTGATAATGAAAGCCTCTTTAAAATAACTTCATAGCTGCGTAAGTGATTTCTTGACTTCCCATCTAAGAAACAATTTACAGTAGCATTGAAGGTGGCAGCAGGGCACCAGCAGTGCCACCCCAATGTCCACAATGCATTGACCCAGACAGAGAAGCGATGGGGAGGGAGCTCTGATTTGCTAGTAGCATCATCCTCGTTCTGGCAAATGTAGCTCTGCTGCCCTCGCACACTGCTGCTGAATATTTGTGCAAATTCCATTGATTTGTGTCAGTTGACCCAAAATCTGCATTTGCTGACCTTTGCATATATTTGTAACTTGCATGAACCAGCCATTCATTGCTCAACGTGGAAAAGTGGCAAATTTCCAATAAAATATCAGACGGCAGAACAGCATTGTGAATGCAAGATTTACTACAATATGGAAGACGTTAGGGCTTCAAACCTTTTTAAAAGATGTGATAAACACTTATCCCACCACATCATGGTACGCACAGAGTTCATTGATAATGAAAAAACGTGGGAAAGTCATTTTACAGACCTTTCTGTTTCACGCATAGTTATTTTAACATAGCCTATATATTGCCATCCATGCACTGCCTTATTAACTGGGGCCAGTTTGCTTTGTTTTGCCACACGATGAGTAAATAGCTTTGCTCAGGAGTGGTAACACTGTTAATCCAGAAATAATTGCTATTTCCAGAAAATACTGTTTTACTGACATGTTCTGATGAAGCAGTTATTATCTATGAATAGCAGACTGAAACCATGTAATCCAGAACTAATGATTATGCAAGTATTTATATATATGTCTACATATAATTTTAATTAAAAAACTGACCCACTGGCTATGTGTTACTTTAAACACGTGGACCAACAAATGTTTGCATAACTAGCATTAACTATTGACATAATATTTTATGTAGATATATATTGCAAGTCATAGTTCACATTGTAATAATATACTGGACCCCAAAATTTGTTGATTGGACGCAACATTAATTTTAATGTTAAATTACGAAAGGTGAAACAATACCTTGAGTATTCATACTACCTGACACAGAGTCTGTATCATGGCCATTACATCTTGGTCCAGTGTTACTCCAAGGTGGACTCTGATTTAGATTACCATAAAGTCACTTAACTCTTTGTACCCCTTTCTATACCATCCAGGCCTGAGGAAGTGTTTCTCCATCATCCGAAGACTCCCCTGTAACTTCTCCTGTTCCATAACTATCTAGGAAAATGTGACCCCTAGGGGAGAGGAGGCACTGGAAAGGAAAGCCTCATGCGCCTTCTTAAGTCTTTAGATGACCCTGATCCTTTGCTGAGGAAACATCACCATAATGGTTTTTGTTATTGTTAATAATAATAATAATAATAATAATAATCCCCTGCCATTCACCAGCAGGTCCCAGGGAAGGTTACAACAATTAAAATTCAGTATGAAGAACATTTAAAACAATTAAAGTAACATTGTGAATCCTGGAAACATACATCTCAGTGTAAAGAGATGCATCCTCAGTGTTTACTAAAAGCTGCATAGTGAGTAGCACTTTTGTGGGGAGAGAATTCCATAGTTGATGGAAGTTTATGAGTTATGGGCAGCTCCATGTACAGCGCATTGCAACAATCCAATCTGGGATTACCAGAGGATGGAGTACTGTGGTCGCGTCATCTCTGCCCAAATGGAACCGTATCTGAACAGCTCCAAGTTGGAACTGGAAATAGGCAGGCCTATTCTTCCAAACCATAGTCAGCAAGGTTCACTGGGATCTGCCCAGGGTCCCGCCTTGCCTTGGCCCAGGCCAGCACTTCCCCCACAAGCCCCCAGCAGACCAGTTTAGATAGTCTGAACTTCATGAAACTCCCCTCCCCCATAACACTCATTTAGTTGTGAGCTCTATAGGAATATTCCTTACACTGAATCAGATCAGCAGCTCTCAGGATTTCAGACAGGGTTCTTTCCCAATCCTACCTGGAGAGGCTAGAGACTGAACCTGGAACTTTTGCAGGCAAAGCAGATGGTCTGCTCCTACTGAGCTTCAGCACTTCCCAGTTCTGGATTTTTAGCTAATTCATAAAGAACAAACTGCCACAGGAGAGGTATTTTGAGTGTAATCACATTGTGCCTGCTAACCAAGTTATACATCATTATCCAAACAGCAGAGATAAGCACTTTAATTCTGCAAAGCCTCAGCATTGTGCTGTTGTCTTCAAAAAGCAGAGTTGCATCAGCGTTTTCCACACAGTGTTAAATCTAATCTCAAAAGGGAGTGGAGTGTGAACAGAAGTGAGAGCAAAGAAAACAAACTTAAATAGTAAGGAACAGGGTCTGATGAGCTAAGTTTCTTTCCACACATTACTATAATTTGGTAACTGAAAAAGGAATTTGCCTCCCACCAAAACTGGTCTTAAAGTTTCCCAGCAGATAGTCTCAAATGTGTTTTTATCGGTATGTATTGAGTTGTTCAGATTATTCCATGCGAGGTAGCATAGCTCTTTCAAGAACTTACCGACAGATTGTGGTACTTCTTGCTCAAGAGTCTGGGACGCAACAGATACATCCTCTGTTCTTTCTGCCAAGTTATCTCCTTGCAGTCTAGGATGATTGAAATGGAAACAATTTTGAAGTTATATGGAACACTCCACTGATTAATGCACAAGACAACTGGACAGCTGCCAGCTTGCACTGCTAAGCACCACTAGGAGGCTGATGCCCTTACAAAAGTGTTGAAAGATCCTGGGGCTGGAGGCTGCTGGCTGATAATTTAGTGCCTTACAGGTATGCAGCTGCTAATGGTGCCCAACATGGGCTGTATCTGCAGTGGGTACTATTATTTCATTTATTAAATTTATGTACCGCCCTTCATCCAAGGATCCGAGGTACGAACCGGACCTGCATGCAGCTGGGGCAGCACTCTCCATACCTCCAGTAAGGGCTCTGGGTCCTCCTCCTCTCACACAGGTGCTCTGTGGTGGAAGCTAGTAGCCACCCAGTGAAACCTCTCAAAAGCCACCATTGAGTCTGTACCTTACTATGTAATTCATTGAAAACATTAGTTGCATGAAGTATATCTTTTAAAACATTAATTATTAATATTCCTATAAAAATACGTATTTGAGACTAGCTAGCAATTTCTTTCTAAGGACTTTGGGAGGTGTTTTTTTTTTTTTTGGTAAGTGATAACTTATCAAAGCTGCTTCATCTACAGCTGCTATGGAAATGGCTGGTGTGATTGAGCTACATTCACAGCCCACCAGGAGTTAGCAATGGGATGACAGCTTTGTTTGGGAGCTGGGCGAGAGGCTCTGCTTCTTACCAAAGCTGGCTCCAGCATACCAACCACTGTTAGTCTCCTGTGCCTCCTGCCTGGAGCTCATTCAAGTTCTAGGCAAGCACTGCAGATAAAGGTTAGGACCTCTTTGGTTCTCTTTAACCACTCCAAGGTAAGTGCTGACTAAGCTCTGTTCATTTCTATCTTCATGACTGCTGCACTGATACAAGTCTGGTACAATGGGTTGGTTAACACATTTGTTCAGTCTCAATGATTTTGCTAAACCATTTCTGAGACTAAATTAGCATTCCCCAATTCCTCATGGCTTACTGGCTGGGATGTTCCAAGCTAATTTTTAGGTAGCAAACACTTGGCGTATGGATGCAGATTCATGCTCATGGAAGATTGGGTTAAAGGACTGAGAGCTGGACTGGATGAGCTTCTGATTTGCAAAGTACTAAAATATCACACATTTACACCACATAGGAAAGACAACTTGAGTAGAAAAGATTTCTTATCCACAGTTTTGAAAAGCTTTATTCACAGTCACAGTATTTTCTAAGACTCAGTAATTACTGAAGTTAGCTGAGCAATAGCAAGCCTGTAGCTTCTTCTTTTTTTGCTTTCTTTTTGATATATATATAGACACACTTGGCATCTGTTCTTTTCTTTTTTTAAAAAAAGTTGTGCTTTCTATAAATATAGCTGTTAATTACAAATGAAATTCATAGCCTTAAAAAAAATGTATAATGTATTTCAGGAACGCCAGAAATATCCAACCTCATAGGTGGGCTTCTCTCTACAGTGCCAAATTACTTGGCAGTAATTTCAGTAATATAGAATAAGAAAGATTGATCAAAGACAAATACACTTTGTTCCTTCCCCCATGATATGGTAAAGAGGACATCTACACTGGATGGGTTGAGATACTAACTAAAATTAGGCACGCTGACACACAGAAACATGGGTTTAGCAGCTGCTGAGGGCCCACAGTCACCTCCTTCCAGTCTCCTCTTCCCCAGATGTGAGTTTTTGTTTCCTCAATTCATGCCACAACTGGCACTGGCATATCCTTGGATGTCCAAGACTGAACTTCCTATCTTTCCTCTTAAGCCTGATCCCATTGTACACTTTCTTTATCCACAGGCAATGTTATTATCCACCCTCTTGAATGTGCACAGAGCATTGGCCTCCTCTCTGCAAATTTCTGTTCTATGGACTAGATTGTCTCACCTTGGCTTCTTCTAGGGAAGGGAAGGGCTGTCAGTTAAGGTTTCTCTGAGTTGCTTTCTCTCAATAAAGCAACCAAGTTGGATGGCTTTAAAAGAAGATTAGACGAATTCATGAAGATCTACCATATTATTTTCATTTTTGTATGCATTACTTGGCTGGAGAACTGTATTGCAAAATTCAGAGAAGTGTGAAATTCAAAAGCTAGCTGTGTTTTAGTTCTTGTATTGCGTTGGAAAGTGCAAATTAGACAGGTTTGCCTTTCAATGCCAGGTGAACAGAATTTCTCTCCTACCCCTAGTCTCTTCACACCTATCCAGCACTCAGCTGCTAAAATAATTTGCTGCTGGACCCTCATTGCTCCACCATGCAAGCATGGAACTATTGGGAAATGAGCATTTTTAACCCCCGTGTGATGCTCCACCTTAAATCCCTACGCTGGCTTCCTAAATCCAACACAAGCTCCTTGCCCTTACCTTCAAAACCATTCATAGCCTTGCATCCACCTGATACATCCACACTTATATCCTGATATATCCCTGCCTGTGAACTACATTATTCCAGCTCTAAGCACCTGCTTCTAGCTCCCACCATTTCACCCTTGCTGCACTGTATGCTTGGAACTACCTTCTCGGGATAAGAGATTTCACCTCTCCTACTTTATTCTTTCTCAAAACCCACTTTTCAGTGAAGCCTATGGCTAGTTCCCATGCCCTACTGTAATTATATCTGAGCACATGTCTCTTAAACAGTTGCATATTGCTCCTCTTCTTACTCCTTACTCCATTTTCCTCATCAGCAATTAAACTGATGAGTGCTATACCAGCTTCTTCTTCTTCTTCTAAGGCTTCTTCAAAGGTAGACCCACATATTATGCATTGCAAAAATCTAACCCAGAGATTACCAGAACACAGACAACAATAGGTAGGCTACTATCTGGGCCATCTGTTGAAGTTGATAGAAGGCACTCAATGCCACTGAGGCCACTTATGTCTTAAGTGACAGCAATGGATCCAGAAGCACCCACAAGTGACGTGCATGCTCCTGGCAAGATAAAAATGTAAAATGAATAACTGAATTCTTATCTGTCACACAGGTGGTATCAAGGACACATTTTCTTTTTTCTTTTCAATTTTAAACAGGGGTTTATGTGAACAACAAGTATGTAAAAGTGTATCATGTTACTTGTTTTACTTTCTGCAGCCACTCCTAAAAATGTTCATGAAATGACATCAGAGTTGGAAACACACAATTGTTTTGTGGAATTAAATATAGGCTTTCTTTTTTGTGTGCTTTCTGATAAAACCTCATCAATTTCACTCTTCCGATATTTTTTTAATATAGAAGACTATCTGGGAACTGTAAGTAATTACCCATTACAGCCTGAAGCTCTAGGGAAGTCAGTTGCTAATTCTACAGCAGATTATCACAATATGAAAGAATGTTCATTTAAAGTTTGGCAATAGTTTCTACATCTTGCAGAGTTTTAGAAATGTGAGACACAATCCATCTGGAACATCTACATAACTTCTTTTTTCCCATAAATATGTTAACATAGCCTGAATTTCATTTTGTATTTCCTGAAATGGTATTCAATGAACTGAGCTCATTCCTGTACACATTCAATGATTACTAAAAACAACAGCCATTTTTGGTTCACCAATGAAGAAGCACAACACATGAGTCTAGTGATGCCCCAATGTGTGTAGTCCTTTGAGTTGAAATACAAATTTCTGTGATTTAAAATTCCCATCTTCAGGTACTTCCAAGCCTAGCTCAGGTTTTAATCTGAGCCAGAGAAAAATGTCTCCTTTCACCACCTCTCTGCTCCTCTCCCCTTCCCTATAGCAATCTCTCAGGCATTAGGATCTCAGGAACATGTAATTTTCCTAATGCACCAGTTACTGCTCCCTTCCTCCTCCTCAGACTCCTCCTCCTCCTCTTTAGTTACCCTATTGCATCTTTACTTTACTCCTCCTCTTTAGTTACCCTATTGCATCTTTACTTTCTCATCCCGTCCCCATTGCCACCTCTAATTCCCTGCTGCCACTTACATCTTAAGAGAACAAGCAAAAAAACCAACTACCGGTAAGTGGCTTCCTTGATTTTGCTGCAGACCAGGGTAAGCATGGGAAAGGTTTGGCCATGGCAGGTCCATCACAAAACACTTTTGTCAGCAGCCATACTATCCTTTCCAAGACTCCACTTTCTTTACTCCTACCTGTGCTAGTCACAGATCAGTCACTGATTTGAGCACTGGAATCTACTAAGTATACCAAAAGGTGTTTTTTCCCCTCCTTCTAGCTCACTCCACTGCACTGAATGCTTCTTCAAAGGGTTTCCCTACCTTCAGGACAGGTCCTTTGGAGAATAGAGCTCAGATTGGTGAGAGAGGGGGAGAGACTTGCTTTGCATGCGGAGTGCCAAGTTCAATAGCCTACAGATTCTGGGCTATATCTATGTGAATGTATCTCATACATGAAGGGTGAAAATATACATTATACATGGAATTAGTCTGAATGCTCATTCTCTGCCCTAAAAGCAAATCCCTCAGAATTTCAAGACTGGAGGTTGAAACTATTTCTGCCATCCTTCAAATTTATGCTCATCTTATTTTAGTTTTGTTAATGCAATGTGATGGCCCAAGACTAGGCTCCCCATGCTATCAGAGAAGGGATCCAATGACAATGGGTGTGGAAGACAGGGTTTAGGAGCCATCTGAGGAGAAAGCCTCCAAAGCAACCAGCATATAGGATGCTCCCATGGAAGGGAAGCTCCACTGGTGATGTATCCATCCACTCTGCATGAGGAGGTAATCTTTCTTCCTTCCTGTGACTCAAAAGACTCAATCCCTTGGAAGTGTCCACTCCACCGCTGTAAGACATTCACCTTCCTGCAGGACTATTTGAGGCCATAGTTGATTCTGGTGGAGCAACATTTCAAGCACTGTTTCCTTAAATTGCATCCAGTTTAACCTTGAAACCAGCTGCCACAATGTGCTGTCCATGGTCCTGACCACCACAGTCTATCCTGGACTCTTGCTGCAAACTTCTGTAGGCTCCAGCCTATAACAGGACACTTAGATCAACCTTATACAAAACTACCTGAGAGTAAGACTCACTGAACTGAACAGGGCTTACCTCTGAACAGACATATATGGGATTGTGCTGCTAAGCACATATTTAGGGAATGCTCAGCCATGCAAAAACTGTATTGGGCAAATGAGCCATGAGTCACCTAGATTTTGAAGGATATACGTACATATGTGTTGGTTTAGTTTTGGAAGTCTGATTTTTCACATTATACTGGGTTTTAAAATATGCATTGCCCACTAGTTTATTTAGAAAAAGGAGCATCTATTTTATACAGACCACTTACTATAGTAAATGGTGCTTTAGGCCACATACTATAGCAATAGCCACAAATAAAACTTTAAGGCCTCAATATTATCTTAATATGAAATACAGTGGTACCTTGGTTCTCAAATTTAATCCGTTCTGGGACTCCCGAAATGGTTCGAAAACCAAGGTGCAGCTTCTGATTGGCTGCAGGAGCTTCCTGCACTCAATTGGAAGCTATGGAAGCCACGTTGGACATTTGGCTTCTGAAAAACATTTGCAAACCGCAACACTCACTTCCGTGTTTGTGGCGTTTGGGAGCCAATTTGTTTGGGAGCCAAGCTGTTCGACTACCAAGGTACCACTGTACTAACCTTTCTAGGTTTCAGATGTTGGTACAAAATTTCCACTGAAGACTAAAGATTCTCTTTAATTTGATAGGTTATTCAGCCTAACAAATGTCACTGTTACAAAACACTGCATCAGCAATCCTGTAAACATTTACCTTCGAGTTAAATGAAAATACTTATAAGTAGACATGCATAGGGTTTTACAGCACATTACACTTTTTTCTGTGATTCGTAAAGATAAACATGGAATTACCCTTCTAGAAACAAAACAAAACAAAAAAACCACATGTGGCATAAAATGATTTAGAAATGCACTGAATTTTGGCATGGGTGTATTTTCTACCGCAGATAATGCTAGCAGACTGGGTTAGTAAACACAACAACAAACAAACAACAAACTATTGCTTTTTCACAGTAAAACAGTCAGAGACAGGCCACCAAAGAGCACTGGAGTCAAATAATACAACTGATCATGCTTCTCTTAAGAAGCATGCTTACTTGCTACAGGCAAATATATAGCCTGGTTAAGGAAATAAGGGTTTTTGTTGTTGTTGTTTGAAAATAAGTTTCATTTTCTATTTTAGATACAAAAGAAAAATCTCAGCCTCCCCTGAAACATACCACCAGTGAAAAGTAAACAAAATCTTACTGGAAGTCCTTTATAAATTACTTCTGATACAAACCAGTGACAGTTGTAATCTGCTATTAAAACAAGCCAATAATAGTAGACTGCTTCTTAGCATTCCAAGCCAGAAAAGTGGGGAGAGATAGAAAACAGCATTTGTATGAGACACATCCCTTCTTTCCCACTGCATCTTTATAAAACCATGTGGAGGAAGTATCCATACATTCTTCTCTTGTTTTTCCCTCCATCCAATAGCTAGCATTAGTATTAGAATTAGAATTAACTTCCTGTGTAATGGAACAATTCAACCTTTTCTTAAATTTAGCCTGTGCCTGACCTGTCATGTCTGATGAAAAGATATATCAACTTTGTCTTAAAATTCCAAAAGGAACATTTTTTCCTTCCTAACTGCTGTTTAGCATCCTTCTAAATTACTGCACACACATGGAGCAGATTCATTATCTGTTGCTTCAGCAGGTAAGACCTGTACCAAGAGGTTCAAATTACAAAAGAGGGGATTTCAGCTCAACCCTAGGAACAGCTTCCTGTCAGTAGAATGTTCAATAGTGGAAAAGACTGCTGCAGAAGGTGTTGAACTCACCTTCATTAGAGTTTTTTAAGTCACAGGAATGATTGTCACCTATCAGGGATGATGCTTTAGCAGTTGAATTGGACTTTTGAGTCCCTTCCAACTCAATGATTCTACAATCAAGTAGCCTTTTGCTTGGTAAGCAATTTCTCTTTAATTGAGACAATAAAGAAGTTTATTGGAAACTTCTTATATGATGATGATTTATTAATTTATATACCATTTAATACCAAAATAGTCTTCTAAGTAGTTTACAAAAAACTGAAATAAACAATTGCACAAGTATTAAAATATAAACATCCATAATTAAGATTGCTGTACCATGTACAGATCTAAAACGTGGGAATGGGTTAAATTTCTGACCAGCTCACAGTGATGACTAGTGATGGGAACTACAATTTCCAGGGTGCAATATAAGGCACAATAAACTTGCATATGCTAACGTAAGCCAGAAGAGAACTTTTGAAAACAGACGACTGGTTTCCTCTAAATTATTCAATGAAGTAAATAATGTAAACACCAAGCCAATTCCATACAGAGCCAAATTACAGCAAAGAAATCTATGTAACTGCAGTGGAACAAATTCCTGTTTGTGCCACTACAGTAATCAAATCAATACAGCCAAACTGTAAAGACTGATCCAACACCTGTGTAAACATGCCTCACCTCAAAACTTGTCTTGCTTCCTGTGTTCTACATCCTTCGTTATTGAAAACATAAATCATTCAAAAATGTATCATCTTCAGTTTCATTATATGAATGAGCTGGATGTTTTTCTATGTTAGTATATTTACCAATACACCTGCTTGCCCATATTTGTTTGTAATTTGTTTTAAACTGTTTTTAATGCTGGATGTCATATTGTTGTAACCCTGGGACCTCATGGCAAAGGGTGGCTAAACTGATGTTGATGGTGAGGATTTTTAGTCACTTTAAAAATTATTTAAGGCCACCTATGCTATCAATTTTGTTTCCAAATCCCTACAACATTTCAGTGTATCAGAGTACAATGCTTTAATACCTAAGGAAATGTCATACATTGAAATTTTCAGGAGGAAACTTCTTCTGCGAGGGTTTTTCCTTACATTTTCGAAAGCTATGAAATGTGGTTGCTTGTGTATCTAAATTAACAGGCATTCCTCCTAAGCACCAAAAGTGATAATACATTTTCCCAGAGCACAGAATCTGTAAAGAATCATAATTATCAAATGTTTTCCAAAGATCAGGAATTATTCCATTCTAGGGCAATCTTTTATCTGACGCTTGCTTAAAGCCATTATCTCACATTAGAAAAATAATTTCCTGCAATTGGTTACAATTTCCAACTTTTACAAGACAGGAAAATCAAGTTAGTACAATAACTGACCTTGTGTCTACTACCACAGGTAACAAAATAATTTTGTGTAAATTCACCTTGCTCAGCTGTTACGTTAAGTATACTTTCTACTGAATTAAATATTAATATTTGGGACTGAAGGATCCATCTGCTAAATTTAAAAGGAAAAAGGGAAAAGGAAAAGAACATATTTAAGATATACCTCTATAAAATATGGCCACGTACCTACTTCAGCATCACAAACATATTAACATGTAAAGAAAGGAATTCAAACTAATTACTTTTCAACATGTACTTTAAAATAAATTTCTAAAAGTTTTCTGTCATACAATTAACTTCTTATCTTCACTGAAGAGTTGTAACCCACCCTGGGACCTTAGGGTGAAGGTGATAAATAAAATTACTACTACTACTACTACTACTACTATGTATTAGATTCTGCTTCAGAAACAGATGCATTGCTTATAAATGGAAGAGAGGGGAAATACTGCCTTGAAAACTTCCCCATTTTATCTATGAAGTTCTAATGTTATAGATTGTACATTTGTACAATACTATTTGTGCAATACACAGTGCCGTAAGTCACAGTCCCATACATAGCTGGTCAATATTAAAAGTGTGGTTGTGATTTAAAAGCACGAAACCAAAAAATACCAAATAGTCAACAGAACAAACATTTTGATACTTTCTTTACAAAATTAGGCAAATAGGATTCTTGGATTGTCCTCTTAGCAATAACTGCATGTGTCAAAGCAAGCAGAAAACAGTTGCAGATATTTGTTTTTTAAAGGACTAGAACAACTTTAAGACAGACTCAGTAGGACTATATAATCTCTTAATAGATTATGCAACAGAAGGACAATTAAGACTGCAGCTATTCCTCCTTTTCCTTCACATAGAGAGCAATTCCTTTTGACAGACTCTATAACTCTTTAACAGAGAATGTTTTGATTATCACATCAACTTTTTTTCAATGTTGTTTCTGGATTTACTCAGTGGGAAAATGTGGTCAACTAGGGAAATTCTATGCCCCATGAGATTTTGGTTAAGCTGGAACATAAATCTCCTGTCTTATGTTGTTTGTTTCCCATGACAAAGCTAGGGTTTTGGAAATAATGAGACTTAGCCATTTCTTTCAAAAGGGGAAATTCACAGGGAGTTCACCATGAAATTGATTTAGCAGCATGGGATTCGAAACGATAGTAGTTCTTGGTTTATTGCACACATTTTTCATTTAGGCACAATTCAGTAAATAGTTAGCACTACTGAAAACAAATGGGATATAAGTGTAAGTAACTGTGTGCTTATAAATTTACAGTCTACCCTACATTTGATTGAAAATGTGTTCACTAAATTTGATGTACATTTAGGATTAAGGCTTACAGGCGAATCTTCTATTTGTTTTTTTAGAAGTATGCTCCACAGAAGTCAACAGGACATATATTTTTTTCAGAGAAGGAGGTATTAACAAACCTTTTATTCACTTCATAATCCCTGAACTCATGAATTCCTCCACATTTTCATGTCACCAGGAGGCTTCCAATAAAGATTTATGTGACATTTAGCCATCTATTATGAAGCCAAGGTGCAAGTGATGGTAATTACACATGCATCACGGAGTGCTGCTACAAAGATTGCATGGGAAATTATACAGCATGCTAGCTATCTCAAGAATTTTGTTGTGATTGGATACATCTCATTTCCCTAACATGTTTAGTGTTGTTGACTTTTTACGTGTAATTTATCTAGTTCCAGGTCCAAGTATTTTCAAAGCTTACCAACAAACTTGGCATACATATAGTAGTCTTCTTATAATTTCATTCAGATCATATAATTTGTGACAGTGATCTAAGGAATTCTATTTATTTTGAAATTACATGTAACTCATTCTTTTGTATAAAGTTGCAAGCAGAAATTGTCATACTTTTGTGGGTTCAACAAAAAGTGTTTCATTCCCAAGTATCTATTGGCAAGATCTGCAATAAAGAGATTTGCCACAGTGAGAATGCAAGTCAAATTAAAAAAAAAAATCCCGTAACATATTGTAACCCACCTTGAGAATGTGGGATGTGATACTCAACTAGACCCATCAAAATTAATAAAACTAACATAGTCATGTTCATTAATTTCAGTGGATCTTCTCTGAGTAAAACCAATTGACAACCTTGTTTAGCACTTTATAAATACTCCAAAAATGTAAAACAAAAAATCTGCTCCATGTATTTTTTATAGTTATAGGTAATCCATGGTCATGATATATGGAAATCCTCTCACCTAGGTTGCAGAACTTACACTAAGATTTATCTGTGAATTGTTATTTATAACCTGCCCTTCATCTATACATATACAAGAATGGGATACAGCTTATAAAAATACACAATAGAATCATAGAATTGAAAGGGACCCTGGGGATTATCTAGTCCAACCCCCTGCAATGCAGGAATATGCAGCTGTCCCATACGGGGATCGAACCTGTATCCTTGGTGTTATCAGCACCATGCTCTAACCAAATGAGGTATCACACTATAATAAAACCATAAAATTCATTTTAACCAATAGCAGCAGCTGAAAACACAGGAGAGGCTAACCCAAATGCCAATTAACTAACCACTGAGAATGCCTGGGCAAAGCAAGTATGGCTTAACTTGATTAAAGTATCAACATCACCCACAGTTTTGAGGCGGGGACAGTCCACAAGTAGGGTGCCAGTGTAGAGAAAGATTTCTCTTGTGACACCACAAAGCACAGCTCACCCAGTGGTGGATCATGGAGAAGAAACTCATTCAACAAACTTAAGGCACAGGCAGGATGATAGAGGGAATCCTTCGGATATTTGAGTCCCATGACATTGTGTCATGTTCTTTTACACTGTAGCCTGCATTCAACAAATATCCCTCATCTGTTAAGGTCATCTGGTGACCTAAACAGGCCATATGGATATCAGGGCACTGCATTACTCAAAGAGTCAGTGATTACAGAACAGAAGGTACTTCAAGCCATATCAGATAATTACAGTACACCTAGCAATTGCTACCTAACAGTGGCATCATACACATACCGCCACTGTGCAATGGGATGGAGAGCATATATCATATAATCCAAAAAAAGGTTTATAAACAGAGCAAGTTCTCATTCAGCTATAAATTCTGCTTCTTCTGCAGTCAAGTCCCTCACCCACACTGTAAAAAGGACAAATCCTCACCTCATTTAATCAGGGCAAATTCTGGGGCAGCAGTCAAGGCTAGACAAAGCTCAGAATTTAACATATAGATAATTCTGTCATCTGAGGGCAGTCAGGTTTTGTCATGTTATTTGGTTGTTTGGGCAGATAAGGCTTAGCATTTTGTTCCATTTGATTTAGCAAAAGACTGACAGAATAGTCTTTTGGTGTAATCAAGAGAGGACTAAGTATCAGCGGTGACAGCTATGGGTCAGGGATGTAAAACCGCATCTTGATTTATATTGCAGGGTTTAAATCTTAAATGGTGGGGAAGATTTCTCTAACAATGACAGCACTACATTATGATTCTACACGCAAGGGCATGGGGCCATTTCTGGAAGTGTTATTCAATCAGCATCTCCAAGCAGGCAGCTGTCAAAAAGTGGCAGCCTCAAATCAAAGAGGATGAAGTTTAAAAACAGGACTGGAACATGCTCAAATTTCATCCTGATGCCATCACAGGTTCCCTTTATTTAACGGTATTTAACTTTATCTGCAGTACCACAGTAGAATAGCCAGCAGCAGAAGTCAAGAAGTTAGAACTGTCCCACCCACCCCGCAAATAACGTTCTTGCTAAACACTAAAGTGATTGAGTTGGCTAGTTTTGTCACGTGAAATTCCTTTTCAAAAACGAGTCTTCATTTTAAAAATAACAATAATCAAAGGGCTCACAGTTATTATTGCCTTCTTAGCTGATTTGGCTGCTTTGCTTTTTTTGCTCTCATACTTTAGATGGAAAAAAATAACTTCCAAAGCCAGAAAGATTCCATATTGATTAGGTTCATTCCAGAAGGATAGGATTATGAAGTGTTAAAAGGCAACTGTATGAAATCCCCCACAAACACACAAGCAACTGAATCTTAATTTACACAGGTGCATTTTGAAGCCATAAATACCCTGGATCATCTTTGCAAAGCCGCAGAAATTCAGGTAACTAATCAAATTCAGAGAAAGAAAATTGAAAATAGTTCCAAGCTGCGACATAAGTTGATAAGTACGTGAAACAATTTGGTACATTGTTAGTGTGAATGGTGTCAGCAAAAGTAACTTGAGCAATCCTGTTCCAATCCACAAATCAAGTCAAATGGTAGACAGAAAAATGTGTTAACAGTCCATGCTAAAAGGGAAAGATCTCTGGCTTGCCAAAGGCTCTAATCAACCCCAGCTCCTCCTTATGAACTTGCCAAGTCCTAAGACCTGATAAAATTCCACTCAAGATTTAATTTTAATTAAGAAAGCCTCCTCTTTCAACAAAACACCAGACACCACTGTTTCTCAAAGCTGAAGCCAGCAACTGTGGCTTCTCTGTGTCTAGAATTTAGGATTATTAAATTAATTTCTAATGTCACTGAAAGTCGGGGATAAAAATAACAGTTCCTCTATCCAAATTGAAGATTTAAAAATGTATCCTCTCCTTTCTTTTAGATAGCTGGGCGAAATTGTTGCAAATTCCAATCTGCAATAAGCATTTGCCCCTGGGGAAGCACAAAGAAAGAAACAAAAATCTCATTATTTACCTTGCACACCTAGCACAGATGTTCAATGTGACCTTGGCTTGTGGTTCAGCTGTATGTGTACTTCGGGTTTGGTTAAATTTGCTCCCACAAGAAATGACACTGGTTACCCCTTCCATTCTTAAATCATCAAGATCCTCTGCAAATTCAAAAAAGAAGCAAGTATATCACTAAGTAAATATTTGCAACAACGTATTTGTTTTAGGAACATATAAATTGCAGCTTCAGCTGTGAATCTTACTGGGTGACCTTGGGCCAGACACTTTCTCTCTGTATCAAAAACCTCACAGGGTTGTTGCAAGGATAAAACGGAGGAGTAACTATGCACACTGCCTTGAGCTCTTTCCAGGGAAGGTGAGAGGAAAAGGTAATAAAATAAAAATAAATTTTAAATTCCCATTCACCATTAGTTTGTCAGCCTGTTGTGAAAGACAATTATTTAACGTGAGGCAAGGACCAGGTTGGTAGGGAATCTTCAAAACCACAAGCATGGAATGCCACCCACCCACCCACCAGTCAAAGCCAGGGTTTGCAATAATGCAGATATATGTGGGTGAAGGAAATAACGCAATGTATGGACAATAATGAAAATATGTATGTGCGGGTTGTCACAAAGGCACTCAACTCCTAGATGCATACATTCTGGTAGATGATTCTTAGGAGTACAGGGCATCTGAAGGGCTCTCTGCCAGGTTAAAGGTTGCAGATTCTCCAAGTATTCTTCTGTCTTCCCCTCCTTTGTATTTATATTCCCGTCCAGGCAACATTCCAGAGGACAGGTGCCAGTAGAAGGCAAGGCCAGAAGCAAAAGTGGATGGAACAGCAAATGCTAATTTACCCATACATCCTTCTCTATTCTTCACCAAGGCAAGCAAGAAGCTTTAACAGAGTTAAAAGGATACATTCAAGACAAGCAATAACACTTAAGGAGGCTGCAAAGCAGGGCAGGGGCGAGGTGTGGCCAGGGGACAGCCCAGGTAGAGAAGCCAAGTCTCCATTTGGTTGCTGGGGGGCTGAGGTTCCCTATCCCTGATCAAGCACACCCTAACAAAGCATTATAGGAGGAAAAGGTACACACTCAGAAGGGTATGCAGATCTGTGCGATATTATTTTTAGAGGCATCATTTTGGGGGTTGGCAAAAAGCATGCCTGTTTTCTAAATTATACTGGTTTCTGAAAAACCAGCCAAAGTTCACAGGAGATTGTTTGTCGTATGTTTCTTCAATAAAACTCCACTGTAAACACATTTGTGTTTGCTTTGTGTGTAGGAGGGAAAGGGGGAATCTTCAACTACCATATTTTAAGAAATTGTTGCCGATAAACAAACGCTGAATTCATTACCGCTGGCATATTGTTGAGGTAGCCGATTTTTTTTCAGACACATGGCTATATAGTGCAGCTGTTTATATAGCGTTAAATCAAATTTTGACCTAGCCTTGAATGCCTTGCTCATATTTCTTTATGTCTTCATAGTTTACTCAACTAGTTTCTTGTTGAGTCAACTTTTGCTAGTTTGCCAGAAGTCTGCTGATGCATGCCATTTCCACTCTAAAAATAGTAAGGTAGGGCAAATCATGAAATTAATCAAACAGTAACCATCTGTAAGATCAACAGTAATTTATACTGAACAGTACTAAGGATTGTTTTAAATGATTTCATGCTATTAAATTAGGAGTTATATAGAGGTGCACTTTATAAATCTTAAACTGTAATATTTTAAGGTAGTCTAAGCCTAGGAGCCAAAGGATTACCCTAGGTAAGTTCAATAACTGAAATATGCATACAGGGATTTTGGGGGGGGGGGTGAGGGCATAACTGAACAGTAGATTCCTATGCCTCATCACAAACGGCTTTTGAAAATGTTTCCAATTTTGAAAGTGGTTTGTTATATTACATGGGGTGATTGTGCCCAAGAAAGGTAAGTTAATAACCTCCTTGGGCACACAGAATTACTTGTGCGGTTTTCTAGATCTCAGCCACCATGTTGCTGGTGGTTTTAAATATCACAGAACCTTTCCGAAGGACCAAATTGAAAATAAGAAAATGCCTCTATGAAGAAAATAGAAATGGATATACAGTGGAATCTCGGTTGGCGAACGCTTCGGAAGCCAAACAATTCGGAACCCAAATGCCAACAACCCGGAAGTGAATGCTTTTCTTTTTCACCACCCCCCCACCATGGGGGGGGGGGAACTTTTTGGAAGCCGAATGGTCTTCCGGAATGGATAAAGTTCAAAAACCGAGGTTCCACTATACAACACCCAAACATCTTAATATTTTTCAGTACGAAGGTTTAAAATCTTTGAGAATGCTAGTGATAAGAAGAAACTGCTTCTATGAACATTTACTGATAATCAGTGAGTCTAAACAAGCATGGTAAAGTCACAGAACACATCTAGCTGAGCTTTTCATACAGGTTAATATTAATTCAAGAAGGCAATAAAGTGCATCTTGCATCCTAAGAACCATTACATCTGTGTATGTTTTGGTCTAGCCAATGGCCTGCTTTGCACTAAGCCAGATTCCTCAGTCTTTTCCTACTGTTGTAAAAAAACACCGGCTTAGTATGTCATCCAAACCCAGACTCGTGGTTAAACTTTCTCAATGATAACCACAAGCAGTAACTAGGAACAAACTTTGGTTGCAGCTCATGGTTAGCCTGTAGGGAAGTTAACCACGAGTCTGGATTCACAGAACATACTAAACCAAACTTGGACTTAGCTCAACACATTGCAGAAACAAATAGGACCAGGGAGGAGCAAAGTCATGGTTTGGCTTATCATGACATACAAACAAGGCCAGTGAATTTATTCTGTCTCTTCATTTTTTAAAGCAAAAGCTAACTTGGCTAATTTACAAGCTTACGTCAAGGTTATCCTAGCAAATTCAAAGGATGAATAAACCATTTATGTATTGGAAAGATGCACAGATTTGCTTCATGACTGTGAGGGGCAAATGTCAAGGAAATGAGCCAAGAACACAGGTGCAGATATTTCCATGTAGTTAGTAAGACTTAATTTATGAATTAGGATGAGCTCTGTTTATTTTTGGATCTGCCTGCTTTGAACTCACTAAATAAAATGTTAAACTTAAAAGGAATAAGGACAAGAATATTAAAATGAAACTTTATAATTATCAGCATGTAGTAGCATCAAGGAAACAGATACTTAAAGGGAGCTTATTTGTCCATTTTTACAGAACTAACAATAACATTAACAGCTGCAATTCTACTGTGATTAATAACTATATAAACATATACAGCCCCACATGACAAAATCATGATTTAAACTATTTCTGTTCACACGGACAAGCTGGTTTTACAAAGTAAATTTGAATCTGAATATTTAATTGCATTGTATATTTATTCTTTGTTTTTGCAATGCACTTTTGCATTTTTGAATATACTTTTTGTTATGATGCACTCCAATTTTTGAGTAAAGTTAAATAAAGTTAATAAACTGGAAAATTATATAAAAGAAAAGAAAAAAAGAAAAGAAAAGAAATTGCATTGAAAGATACACATTCTGGTTATTCTTCCAAGGCTTGGAAGTGTTTTTTGTTTGTTTGTTTTTTGTTTAATAACCCAACACAGCTTTTTGTTCAATGAGCTATATCTTATATTTTTTGCATAGAACTAATTTTTAGTAAGATACTTTTCACACATTTAAGTTTGGTTAAGATTACTGGATCTATAAAGAAAACACATTAGTGCCCTCAAGTGGCAACAACCTAATGCTGGAAATAATGCTTCTATAACAAAATGTTAGCCTATAATAGTATTAAGACATTTGATTCAGTATAAAATATTTCAAAATAAGAATAGTGAACAACAGCCAACAGAAATAAACAAGGATGCACATTTACCTGGGAGTAACTCACACTGAACCAGCTTACTTTGCTGTAGACATGTATAGGATTGCTGCCTATTTCCCCAGGACATTTAAGGAACAAAAGTTGCTACTGAGCTTAACATTTCTAAAGGAGACAGTGTCTTTACATGTTGACATATAGGTCACTTGGTATAAAGAAAAGACAAATATTGCAAGGTATGAACAACCTATAACCATCAAAATTATTTAATCCTCATTCTCTGAAAAATATTACAATAGAAGACACCTTCTGAAAAGCTGATAAATTCCAGTAATTATTCTGAAAGCATAACCATAGGGGAGACTAAAGTCACCACCAGTGGACTCACTAGAGACAAGCACAGCTGTTGCATTTCTTTAGAGAAACTATAATGTTTCTTTGTCACTCGGGGCACCATTTTAGTATTATTGTGATGTTTCCATTCAGCCTTCCATGCATTGTTGAAAACCAAGAGAAAGGGGCACAATAGTGGACTTAGATGTCATGGGAGAAAATACCTTTTTAGCCCATGCTACAGAAGACAGTAACAGTAACTTCTGTGGGGTGGCTTACTCCCCAGAATACGAATAATTAAAAACAAAAGCTGGGTTAATTTGTGATATTTTTGTAGTTCCTCCCACAGCCATTGCTCCTTCTACCCACTAATCTGGGGAACAGTATGCTCAGAGTGAGAGAACCCACACCTAATTCACTGTAGAATGACCTGCTGAACTCAAGTTCCCTGTTTGCTGGACAGAGACAGCGACCAGGTCAGCTACTGGAAGCCCTTTGCCTGCCTCAGCAGACTATGAGCAGGAGGTGTATGGGAAACCATAGGCAACTGTATTAGAACAGTGGTTGGAGGCACAGGTCCCCACCCTGACTCTTAGCAGGAGGCTCCCTGGAGGAGGAGGAGAAGGGGGAGAAAGAATTATCACAGAGCTGTCAGATCAGGAGGACCTGGGAGATCGTCTCCTGGATCTCTGAAGATGAGCAGGTGCACACCTAGGGAAAGAACCTGGGAGATTCACCTTCTAAAACCGTAGCCCTGAACATTGAGCAAAGGAGAAACTGCAAGACAGTGCCACAGTGAAAGGAACCACTGTGGTCAAACATGCCTCATTCCTGTGCACAATTGCACTGGCAAACTGGAGAGTCCCCCTGGGCAAGCCATAGAAAAAGCCAGACCTAACTATCAGAAGAGGAGGAAAACCACCAAAGCAACATTTCTCTCTGACCTGTGTCAATTCCACTGGCCTGATCAGGGAACAATAATTGTTTTTAAAATGCCTCCTAGTTTAAGGATCAAGGAATTTGGGATCAGCAGAGTAATCCCTCATGATTCCAAAGGGTTGTGAGAGAAGCTGAACAACAAAAGGAGTTTGGGGGCTAAATGTGGCCGCATCTGCTGAGAGACAAAATGGCAGTCCCATCCACTTTTGTGCAGCTGTGGAACCCGCCTGCTCCAGCCAAGTCTCAGCTGTGGCCCAAGGAAGCAGAGGTTGAACTCTGCAAATCCACCCCACAAAGGCTGCTCGCCAAACGCTTCCCACAAAATGACGGAAGCACTGAGTGAGACAAACGTCAGAAGCAAGGACAAGTAGACAGAGGAAAAGATAAGCTGAGGAGAACGGAGGAAATGACATTCCAAAATGTACACGCTCCCTAGTGCCACATGGGGTTGAAAAGTTGTTGAAACACACAGGCTAACTAAGCACCTAAGTGTCTTTGACTGCAGACAGGGTTGGACTGGGGGGCAGGATGACTCCTCCCCCTGGAGAAGAGGTGAAAGGTTTTATGAAAACTTCCTGTCAGGTCCAGTGAGAGAAGTCATCCCTGTGACCAACTGTATGCCATTGGCAACAGGCATGCAGCCAATGTGAATTATCTCAGTAAAACTTCACTTTAACAGAACTGGACTACTCGGAATTCAATCTAATTCAAGAATGCGAAGGGCATTTTAAATCCAATTTGTATTCTGGAAAATGGGCCCCATTTGTTTTCAGAGATTACTCCCAAATGCAGCCTTCATAAGCATTTTGAAACAGGGCTTACTTTAGAAATGTAAATATATCAAAACCAACTACAGCCAAAACTCCCATTAAGGTAACTGAAAACTCTGTTTCCAGCATTATTATAGAGTCTGCCTTACTAAAACAGTGATCCTCAAAGTGCTACACTGGCACAAGCCCCATTCATTTCTATAAAACTTCTGCTTCAGTTAGAATTTTCAGAAGTGACAGCAGATTGTCTGCTGTGATTTATAGCTGCCAGGTCTTAACCATTCACTGTGGAATTAGAGAAACATCTGTGCTGTGTTGAGCTTGGGGAAAATGAGGATATTTTCTGTTCTGTTCAGTGGAAATTTACTCTTTGTTGCCACACTCCAATGGAGAGGACAACATCTGGATTTTAAACCACCTGGGCAAAAACCATGTTACCTCTGGGCTCCATATTATGCACAGCACCTAGCATTGTTGGTACATGATAAATCAATGCGGTGATACTTGTGGAGCAATTAAGAGCATGCTTCTTGCGACAATAATAACATGAAAGCTGGCCTTACGTTCAGATGGGAATGGCAACACTAAAAGATAGGGCATGATAGAAGAGATGCAAGGAGTGGGTTAGTGGGTAGGAATAACAGGTAGCAAAATGCCCAGAATAGATAAGGTGATGATGGTTTGGCAAAGGATTTATGGGCAAAATGGGTTTTGATTAGGAATTTTAAGAGGCTTATTCCAGATAGATGGAACAGAAAGGCAGAAAACACATGTGAAAGTCAGAAATAAAGATGGCAAACAGCCGATGAGTATGAACAAAGAACAGAGAGCTTTTTGGTATAGGACTTGCTGCTGTCATTTGTGGAGGGGAGGGTGGGGGAGGGGAGGGTTATAGAGCCCACAGCTGTCCTCGGGGGGGGGGCAGTGGGATCAGGTTGCGATAGCTGCTGCTTCTCTGGTCAGATACTGTTCTATCTCCAGCTTCCCCTTTTGGAGATGAAGGTGTGGGACAAGTAATGTATTACTTACCTGACAGACATAACTAGAAATTACAGTGGTACGGGTTACATACGCTTCAGGTTACATACTCCGCTAACCCAGAAATAACGCTTCAGGTTAAGAACTTTGCTTCAGGATAAGAACAGAAATCGTGCTCTGGCAGCGCAGCGGCAGCGGGAGGTCCCATTAGCTAAAGTGGTGCTTCAGGTTAAGAACAGTTTCAGGTTAAGAAAGGGACCTCCGGAACGAATTAAGTACGTAACTAGAGATACCACTGTGTTAAGAGTTACACACAGTGCCATTCTGACTTGCGGTTGGCAGTATTCCTGTGCTTTTAACAAGTGCCTATAGCAGAAATCCAGAAGGGGAAACCTTTTCATTAGATTTGGAATTTTATTCTGTTTGGAGCTAGGTGCACCCCCCCTCTCCTCTGCCGCCTTTTATGTAGTGATGGAAATAGTCTGATCCTAGGTACATAACAAGTCAGCTTATAGTAATTCATGAATAGTAATAATAAGCAGAGTCTTGTTACCTTTAACTATATTTTGCTACTCAGGGCTAAAAATACAGATTTTCAGTAGTGAATGCCAGTTCTAATAATCTAATTTAAATACTGAGTTTGCTAGTTCAACATTCATATTCATGTGAACTCCTGAATATCTGATTATGTTGCAGCTTTACAACTCCCTCTTCCCTTGGGCCACTTGCACTTGAATATAAAAGGCTTTTTTTCTAATTAGGCTTATCCATGGATTTTGTACCAGAATAAGCCAAGTTGCTAATGTGTGGCAAAATCCTATACAATTTCACTTAGAAGTACCATAAGTCCTTCTGTTCTGAGATCAATGGGATTTACTTCTAGAGATAAATGCTCGCAGGACCACAACCTTACAGCACAACTCTGTACACATTTGCCAAAGTAAAGCCCAGTGTGTTCAAGAAGCTTACCTTTTTTAAAAAAATTGTATGTAGGATAACAGCCTTAATCTCTTTCTATGTATCCTTTCTACACAAGAGTCCAGAATACTTATTAAGTTGGAGGAACTGGACATGGAGGAATCAATGAAGTGATCAATCTCTCAAAAGGGCAGTGATTCTGATTACAGCTTACTTGGTTAACCATAAAATTGTATTCTGTATCAACACAAACCATTCATTCATTCATTCATGCATTCATTTAATCCTGTCATTTCTTCAGTAACTTCAGTTTAGTTCTCTCTTCACCCACTCCTACCCCCCCCCACCTTAGAGCAACCTTTGTGAGGTAAGGATAGGCTGAGAGAGACTGACTAACCCAACGTCACCCAGTGGGTCTAAATGGCTGAATGATAATTTGAATTCAGGTCTCCCATATTCTTGTCTAACACTCTAACCACTGTGGCACACTGGCTCCAACAACAGTATATGAGAAGGGGGAAAGGCCTTAAAAAAAGACTTCAGTTTGTGGTCTAAACTAGCAGCTTCCACATTACACAGAAAAAAGGACTTAACAGATGTCTCACATTAAATCTGGCATGAATGTGCCACAAATACAGCAATTACTAAAACTCATTATAATTTGCTAATTAAAACCATGGCATAAATAACATTGAATATATCTTCTGAACGTATTTAAAATGCACACTTCCAACAACTAAACTAAAATAAAAGAGGGGGTAGTGAGAAACCCAAACTATTGTTTTAAAGGAATATTACCAATACTTTAAAAAAAGAACAGCATTAAAGAAATGGGAAGGTACCATAGCTCAGTGACAAAGCACGTGTGTTTGCATGCAGATGGACCAGATTCAATTGTTTTCCAGATAAAAAGGATAAGGTAGGAGGTGATGCAACAGACATCTACCCAGACCTTGGAAAGTTGCTGGAAATCAGAGCAGATTGGCAGTCTTCAACGTTTTCATGTTCAGAACCCACTTTTAATTCAAACATGCATTTGGGGACCTATTTCTTAATTCTTTACCACATATTTGCATGGTGCTAGTGCTCCTGTTGTGATCCACCTTGGATCAGGCTACGACTCGCTAGTGGTCTCAACTACTGGAGCAGATAATACTGGGATAGAAGAACAATATGTCTTAGTATAATGCAATTTCCTGTGCTTCTAAGAGATTCGTCAGCTATGGCTACATACGTTGTTCACTAACTTGTATAATCTAATGTTATTAAAAAATTGTGCGAGACAGTCCAGTTAAACTGTATAAATGAAACCACAGGGGGAGGAATGCACATTAATTTAACCAAATACATATTGTTATAATATTGCCTTTAGGAAGACTAACAGAGCACCATATTCTTTTAGCAGCAGCCAAAGCTAGGCAAGCAGCTGACAGCTTGGAAACAAATCATTCAAACGAGTAAGGGAAGGGCTAAAATTAGTGCGACATTGTAGGAAAATGGGTGACTTGCTAATGATGGAAGGCAACACAGTTAGTAATGACAGAGGTGAAAGAAGGAAAATAAAGTCCAGCTCTGGATTCTTTTTTGGGTTACTTTGCTTAAGTCTATCCTTTCGGCCCATATATTTATTTGAATTAGCCCCAACATCTAAAAAACGAATGTTATGACATCATCTAAAGAGCCTGAGGGCAATAATTTCCTGTCTTGTTTTCACTTTGGGATTTTTCCAAGAACACAAAGCATGTAGTCATGTCCCCATGTGTGATACAGCCTTATAAAGAAAGTCAGCTTTCAGTGACACTGGATTTTGCACAATAGGTATCAATCATTATACTACAGGAGGGACAGAGTAAATGCAGCAATGACAAAACCACAATTGAACTCGCTCCGTGAGTGAATTAAGCTTTTAAATTACCCAGCAGTTCCATAGCATCATCTTCATTGTCAATATCTTCTTCTGTTACTGATGGAGCTGTGCTTTGTACAGAATCAAACGAATCCTGGGAGAGCATGGCAGCGAGTAGCTTCTTATGTTGCTGCTGCTGATGTTTCAATCCTTTAGTCTTTGGTTCCATCTTTAAACTAGAAGAAAAAGGATTGCCTCTTTGATTTGTCAGTCTCTCCATGAGAGCACCTAGGGTGTCCATTGACATCTCGGAAGAATTCATAATTTATCTTACTCAAACTATTTACAACGGCCAACGTAAGATAATACATATGAAGGAGCTGACTTGCAGGCAGGCTGCTATGACCACATAGCTGGGAACCACAAGCATAATTTCAATCCATACTTTCATATTTATTCCATGATTTTGTATTTAATTAATAAATAATATGATTGAACATTCTATAGCTTTTGAAATGTGTTTGTGGCAAGGAGGGTTACTGGTTTGTTTCTGTTCTTGTTTTTTAATGTATTTTGTGTTGTCATTTTGTATTTTTATGTTGTGAACTGGCCAGTAATCTTCAGATAAAGGTGGTATACAAATTTAATAAATAATATAATTATAATACCAGTAATCCAGAATGTAGACAATATCAATGTGAGAACTGTGTGGATTTTAGTCTGGTCTTCCCCAACTTAGTGCCCTCCAAACGTTGAGACTCCAAATCCTATCAGCTCCAGCTAGTATGGTCGATGGTCAAAGATGATGGGAGACATCAGTCTGGGAAAGGCTACTACTTAGTTGGATCTGAGATGAGTCAGACTTTTACTTTTCTTGTTGGGGAGAGACCATAAAGTTCTTCTCTAGTTTCCTAACCAGCATGCCCTCCAAGTCTTACATGGCAGTAAACTCGGATCACTTTTTTGGGGGGTGGCCTTTTGGGGTGGGGGGGTAGAGTTGGTAAACACAGGTTACCATAAACATAGCTAGAACAGGTTGATCTGCTAAGCATTTTTAAAAAACCTGCTTTTAAATGACTCTAACTACAAGTTCTGTCTGATTACCGGTAATTCCTCAAATGAGAAGCCTGCATATATACTGTGTGTGTTTTATAGCGCTGCAAACAATGGAACGGAAAGACAGAATCCATATGAACCCTTCCACTCATGGAAAGACTCCTTCTGGTCATATGTGTGAAAGGAAATGTTTGGATCTAACAGAGGAAGTTTTTAATGGATCAGTAGTTTACTTTTTTGTCCCAAGTGTTTACTTTTGGGACAAAATAACTCCAATACACATAAAGGTAAAGGGACTCCTGACAGTTAGGTCCAGTCACGGACGACTCTGGGGTTGCGGCGCTCATCTTGCTTTACTGGCTGAGGGAGCCGGCATACAGCCTCCAGGTCATGTGGCCAGCATGACTAAGCCGCTTCTGGCGAACCAGAGTAGCACACGGAAACACTGTTTACCTTCCCGCCGGGGCGGTACCTATTTATCTACTTGCACTTCGTGCTTTTGAACTGCTAGGTTGGCAGGAGCAGAGACCGAGCAACGGGAGCTCACCCCGTCGCGGGGATTCAAACCACCAACCTTCTGATCGGCAAGCATTAGGCTCTGTGGTTTAACCCACACAGCCACCCATGTCCCACATATAACACATAACATGTAACATACTCATAATGAGATGCAGCAAAAGTGTTCCATGTTGAAATCCACAGGTCCTGTGACAATTGTATCTATTCCACACAGCTACAATTTAAACCAGCCTTTCTCAACCTTCACTCCTAATAATAATAATAATAATAATAATAATAATTTATCTATATGCCACCCAACTGACTGGGTTGCCCCAGACACTCTGGACAGCTTCTCCAAATGTTCTTGAACTACAGCTCCCATCGTCCCCAACCCCTGGCCCCACTGGCTAGGAATGATAGGAGTTGTAGTCCAATAACATCTGGGGACTCAAGGTTGAGAAAGGCTGATTTAAACTGTTTCAGGAATGCAAACCCATGTTAGCAGATAAAACAGAAAAAGTAAAACACTGCTAGAAATAATAGCTTCAGTGTATTTCATTCTTGTATCATCAGACAACTCTTCTTGAAGAAACTATATAGTAAAATTTGTGGGCATATATTTATTTTGCCCTAAATATAGTCTTAGGTGGCCAGCTATTTAACTCCTCTTCCCCAGAACCCAATCTTTGCAGATAGCACTATGCTACTACCAAGTTTCAGCCACATTCAGACCATAGCAAATGAAAACTCATTGAGACAGAGAAGGTTCAGCACATCCAAATTGCTGTACACAGTATTCCTAAGGAGTTAATAAAATGAACATTCACATTTTTCATTACAGCTGTGTCTTCAACAGCCCTTCAGCTCCCACTCCTGACAAACCACCAAATTGCCTTTTAAGCTCCCAATAATGTACTGTTAAAATTGATGTAAAAACATTCTCCATCACACTTAACATTCAAAATGATCCGACAATGTTAATAAATTAGCACTTTATTAGTACTTGAAAGAAAGATTATTTGCAAGTAGTAGAGTTACTAAACTCAAGGCTAAATAATTAAGTTGAATTAAATAACCATCTAATCAGATGGTATTATATATTGAAATCATGTAAACACTGTAATTAATTAATACTTTAATAATTAATTGAATTGAATTAACTCCTGGAAACAGATCTGTTACTCTGAGATGACATGCATTTAATCAGTTGCTATACAAAGACACTTGTGCAAGTCTAAATAGGTACCTGATTTGAACTATTATGTAGAGTTGATAATATTGCTATCTTGGTTATTCTACAGAATTCCAAACAAAATACATAAAGTGAAATATTTCATTGACCTAATTTTAGTGCATGTGGCGAACTGCCTTACATAGAGCTCATTATAAAATGTAAGTTTTATTGACCCTCATGAAACCCGCCATTTCACACAGATGCTAGTCTAATTTACCTTATTTTTCGCTCCACAAGACACACTTTTTTCCTCCTAAAAAGTATGGGGAAATACCTGTGCATCTTATGGAGCGAATGCTGGTCCCTGGAGCTGAATTACCCAGAAGCCAAAAGAGGATCATGCTTTTTTATTTTACAAAGAGAAAAGGGGGTGTTGAAAGGACCCTGCTCAGCAGCTGATCAGCAAGAGATCGGGAGAGAGATAAGAGTCCCGGCTCCCTTTCAGCCCCACCCTCTTGCCCCGCCCTCCATTGTTGAATGTGCTGCAGAGGGAGGTTGTTTGTTTCCCCAGCAACATGTGACTGGCTGATTAGATTATCTGTCTGGAAACTGTAGAAAAGGCTCCCTTTCCTTTAGAAGCTGCAAAAATGTGAGTTGAACCCCATAAAAATGGGGCTTTTCCTCTTTGCTTTTCCCCCTTTGCAAAAGGAGCTTTGCTTTCCCCCCTTTGCAAAAAAAGCTGCAAAACTTAGCTGATCCTCAAAAAAACAGGGTTTTTCCCTTTGCAAAAAAAGCTGCAAAACTTTTAGCTGATCCTCAAAAAACCAGGGCTTTTCCCTTTGCAAAAAAAGCTGCAAAACTTTTAGCTGATCCTCAAAAAAACAGAGCTTTTAGAGGAGGAAAACCAGAAAAAAAAATTCTTGTTTACTCCTCTAAAAACGAGGTGCACCCTATGGTCCAGTGCACCCTATGGAGCGAAAAATACGGTATGTAGCTAGAGAGGCTAAACTCAGGTTGTTGTATTAAGATAACCAATAAGGGGACAATTTTAGATGTTCAGGTTTTCGATAAGAGCAGCAAAGTTTACCTTCCTCCAGGACTGCTGCTATCTTCGCTATCCCATTGTTCCATTTTGCTTCTTGGTATTGGAGGCTGCAGCATTTCGGCAGCCAATGGGTCTGCATCGTTCTCTTCACGGCCAACCCATTCTCCAACAACACGGGGGCGTAAAAGGGGAGCATTAAAGGCTGCTGTGTCCTAGATAGGGAAAATGATACTTTGGCTGCTTTTTTATTTTCATTCTCTCCCTGGAACGTTTATATAATGCTTAATGGCAATCGTCTCTTAATGATACACATCATGCTCAACAAATACAATGGAGGAAAAATAGTTTAAAACTAACTATAAAAAATCGCCAGTAGGCACTGAAGGTTCAACAGAAAGGGAGCCTTCTGATCTTAGCTGAAATATTAAATGCAAGCTTAGAATAATAGAGTTACACTGGAAGGATCAATAGGCTTCTTCTAATGCCCCTGGAAGAAATAAAAGACTGTCTATGACATTATATATATATATATATATATATATATATATATATATATATGCGCATCACTAGATATCTGCTTTCATACCGAAGCATTTTATGTTTATAGAACTGATTTTGTTTGAATATATTTAAAATGGAATTTCAAAATAATGTGCAAATGGTTTCCCACTAATGCAGTGTTCAAAACTCCCATTGTTCTGGGCACATTTTGTGATAGGGAATTTCATTAGCGTGAGCAGTTTCTGAGCTCTAGGCGCAGTACTGCACATAAGATTTCAGATTAAAATTGCAGAATGGAGGGAAAGGAGGACCTTTTTCTGCCTGCCCACTTCCAGCTACTCTCTGAAGATTGGAGAAGAGAGCTTCTTAAGAATATTAGAGGGGTGGGCAGGGGAAGGGCTAGGCCATGTGAAAAATAAACATAATATTTTAGCTGCAGTTCATTCATTTTCAGCTTTGTATTCTTGTTAATAAAAAAAGTGTGCCTAGACATTCCATTGTTGCGCCCATAACCTAGGTTTAAGGTGCTATTTAGCTCTTAGCTTTCATATCTCAATTTCTAACACTGCACTAATGGTATGCATGCCTTAACATATCTGTTCCAGACAGTTGTTATTTGTGTGCCTCCATTGCTTCAATGTAAAGACACTCAGAGGCACACACAGAAATTGTATCATTTAACGAGAAAGAGCCCTTACCTTATCAATCTCATCAGAAATGGCAATGCCTACAAATAAAAGAAGAACACAGTTGTAATGTATTTTAAAAGCAAATTAATAAACCAGGCCACTATTTTCTTGCATATCTCATGCCCTCTGTGTAAAACTAAAGAGCTTTATGGAGGATTTTTTTTTGGGGGGTGGGGTATTTTAAGAAGTTTCCGCGCATGCGCAGTCCGTCCGGTGTCGTGACGTCATGGCGGAGGCACACACACCCCCAGGGGTGGGGGCATCATGACATCACGACGCCAGACGGACTGCACATGCACGGAAATGCCACGCATGTCCAGTCCATCTGGGCCGGCGCTGCTGCTCCTGTGGTGACCGGGCAAGCCGCCGAGCAAGCGGCGGGTCGTGGGGCTGCCCCATCCGTCCGTAAAGCAGTACGAACAGGTGCCGGGCGGCTGGGCTCGGTTTGGGGAGGGGCTGCCGAGTGTCACCCCCCTCCCCTGGAACCCGGGGCGCCCCGCCCCCTACGCCCCATCCTTCCTACGCCACTGCATCATGCAAAAGTGTTTCCCCACCTTTTTTGCTGCTGTTTTATTTCAGGAAGATAATGGGCTGCAAGTTAATGAAAGCAAGACTCTCTGGAGCTCGCCTGAACTTTCTTCAAGTCGCCCCAGAGTGCAATGGCACACTGGCTGAAAACCAATGGTTTAACATTACATGTGAGAGCCTCAGGGCTTACATGCCCTCCCTTTGTTCGTCATGATCACAAGACTGAGGTTGGAAGCTTTTGCTTATGTTTTCTAACCTCATTTACTCATTATTTCTGAACCTGAACAATCTATCTAGTCTCAACTATGGTTTATGGAAACAAGCTTACAATCCTGTCTTGTTTCTCTAAACCAGGGGTGTCAACCTGGTCCCTACTGCCCACTAGTGGGTGTTTCAGGATTCTAGGTGGGCGGTAGGGGGTTCCACAGCACAAGCTGAATCCTCCTTCCATCGAGCACTGGTGGGCAGTAAGGAAATTTTACCATCAAGAAAGATGCATTAGTGAGCTGTAGGTATAAAAAGGTTGACTACCCCTGCTCTAAACCATGGTTAACCACTAGCCACAGTTCTCGGCTTGGACCAAAACAGCAACTGCAGTTAGTTGAAAATGGAAGCAAGTGCTTCTAATCTTCTCCACATGGTGCCACCAGAGGAGAGGGGAAGAGGGTGGGTATAAACTCAAGGTTTATCCAGGTACATTCTTGTAGTGCAAACCCCACAGCAGTTACCTCCCTTCCCTTCCCTTCATGTAAACTTCAGCTAGATAAAAAGTCCTTATGGGATCAAAATAACACAGTTGGATCCAGCCAAACATCTTTCCTCTAAACACTAAAAATGCATGTTGTTGTTGTTCAGTCGTTCAGTCGTGTCCAACTCTTTGTGACCCCATGGACCAGAGCATGCCAGGCACCCCTATCCTCCACTGCCTCCCGCAGTTTGGACAAACTCATGCCAGTCACTTCGATGCATGCATAGTATCAATATGGTATAAGTTTGTTAAACACACTGGACAAATGTTGGGTTCCTATTTTCTTAAAAGTTTTTCAAATCTGCCAATACGTTGACCATTTTCTTCAGTCTATATGACTTCCTTTTATTGACTTTTGTGTGGAAAAAAGCATAACGTACTGCAGAGTACAGTAATTACCATTTTATGAACACATCAATGTGTGTGTGGAAATACTAGCCATTAATGGATTTTTCCCCCACTCTGCATTTACAAAGTACATACATATCGAACAAAATACACTTTGCTTCCAGCAGATAATCTGTTTTTAATCCTGTAGAGATTAATTTAGGAATGAAAGTACATCCCGGCATCTCTAGTTGTGTGGGTGTTTGCAGGAACTAGAAAACAGAAGCAAGCTCCAAAGACTTAATTTAGCTCACTCTTCACTCAGACAGCTGCTCGCTACAGCTACAAAGAGAGATAAAACCACCCTACTCAATCTTGGTTTGGTACATCTACAAATATGATGTACCCACTGCATTTAAAACTTTGCATCCCCCCAAATACAATTACAGTATATTCACCACACTATCTAAACCGTCAGTAATGATGGTGAATAGCAACGGACCCAAGACATATCCATTTCCTCTTTTTCTAATACTAAAACCCTGAGTTTTTTTACGCATGTACAAGAGGGGTATCAGCAGGCTGAGCAAAGCCTCAAGGTTTGCAGAAATACAAAACATTATGGTGCAAAAATATCTGAGTGATATTTTTTTTTTTTAAACAGATCAGTTTAATGGCCATAAAATGCCTGATGGTCTGCATGCCAGCTGGTTTAACATGCTTGGTGATCATGAAATGCTGACTGTGTGATAGGAGAAAATTTATTTAAGGCATTTATATACCCCGCTTTTCACCATATGTCTCAAAGCAGCTTACAAAAACAAAACTCAAAACATAAGGAAATAAATTGTTAGGACAGCATTCATGGTACAAAGACCTGCTAAAACAAAACTGCTTTAACTTGATGTCTGAAACTTAGCAGGGACGCGGTGCCTGCCTTGAGTAATAATGCAAGGGAATTCCATAAAGTTGGGGCCATTACACCGAAGGCATATCTCTTCATTGAATCATGCTTCTGGTACACAGGGTCCAGAGAGCTCCTCCATCTGATCTCATGGAATGGAGTGTCCTAGTACAGGGCACATCTGAACAGGAGCACACTACACTAAAATGTTTTGTTGCAGGTCCTACTTGTGCCAATTATTATATTTATCCATTTCTAATTTGACAAATATAATAATTTATATATTTATCCCTTATATATTTCTAATTTGACTGGGAGGTGGGTGTCACTGTGGGTCAAACCACAGAGCCTAGGGCTTGTCGATCAGAAGGTCGGCAGTTCGAATCCCTGAGCCGGGGTGAGCTCCTGTTGCTTGGTCTCTGCTCCTGCCAACCTAGCAGTTCGAAAGCTCGTCAAAGTGCAAGTAGATAAATAGGTACCGCTCCGGCAGGAAGATAAATGGCGTTTCCGTGCGCTGATCTGCTTTGCCAGAAGCGGCTTAGTCATGCTGGCCACATGACCCGGAAGCTGTACACCGGCTCCCTCGGCCAATAAAGCAAGATGAGTAGGCAACCCAAGTCGCCCACGACTGGACCTAATGGTCAGGCGTCCCTTTACCTTTACCTAATTTGACATGGAATCAGGACTTACAACTTGTTTACTACTGTGTGGCACCCCTCCTGACAAAATGAAAATCTTGTTTCTTCATATCAATTGGATGCACGTGATGTCATCACTGAAAGGACCTCAAGTGGCAATTTTAGCTCTTGTGGATCTTGTGGATCATAAACCGAACCTCTGGAATTCAAGACTATTCAACAGAGAATAGTTCCCTATCTTTTTATAGGCTTATAAAAGCTTGTAGGTCAGATCCACATCATTGTCTGACCAAGAAAGTATAAATAACCACAGAAGCCTTTATTTCTTAGTCCTTGATCTTTTACTTGACTTCCAGGCAGCTATTTCTTTGAAATAAGTGCAGGAAGAGTGTGCTAACACAATTTTAATGTAACCCAGGTGATTTCTAATCACAGTAGTGGAAAAGAAGGCACTGTTGCCTTTACTGGTTAACTTTCAGATATTTCAATTAAACAAATTCTGTTGGTGTTTATTGCACTTTAAACAAGAAGTCTATGGCAATGCATTTTTCTGAATTGCCAGCAGATGGCCTTACTAAAGATCCCATGCTTTTAACAGCTGAATTAAATGCCTTTAACTGTTGAATTAAACATGTTGGTTTTGATACACCACAGCTGGTGTATCTTTCAGAGCGAGTTTAGCTTATGTGAGTAAAATGGAGCCATGTTCGTTCTGTACAGTACAGTTGCATTGACTTTAGAATTGCCAAATAACCAAATAACAGCAGCATTTACCCAGTTTCTAGAACAGGTCAGGTGGTCATGTCCTTGGAAAAACGTATCTGGACAATATAGTGCAATCTACCTTTAATGGAAATGCAGGGAGATATAGTGAAGCAGCTCTTTAAGAATGGAGCACAGTCTTCATTACCTCTACTGAGATATCTCAGTATCTCCACATTACTGAATAAAAGGAAACTGCTTTATAAGTAGAAACCCAAAGCAGTATTTGGCAAAAGGACAAATCCGGACACAGTTCACCTTCTAACAACTTAATTCTTCTTCCTAGTACAGTATTTGAAAGGAACAATAGTGACTCAAATCAATACAAATTTAGGAATTCATATATCACTATGGAATTTAGGGTTCATTGTGTATGCGCACGCATAAGCACATATATAAATGCCATCCATAAATAAATAAATAAATGTGTGCATAGCTGTCACTAGTTATGTCACTAGCTGTCACTAATATTATAAACTTTATGGTAATGACAGCTGCAAGGAGTACTAATGGGTATTACAGGAAGACACCGAAGAGCAGTAAAATGATATGGAAAATTATAATACCTGTACCTAAATATTGACATTGATCTTATGTTTGTTACATGACCTTTCTTTGCCAGGGTAATAGAACACCGGCATAGAGGCTGGGAGTGGGGTCTTAGAAAGATTTGGTCTTCATACCAATTCACACCCACCATCCATTTCCACCCCTCCAATGGACTATTCTGTCACCATATGTCTGCTGATATGTTGGAATATACTCCACAGCGGTGGCAAATATCCAAGATCCATTGGCACAGGCACTGGTTTGTGTCCTAGCCAGCGGGAATGGGGCAAAGGAATGAACAAAAAATAATAATAATAAGGTAAGCATGTTTTTTCATTCCAAATAAATGTGCTTAGGATCAGGGTGTCAATCTCAGGCAGCACTTCGATTTTGTTCATTATGTAATGGACAAAACAAATTGCATTATTTGATCAAAAATGGTATCACTTAGCAAACGCAACACAGATTAGGATTTTTTTAAAGCTTGCCTTAAAATGTAGGTATTGAAATTGTATATTAAAATGTCAGTCACAGAAATTTACACTGAAGGCATACACCTGTGAAATTGACAGAGCAATGAACATAAAGAAGGGAAATTCTAAAGAATCCGTTGGCTTACTATATTTCAATTACAGTGCACTATAGGGCCACTCAAGGGTAGGTAACCAACCATTCAGTAAGTCATATTAACTATTTCTGAAAAATATGCAAACATGGAAAACCGAATTACATTTTTCTGAGATATGTTCAGGAAGTGATTGCCAAGAATTCAGTTGGGTACTATAATAATAAAAATGTGCATTTTATTATCAAATGAAAAGGCATGTCATTGTTTCCTGAAACTGAAATACAAAGCTCTTAGTGCACTGCATTTTCTGGCATCTGTTCAGGTTTTCAATTTTTAAAAATGAATAAAAGCAAGCAATATAGCTTTGAACATTTTCAACTGTGCTTCAAATAGTGCATAAGCAACACTTATTCAAACTTAATCCTGCCCTATAGGCACCATAAACTATATTTTAAATGAGTTTTTGAAGATTTGGTTTGAAGAACCTGGGATCATAGGCAAATTGCCTTTAGTAGAGTTATTCCTAATCTGTGCTCTTGCAACTAAGACAAAGCCACGTGCCTTTTCAGCACATGGCTGACACGCACATAGCAAGCATCAGCATTAATCAACTTACTTCGAGAAAGATTCTCCAGGGCTTTACCCAGCTTCTTACTTTCTTGAAGAATATGGTTTAATTCATCAAAATCATGATGCTCTGATTTTGTCCTCCAGTCCCATTTGGGGTGTTCTGCTGATCTTGGCACTAAATTAAAATAAAGTATATTTTTCTTATTTCATATTAGAAAAATTGATGATAATGAGCAGGCATGGAAGACACAACTTTCCCAATGCTACCAAAGTCTTCCCCAAACTTGCTTCATCAGCATTTTAATTATCACGCAGCTTTATTTCTATCAAAACTGTCATCGCTTTTACCGGTTACCAATTGCCCTGGTAACAGCAGAATGTGATCATCTAGTGTCACTCTCAAGGGACTCACTCTCAGGAAACCAAGTCAATGTTAGTACAGGGAGGAGTAATGGCAGGCCTGTTGCCAGCGATGTGGCCATCACTGGCACTGTGCCAAGGACTTCTGCAATTCTTGCAGTGGCTGTGAGCGGTAGCTCCTTTCAAAAGATTTGGGACTTCTTAAATGACTCCAGTGGTGCAGAAAGGAAAAGCGTTTCTGCAGCTCCCTTCCCACCCCAGTGGTAGGGGAGAGGGAGAATCAGCCTTCATACTGTACAACATTTTAATGATATATTTTCCCCTCCTTCTGCAAAGTTCCCCATACATAAAAAAATAAAATCAGCCAGTAAGAATGACACCAGTTTCATTGTTATTACTATAGTAATTTCTTATGAGAGATAAGAATAAGAATTAGGGTAATTCCTTAGTAATACTCTCGACCTTCACTGGCTTTATAGCCACCATTGATTTGAAATCACAATTTCCATTTAAAATCAGAATAGAAGCTAGCTAAAACTCCTGTCTTATTACCTGAATTATCATTATCTCCTAATACCCAACATGCAAAGCAAGTAACTATAGTGCACCAATTTTGTCATGGCTTATGTATAATGTTGTTTTAGATTTCCCCCTCATTTCATAACAAAATTGCTCTCAACTTATAACAAAAACATACTTGCTCATGTTATCCCTTTTTGATTCCCTCCCCTTAAATATTTAAATAGTCATTCAGTAACTCCTATTCCCCTCCCTCAAATTCATTACACTAAAATGGCAAATGAGCACATTTGTGTTATATAGTGGAGTCGGAAGATACATAAAGGGAGAAAAATGTCAGTGTTGTCAAGAATCTAAGCTGATGTTATAAGCCAAAAAAATATGTCATACTCCTAGATACCTAAAAAAAAGGTACAGAATGAGGAATGTCTGGATGCAAAGCAGATGCACAAATGAATCATGTAAGGTGTGCTGCAGTGTTACAAGTGTAAAAAGGTAAGGTAAAGGTAAAGGACGCCTGGATGGTTAAGTCCAGTCAAAGGTGACTATGGGGTTGCGGTGCTGAATTAGCTTTCAGTCCGAGGGAGCCAGTGTTTGTCCACAGACAGCTTTCTGGGTCATGTGGCCAGTATTACTGAACTGCTTCTGGCGCAACAGAACACCGTGACAGAAACTAGAGTGCACGGAAACAGTGTTTACCTTCCTGTTGCAGCAGTACCTATTTATCTACTTGCACTGGTGTGCTTTTGAACTACTAGGTTGGCAGGTGCTGGGACAGAGCCATGGGAGCTCACTCCATCGTGGGGATTTGAACCGTCAACCTTGTGATCAGCAAGCCTAAGAGGCTCAGTGGTTTAGACCACAGCGCTACCTGCGTTGCTGTGTGCATCACAAGTGTGCAAGTACGTTTGCAATATACTTTTTAAAAGCAGTTGCTGAGTTGTGTTGCCTTACACAATTCACTTTTAAACCAGTGTGTCACAGGACAGGACACACATATTATATTTATCCAATGCCAAGTTGTTCATTGCCAAAATCACATCTACAGCACAAAGTAAGAGTTTTTAAGGGTGATGATGCACTCCTTCTCACAGAGGACCTCAGCAATTACTGTTAAGGGAACACTACAGAGAATTCTGTGGCCAATTCCCAGGGTTCTCTAGCAGAAAAAACCATTCTACCAATATCACTATCAGCTTATGATTTAAAAGGAGAATTCAGTTTAATTTTACACTGGAGGCAGGACTCAGGATAAAAATGCTGCTCCCATATCCTATATAGTCACAGAATTAGAATGAACTAACAGATCATGTAATCCTATCCCTATCCCCAAAACAGAATTCTATACTTGTGTGTGAGTGTGTATCACATGCACAAAGTCAAGCGTTCCACTTCTGCAAGCTGCCTCTGCCCAATTTTCAATTTGTGTTGCTCCTACCACTGCAGTCGCAGATCAGTTTTTTTCTGAGTCTCCTTGGGGAGATTGCAGGTAGCTACAATGTGGAAAAGAGGGCAGGAAAGTCCTATGGTGAAAGTAGACTTCGACTTCCACAACTCTGGACCCAGCCCATGATTTTTCTCAATAGCAATCCAATACAGTGGTACCTCAGGTTAAGAACTTAATTCGTTCCAGAGGTCCGTTCTTAACCTGAAACTGTTCTTAACCTCAGGTACCACTTTAGCTAATGGGGCCTCCTGCCACCGCCGCACGATTTCTGTTCTCATCCTGAAGCAAAGCGGAGTCTGTAACCTGAAGCGCCTGTAACCCAAGGTACCACTGTAATCACACAATCAAACATAGCTATATATTTAGTTATTTTATGTTGCCATATTTATAGGTTTAATACTGGGTATTTGGAATCTATGCAATGAAAGGAATAACCTTTTACCACCATTCCTACATACAGTAAATCCTGTACTACTTTTACAAACAATTACAAATTTATCTAGCGGCTGTAGAGTAATATTTCTTCCTACACATTTTATTTTAAAACTGAATGTTTTATCATGCTCATTATTTTCCCTTCTCAAATAAACTTATTTGTTCAACCATAAATTGTTTCTACACGAGACACCATCATGCAGGAAACAAATGAAACAAAACAGAATATGACACATATAATATTTTAAAACAAAATCTGTACATATGAAATCATATTATGACAAGCAACCCACATTTAAAAAAAGAGTTTTTCATACTGACACATTTAAACTTAAAAGTGCAATCCTTGGTTTGGGTCATATTTCATTTCTTAAGAATCTCAAGGTAAACGTTTGAAGAAATCACTCATTATTAAATATGGTATACATTTCCTTACAAGATTTGGACTCTGGTGATGGGGGCGAAATGTTGGATACTGCAAGGTCACTCTTTGATTTTTTAGGCTTCTTTGCATTTGTCTGCCAGGGTTTATCATAGCTTCTGAAATCTCTTCTTGTTCCTTTATTTTCTGTTGGGGGAAGAAATAAGATTGTATTTGCTTAGTAGGGTTGTTTTTTTTAGGCAGATATGTAAAATATACCTTGATAAAAAACAAACTCATTCAAAATAAGGTATACTGTAAAAAGATGCATGTGGCACGGTTCACATGTGACAAAATGTGTGCACTTCCAGAAAGGAGATTGTGGTGACTTTTCTCCTCCTCTGGTCAGCCACGTATTGCACTGCAAAGGAAACGCATGAACGTTTTGATATTTTTTTTAATTGAAAAATAGCTACAGGAGGCTGTCTGACCGGTCAGAGAAACAACAAAGGAGGGTGCTTCTTAACCTCTTCCCTCTTTTCCAAACTCACCATTCCAAAGGTGTATTTCCTTTTACAGGGGAAAAGACAAGGGCCCCATATCTTTTCACCCAACACACTCATAAGCCACTTAGGAGGAGGCAGACAAAGGCTTCAACATCATAAACCCATTCCACCACTTAAACTAGCAGCTTCCTGTAAAAGAACATTAGGTGAGAGAAGCAGGAGACTGAGGGTGCTTTCAAACAACTTGCTCATTGGCCATTCATCCTGATTTGTTTACAGGAAGGTTAGATGATGTTACATCAAACAAGGGTTAGCCCATACTTTCCAGGGCATTTCCCTATCTTTCTTTATTGGAAGAAGTCCAATGTTTTGGGGAAGCAGGTTTGTTGCACAGGACCTCCTGATCAACAATAATTGCGCAGCCTGAATTTGCCAGTGTGTGGCTGAATCCCACCTAAAAACAGTGAGTCTGGAAGCACTCTGGAGTTGGAATGGTAGGAAGTGTCATAGTGAGTGGCAGGTGAGAGGAGTTAGTAGAGAAGGACAGGAAGAAGAGGTAAAAGGCCGCTGGATAAGACAGTTGGTGGTGAAAAGGAAAGTATGATGTGTCAAGTGAATTTATTAGGTAGCAATAAAATTCCCTACTCTTTATTGACCGTATGTTCCTGGTTGTTATGATCCCTAAATAAATACAATACCTAGCTGTTCAAATGTTTGATATGTTCTGATCCAAGTATATTCCAAAGTAAAATGTCTCACTCCACATTCTTGCCTTCATTTGCACAGTCAAGCAAATTTAAGAAGAGCCCTACCACTCAATAAGTGGTAGCAGTGTTTACCTGTGATATGTTTATGATCAATCTGTATCCAAGGGACAAGCTGGGCTACCAGACAGCTAGTTACCCTGGCTTATCCAATGATTTCTAGGGGCCAGAGCTCCAGGGATGTTACACTCCCACAGCTGCTTTTCAGTAAAAAGCAAAGCATCAGGCACTGCTCATGAAACTACTGCATACCTAATTTGCTTCTGAACGAAGATTAAATTTTTATAGTTGGGAGGATTAGGAATTTCTGACATCCTAGAATCTCATTAACAATGCACTATATAAATAAAATATCATTACAGTATAATAATAAATAATAACATGTACTGTATAAATGGCCAGCAGTGTTAAGCTAGGAAAACATGGATACAAAGCCTAACTCAACAAAAAAACTTACAAAGTGACCTGGGCACAATCAGTCATGCACAACCAAATCTACATCCAAAGATTATTGTGTCGAGAATATGGGGTAAGCCCATGCACAAGCCTGAGTTCCCCATGTATAAAATAAAATAAAATAAATATATGAGCATCGATGTACAACAGTCTTCCCCAGCCAGGTGCTACTGGATTACCATTTCCATCGCTGACCTCTGATCATTGGCTATGCTGACCGGGACTAATGAGAATTGCAGTCTGAAACATCTGGAGGGTACCAGATTGGGTGGGGAATGACTGTTGGTTGGTACTTACTGAGAAATTCCTAATAATTGTATTTTTCTACATACCTGAAGTTTCACTTTCTGCCCAGAGAGCAGCAGATCCAGACAGTGTCCTCTGAAGCTGACTACGGCTTCCCTGTTTGGACTGGAGGTGGTCAATGAGAAATGGGATTGGATGGTCAGGAGTCTCTGTTATCAGCTTGGTCATCAGTTCCTTAAAATCATAAAATCAAAGAAGTATTTAAAAAATCACCTTGTAATGGTAGGAGATTGAAATATAATTAATAGCGCACATTAATCAAAGCCTATTTTAGAGGAGATTGTCGGTGATATCCAACATAGTTGTTCCATTTGTGAAAGGAAAAGAACTTGCTTGTGTAACAGAACTTCCTCTCCATGCAAGTCTGTTCTGTGAGTTCCCCCAATCTTCTAGAGCAAATTGTGGGCGGCGGCCTGTGATGATATTGCCCCTTTGAGACTGGTTTATGGGAATGGGTTAGAACCTCAGAAATAATGAGCTCACCTACAGCTGTCTCCCGTTAAGGCTTCAAGGCCGGTGCCACAAGGTAATTGGGTGGAAGAGGTGAACACCCATGGTCTAAGTTCCCATAAAACCTGGATTGGTGGGAGCTCTCGTCAGCCAGCGGTCAACATTTATTTGGGCTTTTGGCAGCATCTTGTTCCATTGCTCAGCCTACTGAGATTTAAGTGTAAGCTTTTATGTTAATTAGCTGGATAAGTTAGTGTTTGTTGTTTTCTTATGTTCTGAGCTGTTTTAATCTGTGTAGTTATTTGGAGTTTTGCACTCTTGCAAGGTTTTGTTTTAGTAAAGTCTGTGTATGGTTTCATGAAATTTGGTCTGGTCTGAGTTCCTGAACCCTTTAATTTTGACTATGCTTTTTGGAACAAGGGTCATCCATCACAGGGTCCAAACAGCTGGGAGAGGTGGGTGAGGAGTTCTGTGTCTTAAGTGTAAGTTCTTGCACAAACAGGATGATTTAGTTGGAGACAACCCAATGGTTTTTGAATCTTGCTCATAAAAACCTTTGATGAATTGCATGTGTATAATATGATCTTTACTTTGGACCAAACTACATATTACAAACAGCATCTTTGTAGGTAAAAGGCAGTTGTGAGGATACTTGGTGAGGTCCTGATCTGGACCCAAAGTGTAATACAAGACTGCACAGTTCTTTCAAAAGGTGAGCAGACTTTTTTTTTTAAGACTAATGTAATGCGTGTTTTGGCCCTTAGCCTGCTATCCTTAAGCAATTACTTCAGAGTAAGTCCCAATGACACGGGACACAGGTGATGCTGTGGTCTAAACCACTGAGCCTAGGGCTTGCCAATCAGAAGGTCGGTGGTTCGAATCCCCGTGACGGGGTGCGCTCCTGTTGTTCGGTCCCAGCTCCTGCCCACCTAGCAGTTCGAAAGCACGTCAAAGTGCAAGTAGATAAATAGGTACCGCTCCAGCGGGAAGGTAAATGGCGTTTCCATGCGCTGCTCTGGCTCGCCAGAAGCAGCTTAGTCATGGTGGCCACATGACCCGGAAGCTGTCTGCGGACCAACGCTGGCTCCCTCGGAATATAGAGCAAGATGAGCGCTGTAACCCCAGAGTCGTCCGTGACTGGACCTAACAGTCAGGTGATACCTTTACCTTTACCTTTTAAGCCCCACTGAACTCAGAGGAATTTAGAAATAACTTAACATAGGATTGCATCTAAGCAATATATCCCCTGGATCTTGCGGAGTGTTGTGATTATAAACATATGAACATGAAGTTTAAAGTCAAGTTTAAAGTATTCATTTTTCTTTCCACAAGGCAAATACTACTTCTTTGGTGACCCATTCTTATAAATAATCTCTGAACTACAGATCCTGCACATACAGATTTTTGTGTGCACAGAGTTAAAGAAAAGTTTGGATTTCAGCCAATAAATTACGGTAAGCACACAATTTTGATCATCTGGAAACTGCTGCACTGGATTCAGCAGCTCAGGTGGTGGGACTGATGATAATTTACAAGACAGTTTAATATACAGCAATAAGAGCCCAAGTAATCAGGGGAATGGCGTGGGCTGATTTTGTGGGCTTTAGATGACAGGCATGTGCGGGTGCAAGATAAATGGCAACAGGAGTGTGTTCATTAATCTTTGCCACCTTCATTGTGCGCAAACGAGCAAATAAGAACCAGTGTGATTGCTGTATTGATCTGTAGGCTAACTAGTAACTCATTTACTATTCCTCTCAAGTTTTTATTTTCTATTGCAAGTTGGAAATAAAGCCAGTGCTTACAATCTTTTTCTTTCAAATCGTGCCATATATTTCCAGTCACTTTCTAAAGTTACAAAATGTATTTTTTTTCTCTCACTTCCCACAACCCACAGTTATGTTGTCTTCTTTCCCACCCACCTCCAAAATTCTGAGTCCTTTTCCTTATGCAAATGCACACTGATAGCACATGGTAAAGAATAATAAAGTGGATTACAAATATAAAAAGTACACATTGAAATGTTGGTATTCCACTAAAATAAAATAAAAAAATAACCATTTCACCTAGTTGCAGTAAACAGAGATGTGGAGAGAGTTACCAGTTGTCATCTGGCTCCTTTTCTCTTCCTGAGCTGTCATCCATCTATTAGGATCCATTCTGCCTGACTGCAGCAGAGGGAGAAGTGGTCCCACAGCGGCTCAGATGACCAGCTGCCTTTGAGCTCTTTTACTCCATTACAACTAGTCATTATGATAATACACAATAAGTGGGGCCATGCCCCAGAGTGTAAGCCTATGGGCAGGGACTGCCTTGTTTTTTAGCCTCTCTCCGGCAACTAGAAAATTCTATGCACTTCATGAATTAACTAAAATAATATATATTTCAACAATGAAATAGACATATTCCCCCCCCCCCAAAAAAACCCAGTCCTTAAATACATGAAGACAAATTAACCTACTGGATTTCTTATAGCATAATTCCACCATAGTGTACAGAAACACTTGATGTGGTTTTATACTGAAAAGTGGAATATAGAATGTGTAAGATAAATCTAATATACACACACACTTTACAGGCAACTGGTGATGTACATACATTGTCTATACATATGCTGCACCTCGCCCCGTCCCCCAAAATCTGGGAATTTAGGGAAATGTTTATTTACTAGGGGTTGCCCCCTGCTCACTTTGCTCACCAACCCCATCTCACCCAAGCCACTCACCCTTTGCTTTTCATCTCACCCAAACCACCCCTCTGCACTCCCCTTTGACCTCACCAACCATCCTCTCGCTACCCCACAACATTGAACTTTCACAATGTTGTAGGATTTACAGAAAGGGCAATGACTGTCATATTAGCTATCAATACTACCATGTAACTTCTCCTTGGGACGGATCCCCCAAGTCTCCATTGCTGGGGCTTCTCTGTGATGCTATGCTCTCCCAGCAACCACCTTGACATAGCAGTTCAATGTTCCATTACCATTCAGTTGGTTAATGTACCCTTGAAGTTGCATTAAAATTTTACAAAGGCAGTTATATAACTTCCTTCATCTGAGACAGAAAAAAAAATCTACAAATGAAATAACTAACTGGATATCTTTCAGACTCAATGTACAAAATGTTCAGGGTAATCTTTTTGCCCTCTATCAGCAACAACCCGGCAGCTTCTCTGTACCTGCCCTCATTAAAGCAGGAAGGATTCGCTTCTGAATTCTTTACTTGCCAATTTATTACTCTGAATAGCAACGTAATCTTCATCAACACTCCTTCTCCCTTGATTTTCCTCATTGGTGTCATTCACATATTTGATTTTTCTTTTCTCAAAACCACCACCCACATGCTTTTAAAAGGTACTGCATTATTCTGCAAATTGGTTTCTGAGTTACCTCCTTTTACTTCTTTCATAAATGTGACATTTTTCAGTACTCTGATTTTGCCTCTTTTAAATGTTTTTCTTTTCCAACATCCATACCTAACTGCGGCACTATTAAGAAACCTACTAAATTCATACCTGCTCACAAAGGCTTTACCTTTGCAAAGGACCTCTTTGCTTACAGGATATTGAAATAGAGTTCAACATTTCATTTACAGTAGGTCTTTTTTAAAGCTATAAAACGGTCTACCTCCAGCCCATTTACCATTCCTTTTATTGTTTTCCAAGTAAGCAGATGCAATGATAGAGCGCAGTCTCAGCATTCACTGCATTTCCCCAGCCTAGGAAGCAGAGTAGTGTGTTGTGGATGCTTAGTTTGTGTGCTCTCTCTATATCTCACATACAGCAGGAAAAGAGAGGAAATTATCCCAGACTGGGGCAGCCACAGCACACCAGTATGTTTCTCTGATGAAGAACATAGCAATGTGTTATGGTTGCTGCCTCTCCAGTCTGACCTTCTTTCTCTTATAAAAGAGAAACAGACAAAGAGCACTTGGGTAATCAAATGCTTCTTTCCTTCTTGCTTTAAGAGAAGGGCATTTGTAAAGGTCTCTGCCAGTTCTGATTTCCAGAAGGCAGTGAGCTAGCGCCGCTACAGCAGAAGTACAGCAGAGCATATCATGGCATGGCAGTTGCCAGTTCCAATTCAGAAGTTGTAAACATGTGATCAAGCTTTATTCCCCACTCACATCTAAGATTTCAGGGTTTTCTCTCCTCCATAATCTGTAGGACAATCGTTTGGCAGGTTCTTGAAATGAATCCATGAAAATATGGGTTCCAGATAGCAGCTGTTTCCAGATCATCTTCAAGGCTAGCCCTACATAGAGCACATTATGGTAGCCAAGGTAGGAAGTGACTAAAGTGTGCAAAACTGTGGACTGCCTATCTCGTTTCAGGAATGGCCATAGCTGGCAAACCAACCAACCACAGCTGGAATTAGGCACTTCTAGTGACCAAGGTTACATGTACCTCAAGTGATGAAGTTGAGTCCAGGAGCACCACTACACTACTATGTACCTGTTATTTCAAGTGAAGTACAACTTGCTCTAGAACAGGCCAATTGCCCCAATTGCCAGACACGAGAACTGTCCATCAAGAGAGCTTCATTCTTGTCAGGATTCAGCTTCAGTCTACTGGCTTCCATCCAACCCATTACCACTTCAAGGCATTGGTTCAACAAGAGCACAGCTTAATCAGGTTCAGATGGTATATAGAATGGTAAAGCTGAGCTTCACCAGCAAAATGGTACTGAGCTCCAAATCTCCTGATGACTGCATACAGCTTCATAGATTGCTTCATATACGATAGATGTTGAGTAGCAATGGAGACAACATGGGACAAGACCCCATAGCAAAACTGTCATGTGGCCAAGCAGAAGTCTTCCAGTGGTGTTCTCTGGAGGTAATCCTACATTTAGAAGCAGAACCAATGTATCACTGAGCTCCAACCCCCAACACTTTATCAAAAGCATGGTATCCTTATCAGTATCAAAAGGCACTGAAATATCAAGAAGAATCAAAAGGATTGCACACCCCATGTCTCTTTCCCAATACAACTCATCAATCAGCATGTCTCAATACCAAAATCAGGCCAGAAGCCAGACTGTAATGATTCAAGACCATCTGTTTCATCTAAGTACTTCTGCAATTGTGTAGCTATCACACACTTTATAATAGCATTGCACCAAAAGGGGGCATTAGCAATTGGCTGGTAAGTCTTTAAATAAAGACGTATCTACCTTCTCCTGCACTGAGGCATTTGCCATCTCCAGCCCCCTATATCTTTAGAAGTCAGGAATGACAGAGATTGAGAGCATGTAGAGCAGTTGACCAACTCCCTACAAGTGTCTTCACTTTACCCTCAAGCCACAGTAAGTGAAACTGATCCCAGAGAACATGACCAGATGGCTCTCTAGACATGTCATCAGAGACTATATTAACCGTAGTGTCAAGGTCAGAGCAAAGCCAAGCAACGTTATCCTTGAAATGCTTTGCAGATGTGTTGCAGTAGGCTCCAGAGGGTTCTGCTGTTACTGGATGTGATCTAGAGCTCACTAGCTTCTTTACCACTCTGAAAAGCTCTGCCAGATGCAAGTACTGCCACCACCGCCACACAGGAGGTACAATTATGTGCTCTTATTTGTGTTTTATCACCATCACTGTGAGACTTCTGCCACTTGAGCTTGAGCCATCACCCAACTTGTTTCATTGTTTGAAACTCACTTCGTGCAGTGCAAGAAAGAGCACATAGGGGCAATAGTGGCCCTGGCCGGCCCACCTCACCATTTTATAGTGGGATCAGAGCTTCAGTGGGAATATCAGACATGTCAACCAGTAAGTATTCAGGGATCAACCATCCTTACAGTCACCATCAAATCAAACCTCATCTATCCATAATGACAGTGTTACAATCACACACTCCCAACTACGGAACCATACCCAAACCACTCTGGAAAAGAATCAGAACAGGGATGTAACCTGCAGCATGTGCTGAGCCAGTGATGTATGAAAACAGCCACATGATTCTCATTGAAGTCCCAATTTGATCCTATCAAGACAGCCTAGGAATATACTTCCTACAATAAAATCACTTCACTTGGGCTTCTCCTATACCATCCCTAAGACTGTCTCTGTCAATTCTGACAGGAAGGCAGTTAGGCAGTGGGGTGGGTGATATACCAACAAGCTTCCCCAGCTTAACACTAGGTACGAACCCCCAGGTGCACTGGCTTCCTGACAAGAGACATAATTTTTGTAAATGGCAGCAACTCCACCACAGCCCTTCAGCCTATGTTAGTGCTTCACTAAGTATCCAGAATCACTGATCTCCATCAGTATTTTCTTTCTGCTTCATAGAAATATTTACTGCTTGATCTTATAACCCATGACACCAGTATAGTAATCTTTATGGCTGGTTTTATACTGACAGCGGGGCCATATTACATAAACAATTGTTATGCTTGCAAGTGGTCTGTCTCCCTTACAGATCAACAATGCAATGTAAAGGCCACCGTAATGCATTACTGTGCTTTTAAAAAGCACTGTGGGTTGTAGAGGATTTATGTAGCTTCTTCTCAAAAGCCATCTTCTCAGAAGTTCTTCAAAAAACAGTAACGTACTTTACTTGGAAGTATGTCCCACTGAGTTCAATGACCCTGACTTCATTGTTGTTGTTCAGTCGTTCCCGACTCTTCGTGACCCCATGGACCAGAGCACGCCAGGCACCCCTATCCTCCACTGCCTCCCACAGTTTGGCCAAACTCATGCCAGTCGCTTCGAGAACACTGTCCAACCATCTCATCCTCTGTCGTCCCCTTCTCCTTGTGCCCTCCATCTTTCCCAGCATCAGGGTCTTTTCCAGGGAGTCTTTTCTTCTCATGAGGTGGCCAAAGTACTGGAGCCTCAACTTCAGGATCTGCCCTTCCAGTGAGCACTCAGGGCTGATTTCTTTAAGGATCGATAAGTTTGATCTTCTTGCAGTCCATGGAACTCTCAAGAGTCTCCTCCAGCACCATAATTCAAAAGCATCAATTCTTCGGCAATCCATCTTCTTTATGGTCCAGCTCTCACTTCCATACATTACTACTGGGAAAACCATAGCTTTGACTATATGGACCTTTGTCAGCAAGGTGATGTCTCTGCTTTTTAAGATGCTGTCTAGGTTTGTCATTGCTTTCCTCCCAAGAAGCAGGGGTCTTTTAATTTCGTGACTGCTGTCACCATCTGCAGTGATCATGGAGCCCAAGAAAGTGAAATCTCTCACTGCCTCCATTTCTTCCCCTTCTGTTTGCCAGGAGGTGATGGGACCAGTGGCCATGATCTTAGTTTTTTTGATGTTGAGCTTCAGACCATATTTTGCGCTCTCCTCTTTCACCCTCATTAAAAGGTTCTTTAATTCCTCCTCACTTTCTGCCATCAAGGTAGTATCATCAGCGTATCTGAGGTTGTTGATATTTTTTCCGGCAATCTTAATTCCGGTTTGGGATTCATCCAGTCCAGCCTTTCGCATGAGTCTAAGTGGATATAGGATTGAGCCATTTCATGAACAAAAAAGAAATATTAAGCTTATGGCTTCCATATACTAATTAAAAATTTACCACAAACATAGTCCCCTCTCTCTGTCTCTCTCACACATTTTGTTTCCAAAAAATAATCTCAGATGCAAGGGATAAATCAAGAAAGACTTAAAATGTAAACTGTTTCTGAACTGAATTGCACATTAGAAATAAAACCTCATTAATCCTACAATAAGAAAACCAATAGCAATTCAGGTGAATATTGCAGACTTCTCCTCCTCTTTAAGTGTTTCATTGATTTCCATTTTCATGAGGTTAAAAAAAGCCAACTATCCTTTTAAAAATTCAGGTCCTACTCATTCAGTGAATAGGAGGTTAGGAAGACAGAGAGACGTATGGTAAAAATAAGATCTCCTAGATTCTGCCTGCCAACTTATTGTATCCCAGCCTTAAATACATTTGTTCAAATCCAAAGCTATTATACAATATATGCACAGGACCTGCTGCAGCAATAAAACTGCTAGCACATTTGCAAAGCTAAGCAGGGTCCGATATGGTTTCAAATTGGATGGGAGATTGCATGTTGAGATTCCTGTATTGCAGGGAGTTGGACTTAGATGACCCTTGGGGTCCTTTCCAACTCTACAGTTCTATACACTGATTCTATGACCTCTGTGTGAACAGGGCTGCTTCAATTATGGAAACTAAATCCCAGGAAGCTGCCTTCTATTGAGTCATACCACTGCTCTAACTCAGTATACTGCGCACACCTAACAGGCTCACACCTAATGCTAAACCGTGGTTTAGTGGTATGTACATGATTCTCTGCAACAGCGAGTGCTGCACCCTCCTCTTACCCTTGGCTGGGAGAAATTTTGCGTTACATGGTTCCTGGCTTCTTGTTATACACAAAGCAATACTAGTTTAAAACTAATTTCAGCATCATAACCTATGGTATGAAATTGCCTTAGTTTGCAATGGGTTAGAGAGTGTTTTAAAACAAGGTTCCTGGTTAAAATCCAGGAACTGGTTGAAGTGAAACTGAATTGTGGCTTATTCGCCTTCTCAGCAGACTGGGAAGACTAGAAAGGAGAGAGGAGTGTTCAGTTATGTTCCCCGCACAGAATGCTAAATCAAGGTTTAGTGGCAGAGGCTTCCCAGTGGTTTAGACAGAAATCTTTCCTAGCCCTGCTAGGAAATGCCAATGATTGGAAGAAGAAGAAGAGTTTGGATTTAATATCCTGCTTTATCACTACCTGAAGGAGTCTCAAAGTGGCTAACATTCTCCTTTCCCTTCCTCCCCCACAACAAACACTCCGTGAGGTGAGTGGGGCTGAGACTTCAAATAAGTGTGACCAGCAGCTGCATGTGGAGGAGCGGAGACCCGAACCCGGTTCCCCAGATTACGAGTCTACCACTCTTAACCACTACAGTGGTACCCCATGTTACGCACACGATCCGTTCTGGATCGCGCTACGTAACACGGGCGTGCTTAACACAAACGCCCCGGGGGGGGAACAAAAAACCCGGAAGTTCGAGCATTTTTGCGCTTCTGCGCACCCATGCGTTGCACGCGCTCCTGGCAGGACTTCCGGGTAGCGGAGGTCCGTAAGTCGAATATACGCAACATGGAGCGTACGCAAGTCGAGGTATGACTGTACACCACTCAGGCAAAGCATAAGCTCTATACTTGCCACAGTTCCTTCCTTTGCTGTGAGTACACAGCAGCTCTCACCTAAGTGGGAGTTTATGCACCAACACCAAAGGTACTGGATCAAAGCTACTGCTTGCAAGAAAGTCCAGATGATTTCTAAAGATTGCTTCCACATAGGTGGAAACTTCAGCCTAAGTTGATACTGTTTTATTTATACATTGAAATGTTTAAGTACTGTATATTCTGGCGTATAAGACTACTTTTTAATCCAGGAAAATCTTCTCAAAAGTCGGGGGTCGTCTTATACACCGGGTGGAGAATCTGCAGTTGAGTATATCTCAAACTCTATATTTTAACTGGAAACGTTGGGGGTGGTCTTATACCCCCAGTCGTCTTATACGCCGGAAAATACGGTAATTATTTTAATTTAAAACACACAAATCCCATTATGACTAAAAGCTTGTTCAGCTATTCTAGGTTTATTGCCACAATTCTTGGTTTATTGCAAACTGCATGAAGTTGCAAGGAGCTAAGTTGCAAATGCAGGAAAGCTTATCACCCTCACCTTGTGATTTATGTATTATTGGACAAAACAGATACAGAGAGAGAGAGAGAGAGAGAGCGCAATATGGGCGGTCTTAAGCATATATCTGCTGGCCTAGCAATGCAAATTCTGTTGTTGGTGAAAAGGTGGGTGGCCTGATTTCTATATAGGTGCTGAGTGAGCATTCAATAATACCCCTAGGTTCATCTTGATTCTAAGTATATTTCAGAAATATCAAATGCACTATACCAGTATTAAAAAAGAGGATTTAGAAGCCTTGCTTCACCCCAATCCAAAGTATATATGAAATAGAAAACAGCAACATCAAATCTCTTCAGCACTAAAAACTGCTGCAGTAGAAAATTTAGCTGTGTGCACTGTTTTCTCCTGTGATTGCACAAAGCCTTTTTGGATTCTGTCTTTTTTTAAAAAGCAACAACTAAAAGCTCTGTTTTTCAGAACGTACACATTAACACAAAACATGGTACAAGTCAACACTGTAAAATGCCTTAGTGGTTTTAAATATATATATTTTATTGATTTTGAACTATAGCAACAATTCCCCTTTATGCTGGCTCTGATGAGTTATTTTTTTATGTGCCACACAGCCTGTTTTTGTTGTTTTAAGTTATTCCAATTCCTTTAGTTGTTATGATTGTTTTATTTTTTTCTTTGAATGTTTTAGCTGCTTTGAACACTTATATTGGAAAGGCAGCATATAAGTAATTTTCATTAATAAATAGAATGCTACCTTTCTTAACAAGTCCAAGTACCAGTAAGCTGCCAGCACAGCCTATTGCCAAGGAAAAAATACTGTAATACATGCTTACATATTTCTTAACTATAAAATAAGCCCGCAACTTACACACATTTAACTTGTGTGCATTCAGCTTTATGCATGTGGTAAACAAATTAAAAGGGGGCAGAATTCTGGGGGAAATTACTTTGGCAATCCCCTCCACCATTGAACCCAATGTGTTTTGAATATACACAATTTTGGCTTTAGGTGCAACCTCCAGAATGTAACCCTTGCATAAATTGTGGCCATACTGTATCTTAAAATGTTGCATAGTTTACTAAGAAGACATTATGTTGCAGCCCTATGCATATTTATTTACACATCAATAAACCCTACTGGACTCAATGGGATTTAGGACCAAACTAGAAATTACTAAAAATGTGTGCTTATTTCAAAAAATACAAATAGTAGCCATGGGAAGATGTATGTATATCTGCATAATAATTGTTGAGGACTCAGCTACATTAGTAAAAATAGTAAAAATGCATTATAACACTGTGACACCAGATTGCGCTGTAGAGCTGAAATTGCAGCTCAATGATATTTTCAATTGTGAGATTTACAATGTTTTTTTGCAGAGCATTTTCCTAACCCCTCCAAAAATCAAAGAAAAAAGGAGCCAGAAATCTGACTTAACGGCGCAGTATTTGGAAGTAAACTGCAACCAGATCAGGCTTACTTCGGAGCAGGCATAATTAGGCTCTGACTGTCACAAGGGGATTTTTATATACCATATTTTTCCATGTATAAGACGCCCCCTATTTTTTGGGACTAAAAATTAAGAAAATGCACTGTGCACTCTCCATGTATAAGACGCCCCCTTATTTTAAACTTCAAAAATTTAGGGGAAAATATAGTCTTATACACGGAAAAATACGGTATATACAGATTTGAATTCCTGACTTTGAGCATGACTAGAATGCATGGTTTCCATTACCATATGAGGAAACTCTAATATTAGACTGTTACCCAAAAGCCAAAGCCTGTAGTCTTAGAATGACATGGAAATTCATTTTCAGAGAGACGTAAGATACTATTTCATATCAGCAGAACCTACATTTCATCAAGGATCTATACAGCAGGGACTCTGTAGTCAAAACTAATTATATTGATTTAGCAATCAGGAAAGATCATTGCAGACAAAATTACTGATCTCAGTCATAATTCCCTTTTCCCACAGGTGAGGAAATCGGCTTTTTCACAGGGCATAATCACAGACACAAATCTGTCAGGTTAACTATTTGACAGCTGTATAGCTTTGTGAAATATTATCCTAAGAACTACTGGAACCAAGATATGTATTTGCATTGCTTCATGTCATTTTGATGCACTGTGTTTTGTTATTCCAGCTTATGACTGAGGACATCTTACCTTCAAATTAGTAGCTCTCGTCACCATCACCCATAAGCAAATGCCACATGTGAACCAAATCAGTGACCACAGATATAATTGGGGGTGGGTATTTGATACTGTTTTAATCATTCTGCCTCCATGTCACAGTTTTTCCAGCTTCCAGCTGGAGGAAAAAGTACAATATGGTTACCCTGACCAGAATGAACATCAGGATATTCTTTGTACTACAGGCAATTTTGGAAACAGGACAAAAAAAGAATGAAGTGAATCAGATTGTGGAGATTATGCAAATGCAGATAGGCTTGGACTATGTTCACTTTCTTTGTAGAAATGATGACACATGAGAAACTGTGGAGCATGGTTTTTGAATTGGGATAGAAACCACAGAGTATGCCTCTGTTCCACACTTTGGGTATCAAGGATGCCTGTGCATTTAAAAAGGCATTTCACATACAGTATCTAAACATCTGCATGCATATTGAGACCCAGAACCATAGCAGGGGCCCCAGATATATCTTCATGAGTATATGTAGTCAATATGTTACATGTCTGCCATGAGAAACAGTGGTGTACACACATGGAACACATTTGCTGTGTAAAATAAGGAATGCCACCAGAACCCCATGTCTCTGAAACAAGCTGTGCCCATATTGCCCAACTTCTAGTCATCATTATAATGAATGTGCCAAGCGATTAATGCTTCATGCTTACACTCTAAGTGTCCCCACAGATGGTTTTATCCATTCTCCATAGCATACAACATTTCCCCCTGGTAATGGGAACAGGTTCTGATTCTGCAGTTTCCTTGTAGCATGCATGCATCACTTTCATGTTAACTCAAGGAGGAATATGCAATCTCCCCTCATGCCCCCCATAAGGTTTTAAAAGGCTATGCGTATGCATGACTATGAGAACCCAAACATTGTGAGGAGACACCCCAGATTCAAAAGAAAATAGACCAACAGTGAGCCAGAACCATGCCAGGACAAAGTACTGTACACAGCAGACCTCAAAAAAACGGCAAGGTATCAAGGTGTAACACACATCATTAAGAATGGAGCATTTTACACAGGTGACAAAACTGATATAATACAAAATGTTGGTAAAAGAACCATGTACAGTCTAGACTTCTATTTATGCCCCCCCCAAAAAAATGTAGCTCAAAATGCTCACTAGGTTCCAGCCATAAGAAAGCCCTCCAAATAACACTTTTGAGCTCACATACGTTGGTTTAACACTTGAAAAACAAATTCTTCAACCACTATAAAGGATTAGGGATATAGTCTTCATAACATTTTTAAAAGTTTGCACAGATTTGAAAGTCCCTTCGAGTAAGGAAAATGAACCCTGTCACTTTTGTTTAGTTATTCCCGGAATGGTGATCCTAAATGCACTTGCAGCAAAAGAGACAGTCCAAGAAAGAACTTGGTATCTGAAAGAGCTCATTGTGTGATTATATAATACATAACCAGTAAAAATGAAGCACAGTAAAAAAAAAAAAAAGGTGGGGGGAGCCTAATTCTAAACATCAATCAAGCATCTGATTAGGGAATCCAGGTTAGGATGTAACCAAAATAAATGCCTAAATCTATAAGGCACATGTAAAAACCAACAAACACATATCGGGATGCCAGGGCACAGCTTTGCTACTGTTTACCTCTCAAAATAAACATTCATTTTTCCTTCCTTAAAAGCCCCTTATCGTCTTCTCCATTTCCCTCTGCTTTTCTTAGTTACAGGTTTTCTATACTGCCATTAAGTCAGATTTCTGAATCCTTTTTTTCTCTTTGATTTTTGGAGGGCTAAGGAAGACAAAACTTACTAGAGTTCTCCAGCAGCTTGGAAACCACACATGTAGATTTCCCAGAATGCCCCCTTCTGAGGCATCCCCCACCCCCAGAATAATAATAGGGCCATCTACCATCAACTGTGTGAGGAAGATATCGGGAGAGAGGGAGGCAGGCAAAGACCACCTCAGAGCATGATCCTGCTGGACTTCCCAGCTTACCCAGGGTCCGTGTTTCCTTTTAGAAATGAGGCACACTGGAGAATGCAGTGTCTTAGGATATATGGTTTATTTACACATATATACTTCTATCCTTAATACCCTAAGAGAGTCTTGCTTCTCCCATAGCTACAGCCTTGGATACAAACACGAAACAGATGGGCGGGGTTTAAATAATAAATTATTATTATTATTATTATTATTATTATTATTATTATTATTATTATTATTATTTATTAAATTAGGCATGCCTCTGACTCCCTGGCTTCCCAGCCTGCTACTTGCTTCCATCTTCTAGCTCGCGTAACTCTCAATAGGCTGTATGCCTGAGCCCCTTCTAATTCCTGGATCCAGCAAGTGGTAAAAGCTAAGCAAAGATGCTATTTCCAGAATTAGAATCTTCGCTTGCTGGATCCAGGAATTAGAAGGGGCTCAGGCATACAGCCTATTCCTCCCCCCCCCCCCCCACTCATAACAGTACCCAATGTCAGCCTAGTGATGGGGTGGAGCTGCTCTCCCAGCACTGGTGTTGCTTCCACTACTATATCCACGCAACCCCAACCTTGCCGCCACCCAAACTTCTTCCAACTAAGCAGCAGTGACAGCAGTGTTTAGAGGGTGGCTCCACCCCACACCCCACTAATGCCTAATGCAACCTTTAAAATGCGTAAATAAACACACTGATCACAAACATTACATGGCATTTTCTGACAAAACTAGGGCCAGTCAGTTAGAATAAGAAATTAGCCTTGAGGACAAAAATTCAGAATTGTGCTTGGAACAAACTTCACCGCTGCTTTGCAGGTTATGATATTTTAAAGAAAAATACCACACACACCCCCCAAAAAAATATCAATTCCAGCCAATTCACTAGCAAAATTAAGAATGTGTTTTACCAGCTCTCCAGCTATTTCTTGGATGTATTGTGGAAAAAAATTATCCTTAAATACTGTATTTTTCATCTTTACTAAAGTGCATTTGTATTGTCCTGATGGCCGGGTTCATTTGGGGTAGCTTAGCGCAGATTTCCTTTCTAGACCATGCAATTAAATATATATTGTTTGCAGTTTAGAATGTACCGTACTTTGTACTTTAATTAGATGCAGGAAAAGCATTGTTAATATAAGCTCACCACCATGAACATTTTGAATAAACTGACACTCATTAATGAGTCAGCTGGCAAACAAGCTTGCACACCACAGTATCCTTGTTCTGGTACATATTAAAAGTAAGAAAAGGCATAAAATTTCCTGTGATTATGATCTGGTGGGGAGCCAGAATTAAAAATATGATAATCAAAAATGTATTTTTCTTACTAATGTATTGGGTTTCCTTTCTACAATAATAGCTAATGTTAACTTCTATTAAATTTTTATTATTTCTTAAAATGCTGTCACCTTATCAAATTTGGGGTATTTTTTTTAAAAATCATGCTGCATTATATTATGCTTAGCCATTTTTAAATATTTCTCTAGAACAGACTGTTGCATTCTAAGTGTCTCATAGAATCATAGAGTTGGAAGAGACCACAAGGGCCATCCAGTCCAACCCCCCGCCAAGCAGGAAACACCATCAAAGCATTCCTGACAGATGGCTGTCAAGCCTCTGCTTAAAGACCTCCAAAGAAGGTGACTCCACCACACTCCTTGGTAGCAAATTCCACTGCCGAACAGCTCTCGGAGAAAAATAAGCATTCAAAAGCTTGAATCTCAGTTCCATTTCAGTAGGAATATATATTTCTTGTCATCTGCAAAAAGAATCTGATCTTTGCCATTTTCAAAACTTGCAATATTTTTAGAACATGTATCTTCAAACACTTTGGGGTATTTGTTCTACATCACAATCCTAGACATACCTACTCAGAAGTAAAACAAATAATAATAAGAAGAAAAATTGTCCAGTAGCACCTTAAAGATAAAGGTTAAAGGGACCCCTCACCATTGTAGGTCCAGTTGCGGACAACTCTGGGGTTATGGCACTCATCTCACTTTATTGGCCGAGGGAGCCGGCGTACAGTTTCCAGGTCATGTGGCCAGCATGACTAAGCCACTTCTGGCAAAGCAGATCAGCACACGGAAACGCCATTTATCTTCCCGCCGGAGCGGTACCTATTTATCTACTTGCACTTTGATGTGCTTTTGAACTGCTAGGTTGGCAGGATAACTGCTAGGTTGGCAGGGACCGAGCAACGGGAGCTCACCCCATCACGGGGATTCGAACTGCCGACCTTCTGATCGGCAAGCCCTAGGCTCTGTGGTTTAACCCACAGCACCAACCGCGTCCACACACACAAAAGCTTATACCCAGAACAAACTTAGTTGGTCTCTAAGGTGTTACTGGACCATTTAAAAAAAAATTTATTTATTTCAACTGCATCAGACCAACACGGCTACCAACCTGAATCTACTCAGAAGTAAGTTACTTTGAATTAAATGAGATTCACTCCTAAATAAATGTATAAAGGAGCACTGCCTTAAAGTATAGTCTACTTTCCCCGAAGAAATACATGAGACCCTTGCATCATTTTAACCATCTCCATATGCATGAAACCACAATGAGTGGTATTCTTATTCTACTTGATGTCTGCATCACTTGAACTTTTCATTCACTAACAGAAGTCAATAACTGTATCTACTCTTTTGCAGAAATCAATGGCATTTCCCCTAAACATAACTATATTTCTCATGATGTATTTGTGGCTTAGTCTTCTCCTCAGGAAGTTGATAAACACTAGTTTGGTGAGCCACAGAAACCAACTAACTAAAAATGTTGTTATGAAGCCAAAGTTGGCAGATTCGAAACCAAAATAAATATGAATCTTGGGGTGGGGAGGCAATAGCTGTACTTTCTAGAGAAGTAGGTACTGAAGAGGACATGTTTGAGGGTTCCCACCATACAGCCATCTTATGAGCCCCCTCCTAAATCAGTAGCCCACCCCAGCAGACTTACCTACTGCTGGACTGGAGGTAGCATTGGTAATGTTTCAGGTTATAGTGGGCAGCTGTGAACTGCCTACCATTTTAGTTATCCACAATATCCATGAACTAGCATCACTCTGGGGCATTTGCAAAATCAAAATCACCACCACCATGTACAATTAAAATGGCTCATAAACCCAGCTGCCTGGCCCAGAGGGCCATATTAAAAGTGGTAACATGTGCACTGGTTATGGATCTGGGCCAGCAACAACCTGGTTAAATCTCAAATCACAGTACAATCCTAGCCCTGTCTACTTAGCACTAAGCCCTATTGAATTCAATAGGGCTTTGCCAGGTAAGTGGAATCAGGATTGCTGCCTTAACACTGAACATGAAGACAGTTTAGAAGCTGCAACTAGTGAAGAATGTCTCTAGCTAGACACATATTACACTGGCCTTGAAAGATCTGAACTGATTGCCAATTAGCTACTGAGTCCAATTTAAGGTGTATACGTTGACACAGCAAGTCCTAAACAACTAGGGGCCCAGATTTCTGAAGGAGTTTCTCTTGCCACCTTGACCTACCCAGTTGTTAAGTTCAGCTGTGGAGTTCCTGCTGCTGCTGTTGCCACCCTCAGTTGTGATGGCACATCATGAGAGGCCTTTATCTGTGGTGGCCTCCAGGTTGTGGAATGATCTGCCCTCTGAGGTGCCATCTTGCACCATCAATGTATGCTTTTCAATCCTTTGTCAAGATTCACCTTTTTACCCACGACTTTGATGGAGTGAGTGTCTTCCCTTTTCGTGCATTTGCTGCTCTGTGGTGCTGTTCTGTTCCTCTGATTTTGTTTTTGTGCTTTTATTTTATTATATTAATGTAGATTGCTCTCATTTTAATTGTGATATTTTTGCAACCTGCCCTGGGGTCCATTTGGTGTTGGACAAGCTATAAGAACAAATACTGTAATAAACAAATGCATAGGCTCCTCTTACTAAGAAAATGCCAGACTGGTCAAAATCCAGTAGGCTACAAATATTCAGTTACAGTATGCTGAATTAGTGTGCTCAAGACCCACAAGCCATACAGAGTTCATTTCAGCTATTAAGTCCTCTATATAAGTGGCTCATGAATGTGGCAAAGATATATAATGTACTACTGTTTTATACTTCTCTAAATTGAGTATATTTATTTGTTAATGTTGTGCTCGTATTTTTCACAAATTACATAATGCTTTGTTCTGTTGTTCCAGAGCAGCCTTTCTCAACCACAAGTCCTCAGATGTTGGACTACAACTCCCATCATTCCTAGCAAGCAGGGCTAATGGACAGGGATGATGGAGGTTGTAGTTCAGGAACATTTGGGGGGGGGAGGTTGGAAAAGGCTGCTCCAGAGAGTAGGACCCAAATCAACAATTACAAGGGGACTTCAGCTAAACATTAGGAAGAACTTCTGGTTGGTACAAGCTATTTGACAAATGGAACATGCTGCCTTGAAAGGTGGTGGAATCCCTTCATTAGATGTTTTCAAGCAAAGGCTGGATGATAAGCTCTCAGAGATGCTGTAACAGTGGATTTCCTGCAATAAATAGCTAGGACTAAGTGACTTTTGATGTCTCTTCCAGCTCAACTATTCTTTGCCCACGTTCACAAAGGCAAAGTACACTTAAGTAGGTATGATTTTCCTGACATAAAAACAATAGAGAGTATTCTAGCATCTGATTCCCTAATGGTCCACTAGAAGTATGGCAACATAACATTTTGAGGGGGAAATGTGAATAAAACTTAAATATGAAAACAATGTGACACCTCTTGTAAAGGCTAAACAATAAAATTGAAGTTGAAGTTGGGAACTGGACGCTTCTTTGATCCTCAGCCACTATATTCTTTAGCAGTAGTATCACTTCATTTCAGAACATGCTTTGTATTACAATGACTACGTTTTTCATTACGGCTTGGCAGTAGTTTCCTGGCAGTTTGGTAGAATGGTTTCGGGATAAGTAGATCTATATTAGTTTGTTTTTTTTCATTCTTCATACATAAGTTACATTTGTATAAGACCAAGGCTTGTGTCACAAAAAAAATTAATGGTAAAAAAAAATGAATACAGTACTAAAAGCATAATTGCTTTAAAATGTTACAGGAAAATTTGGCCAGCCCTTTCTTTATAGATGTTTATATCTAAGCAAAACCTATACAGAGAAATGCTGCAACCTGTGGAGAACAAACACAATACAGTACTGTAATTGCAAATGCAGAATGACATAAAGAAATAAAGCCTTAAAATGCTCCAATGGGACGGGTCACTTTTTATAACTATCTTCTCTCTTTTTAAAAATCTGCTTTGTGCTTCCAGCAAATCCTGAATTAATCTCTCGCGTGGTATTTTTGTTTCAGATCAGTCAAAAGAAGATAATAGCTCTGGTGTTATCTATGCTGGCGTGCGCAGCATGCTTAAGTCCTCAGCTATCCTCTGGTTTGCTCTCAGAGCAGAGCGATACTGCTTTTGCATTATATCCTGAAGCAAACACTCCCATGTGCTGAGTCTGCATGTGGAGCCCTCACCAGTCCCCCTGTCCAGTGAGACTCTAGAACACTCTCCATCCCTCACATTGACATGACAGGGAGGGTGAAGCACAGCAGCCTTGGGCTGCCTTCCGTGGCTGGGCAGTGCAAAGTCACTCTCTGACCCCGTGCCCTGGCAACTAACAGGACACTTTCTGCCCTGGATTTGCCCGCACAGAGCCAGGCAGTAATCCACAAAAGGCTGGACTATGCACAGCCTAAAGGTGACAGATGATTCCAACTCAGTCCAGTTTTGCTGACTCTCAGCAAGCGTAGTGACAGAAAAAAAAAATCAAGGAATGCCTTCCATGGAACCGACTGTCTTCTCCCTACACACGTGACTGCTTAGTTTTAGTGTTTGAAATGTTAGACCCATATAAAGAGAAGAGGAAGGAGAGTTGCAAAGAGATATGTGCAAGTGGTAATATATACATATGAAGCACATGCAACAGAGAACATGTATGCAGGCAAAGGAGCTCAGTAAAAAAAAAACTATGTAGGATGAAAGAATGTGTATCAGTGGGAAAGATTATAAAAGAGAACAGGTCAAATACAGAACATGTGGATTAATAGCAAGAGAACAGTAAAAGGCAGGAGAACATATATAAGCATTAACATCCGAGAAAGACTTGTGTGCCTTCCAGAAAGAGAAAACGTGCAAGAAGGTTGCCTGAGTCAATGGGGAGCAGGGCTTCTTCTTATCCTTAACAGGTGCACACCAGAAAGAATACTAAGTGCAGCAACACAGTAAGGAGAGAAGTTGCTCTTGGTATGATATGCTCCTTCTGTGCAATTCTCAAGAGAACAGGAGCAGGACCGTAAATTGAAAACGGGTGGGGGCGAAGGGAGAGTTTGGAACAGAGGAAAAAGAAGAGCGTGTGTGAGAGAGGGAAACAGGAGGCACAGGTGAATTCTCTGAGGTGAAGCATACCTGCATGCAACCTGCACCGAGGTGTATACACACAGAGAGAGAGAGAGAGAGAGAGAAGCAGGTACTCCCGCTTGCGGGCGCTCGGCCCTCAGACCGGTCACTCACTCGTTCTTGGTGTGCCTTGCAATTTCAATTGAAGGCGAGGCTGAAAGTTAACTCGGCGTGACCCGCGCGCGCATTTGCCCAGGCGGATGGCGCGCGCGCAGGGCGGCAGCTACCGAAAGGAGCCGAGCGCCCCGGGCTCGGTGCAAGCCAAGGGAGCCCAGCCGGTGGCCCGAAGCCTCCTTACCTCGAATAGGGGCCCGATCTTGTTCTTCTCCAGGTAGGCTTGAATCCTGTTCTGCTGGTGAGACGCCATCAGATTCAGCTGCCGCCCAGGGCGAGGGGCTGGCGTGGCCGTGTTGTTGCTGCTGATTCTGCTGCTGCTGCTGCTGCTGCTTCAGCAACTCCCGAGGTTTGCTCTGAAGCAAAAAGAGGAGGGAGGGAGGAGCCGGCGGGACAGAGACGGAGAGACCAGCGTGGAGAGGTCCGGCGGACGGCGCAAACTCGGCTCCCTAGAAGCCAGCCCGCGCGTTAGAGCCGAGCCGAGCCCAGGCTGCGAGGCGGGAAAAGGCTGGGGTCTCTTTCTCCATGGAGCGCCGGGTGCTTGGAGGGAGGCGGCGGGAGCAGCCCTTGTGCGAGCGCTGCCTTGGTGCTCGACAGACACTCGCTCCTTGGTTACAGGGAGCGGAGCCGCGGCTCCAGCTGAAGCCGCCTTGCCAAGCTTCGCCTCCCTAGCGACAGCGCCTCTCGCAAAGCCAATGGCAACGGCGCTGCTCTTTCCCAAGCGCGGCCAGGCGGGGGAGCCGCTTCCCTCGCAAAGGAGGAAAACCGTTTCCTAGGCGGCGTGGCGTCTCCCGCCCCCGGTGGAAAAAGGTGGGGAAGCCATAGAGGGGCTGCGGGAAGAGGGCGCGCGGTGGGATGGCATGCACGGAGGGGGGCGCTTCTGAGTCTAAAACGCGTGCCCGCTCGGTGTCACTTGTGAAAACGCTTTCGGACGCGCGCCAGAAACACAAACCATGATACCCTTAAGTTCCAAGAGGCTCTTTCACGCGTGTTGTTTTAACTCTACAGCCCTTTTGGCCGTTGCAGTCCATCATATTCAACCTGAATCTTATTTTTTTAAAAAAAAATTAATTAATTAATTTTGCCTATTTCAGATACTGAAGAGGGGTAGAAATTTTGGGGAACTATGCAAGTGTCGTAACAGTCCGTGAAGATGCATCTTCGTTAAATATTAATAATAGTGTTACTTTATTTCCCATAAATAATCACCTGTCCTCAACCATTTGCGCCACAGGGTCTTTTCAGGAGTACATGACATTTCCCCCCTCAACTGAAGCACACAGCCCCAATAGGAATGTTTAATAGCCCTTCTGGAATAGGCTGACATGAGTCCCCTGTCACACCTGAAGGGGCTGCCATCAATCATGCTACAACATTAAAAAGTCACTCCCAAGGACTATTCAAGTGTGTGGGCCTAAAACCTTTAGGGCACGCGTGGGCAAGGTACACAGTCCCTTCTGAAGAATATGGGAGCCACGTGCCAGTTATGGGTGGGGTCAAAAGGAAAAGGAGATGGCACAATGAATGCAACTCTTAACTTTGTAAAGCCAATTCCAGCTACGCAATTGTCAGAGGTTTCTACACCCATCCAGGTGAGCAAGAGGCAGTTTCACAGTTTCAGCACAGAAAAAGTACTCAAAGAGTGTGCAGAGGAAAGACGTTCAGGAGTGTGGCCTGGAGAGCGGATGTGCGGCCCACATAGTAGCCTACTGAGGGCTGGATAGAGAGGCCCCCTGGGATTCCCCACCCTAGCTTTTAAGGCTTTGGCAGAGGCGGTCAGTAGGCCTAATATTTTGACTTTGTAGGGCTGCAGTTTTTAACCTCACGATAGGATTTGCACAGCACTTATTTAGGAAAGTGCCATTACACAGGTGCAGAGTGCAATTATCTCCTGCTCTTCCTCTAAAAAAGAGAATCAGTTATTATTATTTTCGGCACATCCATGGACAGGAAAACAGCTTCCATGTAAGAGGGCCTAAATATGGTTTTCAGGCAAGATTGACTCTTTCTCTCTTACTTAGAAATTAAGCCATACCGTATCAGTTTTTTAATTCATGTATTGTTTACACCTACACATCTGTTGCCAAAAAAACTAAACACATAAAATATGAGGAACACTTGCTTCTAGTTGTATGTAGTTTTCAATATTCAGAACACTTTCCCCCTCTGAATTAAAATAACAAAGTATTCCAATCAGTAAACCACAAAAAGGAAATAAATGTTGTTTCATTTGAGTCAGGACACATCAGAACGCATCAGAAAATATTTGCAATGCATAGCTGCTCTGCAAATGTGCAGTAATAATCTCAGCTCATGAGTAGAGTTCATTACACCAGACTAATCATAATCAACCTTTTTTTGTCTAAGATTTGGGATAATGTCTTCCAAATACTAAACCAAACTATAAAAAGCTCCTCAAAGTAGGGAACTTCCTGATGCTTTTCTGGCTTTCAGAGAAACAACTCGGAGTCAGTGTATGAATCTTATGCTAATACCATCACATAGAGCTGTTTTTGAAGCAGTCGGGATTCACCCGTGGATTACTATCGTGGCTGTGCTGGACAGGCCTCATAACAACAGATGGAGTAAGAGCTTCCCTAATAGGACAGACTTTCCAGCAGCCCACTTTCTCACATCCTTTTTCTGCTTAGAGATACATGAGGGAGATCTCTTTGCATTGATATACCGGTACTTTTGATTAGGATTGGCTGAGTGGTACAGAGAGCTGATTAGTCAAGGGAAACGGAGGTTGGCAGAAATGCCTCTATAGTCCAAGGAAGTATATAACGTGTGTGGATCAGGAAAGAGTGTGTGGCTTTGAGATTTTGAGGAACATCTTTAATTGCTTGACATTTTTTGGAGGAGGTCTGTGCCCCAGTAGTTCTAGTGGACCAGCACTGGACAATTGGTATAGGTTTTTTTTTTTAACAACAACAACATAACCACGTGAGCCCCATCAGAAATAAATCTCATTGAGTTCAGTGGGGCTTACTTTCAGGTACATGTCTTTGGGATTGCAGCCTTAAGGTACCATCCAAACCCACATGCTCTTCCCAACTGGCAGAGCCACCTCCACAGCTCAGCCATTCATGGTGAACGGAACAGGAGAAGGGGCAGAACAATCTGGCCAGATCCATGTGCCAGTTCAATACTGGCACACTGATTGGATCTGGATTGGGCCTGATGCCAACGGAATGAGATTCAGTGGATCCCAGGCTGACTCATCTCCACCCTTGGAACATGAGTGGAAGTGAGGGATTGGTTCCAATGAAGTGATGCTTGCATCACTCTGTTGGTGGGATTCTGCCTCAAGTCAGCAAAGCTGAATGGGGCAGCACCTCTGTTCAATCCAAAGCCCCCATAGCCAGGTCTAAGGTGTTTGGATTGCTCTGTTATGGTTGGAACCAGACTTCCAGTGCAGTCCTAAACCATATCTACTCACAGGTGAGTCCTGTTGAATTCAGTGGGGCTCACATCAAGGTAAGTGGGGTTAGGATTTCATGCTTAGAGTTAGTCCCATTGATTTCAGTTAATAAGCTATAAGCATAAAGTCTGGATCCAACTCTTAGTGTATTAAGTGGATTTTAGTTCTTGCAACCTTTGAAGCTTCTAAGTTGGTTGAGAGTAGAATCTTGAGAGTAATCTTGAAAACCCAATATTCTGTCTACTGAATTACATGAACTCTTAAAACCATTTTGTTGTGTTTTCATAAGTTGTGGCTATTCTGATAATGTTTATAGAGTTTCAGAAGTGTCTCGTGCATCTTTGAACTGTGTGGTACATTAAAAAATACTGAGGACTCACCATTTCCGTTTATGGGGCTATAATGAACCCTCAGTCATCACAGGAAAATCAGGACTAGATTTAAAGACTTGAGTGCCTAATAAAATACGTGTTCTGCAGAAAGAATTGATTGTGTAAGCACTAGAAGAAAAAGAAATTGAAGTGATAATTTGGCTTTCTGCAAAGGACACAAATATGAAGTGCCAAGTCATTCTATTCTGATTACAAGTTGATCCATATGCTATGTATGGAACTTCTTTTTCCAGATTCACTTGGGTATCTGAAAAATATTTTATTGTATCAAGTTCAATTGCTGTAAGTAATGTAAGCAGACAATAAGGAATTCTAAAAAGAATTTGAGGAGAATGTTGCTAAAAACATAAAGACAAACAATGAAAAAGTTTTTAAATACGGTAGGCTACAATGGATGTGTGGGACACATTCTTTTTCTTTTACTGAAAACAAATTCCCTGCGTTCTTACAGAGCTCTCCAACTTTGCTGTATCTTTAAAGATCAATGTTTCAAAAGGCATTTGTTAATACCCCCTAAAATTACTTCAAATTATAGATTGGAGTAAACTTGCAATACAAAAAAGCTCCTCAAACATAATTCTGAAATGACTATAAATTTCTGTTCCTTTGTCAAGGTTGATGTCATGGAGAATTGCCCAGATTAAACCTTAATCAAAGCCCATTCTATCTCATAGTACTATACATCCAATTGTATTCATAAATTGAACATATTGAAGCCTTCCAAACATAACTAAGATAAATGGCTTGACTCCCGCCTCTTATTCTTTTCCAAATACAGAGTTGGAAGGATCAGAAAAACATGGTAGAAGTTTTTAGATATGAAACAAAAACCCCAGTACATTCTATGGCTAATCCATTGGGTCACATCATTATGAATCAATAAAATGGATGCACATAGCACATTGCATTCAAAGCTATTGGTTGTGGGCAGAGCAAGCCTGCTCCATATTAAAAATATATAGTAGTTTGAGAGAGATTAGAGAAGATATTATGACTCTTTCCAAATTATATAGTTCTTCATAAATTAGTGAGCCTTATTTCCAGATTTTTAAAGACCAGGATCTTTAGCTTTCATTTCTAGTCTCTCTTGATACCCTTCCAGCAATAAATGCCAGAAATATCAAAGAACAAGAAGATGGGGGCAAGATTGTCCCTTTATTGAAGGTGGGGTGAAATATTGGATCAAAGGTACATTTCCCATTCAGTTTACTGAATTCACTACAGAATTGAGGATTGGAATAGCTCTGCTAAACTTTATAGGGAGTATTTGCTCTAGCCATTTGGAGATGTTACTAAGTAAGTACCAGAGTTCCAGGTTTCAGCCCCCATTCCCCATGCAGAACCACAAAAGCTCATCTTTCATGAAGATTGGAGGCTGAAAATTGGACCTTTGGTTTTTACATAGTACTGTACTGTAGTAACCCAGCCAATTGGATGGAGCAAATTCATACCACCAATATTAAGCCACTAGAGGGGGCATGTGTACAGTTACACATTCCTGTCTACAAAATATTAGAAACTTACCATAATCAAGCATTCTGCCTTGACCAGATTTAGCTCTTGTGTTTAGCAGGCCACAATTCAGAATTGCATTGCATAATTGAAACCTGTGATGTGGGGGACTTCTTTTGTTTAGTAAGAGAATACTCGTATTTATGCATAATATATATATAGACATTGATATTTTTGGGTACAGAAGAAGATGAAAATTTCCTGTGCATACATTACCTATGATCATGCTCTAGGTCTACAGAAATAATAACTGACCCATTTTAGAAATGCTTAATTGTGCACTTAATTGTGCTAGTAGTACACAGCTTTGAAAAACGAATAGTGGGTATTCAAGGCTCAGCTTGCAGATCATTCAGAAATACATTATTTCAGAGTTTGCTCTTTTTTCCACATCAGATCACATTACAATTCTATGTGCTAGCAAATAAGTGTTTATAATGAAATACTTAATTTGGACACTAGTGTATCATTATAACACAAAAGTAATCTGCCAGGATTTTAAACTGGTCTTTGTTCTTTTCACTGATTGATAACTCATTCTATCCCAATGGTTCAAGAACAGCCCCTCTGCCGCACTTCACATGCCAATGCAGATCAGAAGTTCCTGCGGGTACTATTTCTTTTTTCTTTCTTTTTTTGCTACAGTTACTAATTGCATGAATATTATATACCTGTTTTTTCCCCTTAAGTGTGTAAGAATTATTGCCAATGGCTTTCTTGCTGTTTTCATTTTATTTGTACCAATAAAGCAGAATGTGGATTAATTACTGTTTTAACAAGGTTTGAGAATTGGAATTAATTATTAGTTCTTTGCAGGCAGCTTTCATAGCAACATGATACACAGCTTCTAATAAATTTAGAATGAAATCAGCTTTTTTTTCTTTTCTTTTTTTACTGAGGCACTCTATTTATTCAGCCCATCTGGCAGAGTTCAGAGTTATATGTCAGTCTCTCTAATAAAGTATGAAAAAGTTGAATTTCTCCTCAATTCTTTTTTCCCTGCTGAACTCGGGTATGTATGTTTTATTGCTTCGGGAAGGTCTCTTGCTCAGTTTTGAGGTACTTCATTTAAATCATGAATGGGGAACTATCAGGAGCAGGAGTCAAATGCTGTCTTCAAAGCCTCTCTCGCTGGTCCTCAGAATCCTACTCTGCCACTCCCTTGACTGGTTTTACCCAGCTAGAATGCGTTCTTGAACTGTGATCATGTCTGTTGCTTGCCTGGCCGGGGATGGAGCACTGAGTGTGGGGGTGTAGAAACCTGTGATGTTTTTGTGGCTGTCATATAGCTTGTTGTGCACTGATAAAACTCTGGCCGTGCCCACCCTGCATGCAACCCTGGAAGGTTGCCCATGACAGAATGTGGACCTCAGGCTAAAAAACTTTCCACACTCCTGATTTCGCGCATAAAGTCTGTGCATACCTATGCAGATGGGTTAACTGATATAGGTACTTAAGGAAACAACAACTATAGCACATATGGCATTATAAGAGGGATACTGTAGGTGTATTTTTGGATTTGATTATTGATGCTAAATTCAGAGAGAGCTAGAAAAAGGAATAGGTATGCCTGTTAATATTTTTATAGCAAAAGGGACAAAATGCACCAGCTGAGATAGGATTTGAAAAAGAAAATGGACAAAAATTAATGGAAGCAGAAGCAGCATATGAATTACTAGTTTAACTATAAAATGAAAAATGGGAGTAATGATGTGTAGGAATTATGCAGGGCAGAACAGATTTGTCTACTTCAAGGGTGGGGAAAATACAATGGAATAGGAAAAAGAAAATAGTGGGCTTGGTTATATGATTATTGTCAAGAGCTCTGCATGATGGTGCAGTGCTGTCAGTCAAAATAGCAGGGGATAGGGATAAAAGATTTGGTAACTGAGCTATGCTTACAAAGAAAGAGGGAAAAAATGGATAAGATGACTGCCTGACACTAAAAACACCCCTAGTTCGGATAGTCGCATCAGAAGGATACCATGGTGATGGTATTGAAAGCCACTGATAAAGTAATTGTTTGGTCATTTCTCAGAAGTTCACTAAAAATTGGGGCTGGCAGGCATGTCTGGGATGCCTGATTCAGCCTGAGAATTGCATCTTTAAAGTTTAGGGAATATAAAGAAGGTGGTCCTTAAGATATCTTTGTCCCAAACTTTGTAGAGCTTTAAAAGTTAATATAAGCACAGTGAAATTCACCCATAAATGAACTGCTTGTGTAGTTTTTTTCCAGAACATTTGACATACATTTTCTGTGATAAGATCCAGTAGCAGAATCCTGGCCTCTGTATTCTTGGCTTTTAAAAGTACCTCCCTCCCTCCCTCCCTTTCTCTCCCCTGCTTTCAACACAGCAAACAGGAGCCAGTGAAGACAGCTCATTCCAATCAGCTGGCCTAAGGCCAAAATACATTCCTCATTGGACTGGCCAAAGATAGCAGGGAGAAAAAAACAAGACCTTTACTCTCACAGTAATGAGACTTTGTGGCTGTCCCAGATATATTATTCTAGTCATCTCTGTTTTGTACTAATTTAACATTAAATCTCTTCTGCTATGCTGCTACCCTTTCTTCCACTCTGGATTGAAGAGACCCTTTTGGAGCTTTCAGTCTACTTGGGATTTCTCCTAGTTTGCCCTTATCTGCAGAGTTGGCTTCCTCGTCATCTACTTTTATTCCATATAATTCATGGGGGGAAATCACTGGGGTGCCAATAGATATTCTTCAGGATCCATAATGTTTATCATGGACTGTTAGAATTGTATAGTTGGAAGGGACCCCAAGGGTCATCTTGTCTAACTCCCTGCAGGGCAGAAATCTCAACACGTGGTCTCCCATCCAATTTGAAACCATTCTGGATGCTGCTTAGCTTTGCAAATGTGCTAGTAGTTTTATTGCAGCACCACACTTTTCTCCATAGGAAAACTATCTACTTGTCCTTTCTCCTCCTTATTTTTTTTTAACCCATTAAGGATCCTTAATGAAATCTGCCATCTTCTGCAGCTACTGAATATTTTGGGGATAACAGACTTACCAAAAGCTTTTTGACAAAGTCACACAAATGTAAGAATGGTCAAAAGTCGTGTACAACATTCGTGCATAAATAGAACATTTGTTTTCCATCCCCCAAATCACAGTACAGTGAGGACATGTGGTACAACTAAACATTTCCCACCATTTGATATCAGTCCTGCTCCACTGTCATATGAAAAGGGAAACATTTCCTGCACACATTTCCATTTCTGTAGAGTATCTTCAGAATGCAGAGTGTATTTTCTGTTTGTGCCCTTGAAAAACCTCTTGTTAATCTGGAGGTCAAGAAATTATATTTGAAGATGATGAAGACTTCAGTACTTTCATCTTCAAGAATTTCAATTATTGCATATCTAAATATTTGGCGTGGGGAACAGGTATAATAAAATTATGGAATACTAGATTTTTCTGATGGAAATATAGTTGTGCCAGGCATAGTGAAACACATTGCTGTCACTAGCTGCTTTGGGCACAAGTATGTAAGGATTCCACTTGAGAGATGTGGTAGCAAGTCTTTTCATTTCTATAGATAATTCTCCCATGCACAGATATTTGTAGGGCTTGTAAGACAGGCCCAGAATTTTGTCAAACCTCCTGACATTCTTGCATTTCCCTTAGTTTTTCCTCTGTCCCTCTGTTTCACTCTCTTGCTATCCTTAGCTAAGCTGCAGAGTGAGTCTATGTTGGCAAAGAGTCATATACATGCAGATGATTTGGGTCTCACTGTAAAGCTGACTGCTCACAATGCCAGTTTTATACCTTAGAATCTGATAATTCCCTTACGAGAACTACAAAATGAAAACCCCTCATTTGACAGAGCACTATATGCTTTAGAAAAATGCTTTGTAGGTATAGATTGCTTGGGCTCTTTGTGATGCCTTGTGCAAATGCTACTTTGCCAAACTCTTAATCATAGTTATGAGACAGAGAAGGACACTTGAACCATCTCACCACCACCACCCTGCTTTCCATTCTTCTTTGTGAGTGTGAACAATTGTTTAGTGCTATATTTACACTAATATATTTACAATAATGAGTGTGTTTCCTGTGAAAAAAGATTTGCAAACTCATTTAATTTCCTAGTTAAGGTGAGAACTCTGGTTAATCATGGTAAGCTTCGGTGTAAATGTCATGATACCAATTCACAATTAAAGCTGACAACAAAAGGGAGGGAAGGAATTAATGCCAGAGAGGAGAGAAAGAATAGTTAAGAGATCAACACAATTATATCCATTTTTTATTATTTTGATGTGTGTTGGAAGCCGCCCAGAGTGGCTGACCAACCCAGTCAAATGGGTAGGGTATAAATGAACTTATTATTATTAATTATTAATCTGTATTTACTATACCAAAAGCAAGGTATGTGGAAAGAAGTTTATTTAAAATTTTATGGGCTTCACCTTTGCTGCAGAGTGTGTAAATACAGTGGTTATTTTGTATAGAGAAGACTGGAACAAGTAATACATATGCTGAGGATAGCCATAAAATAAATTTAAGACTACTATAAATATCTTTTGAAAATCATAGTATGTCCCCAGAAATATATGCACAGGTATTTTAGAGATGAAATATTATATCAAGAATTACAATCAATGGAAGCAGATGAGACAGCTCAGTGATTAAAAACCACAATCCCAGAAACAATTCTGAAATCCAGCCAGTTGTACTAATACAAGTGTGGCCTTAAAAAAATGTGGCAATGTGGAGTGCTCCCAGTCAGAGTTCCAATTAGTTAGCCATGCTTTCCCCCATGATATGCCATTCCATTCCCACTCCCATCTGGTTTTTGAGGGGTTTTTTCTTTCAGCATTCCATGCTTATTGAGCATGTTTGATAAAAATGATGATGATGATGATGATAAGCCCCCACCACCACCACCACCACAAAAGGGTTTTTATGCTTATGCAAACCTTGGAATTCTCCCATGCCTGCTTATATTTCCCTCCTGTGCATCGATGGTGCCATTTTGTACCATCTCTGAACTTTACGTATTTCCAAAGGAGGAGGAAGTGATGGTCAGAAGTTTAACCGTGTTCCTTCGTAATACTGGGAGAGTAGGTAATGAAAGTGTAGGTGAAATTCAGTTTTGGTAACTGGTTATACTTGCACACTACCATCTTAAACCTATGCTTTAGCTCTGGTATATGCTTGCATGATTGGTGTGATCACACCAAGACTCTGTTAATTTCAGAGGATGTTAGCATAACAGCCACAATCAAGAAAAGTTGTTTGCGCAGTTCTCACCTCCACATAGCATGGCATCAGGCTCCTTATGTAGTGAAGAAAGCAGCTTGAAAATTCATAATGAGAGGCATTAGGGAAGAGAGAGAGAAAACACCTCCTGTGGCATATATACAGTCTCTTGCATAAATGCACTCTCTGGATCATAGCCAATGTGATTTTGACTGAAGGGCAAGCATTCTTTATGAACTATGTAAATGCGCTTTATATGCAGTATAAAGGCTCTTAAGAACCCTGATTGTAGAACAGCACTATCACTTCATTATCATTTAACATGTATAAAAACCTAAATTGCACTAGGCTCTGTACAGGAATAAAAGTAAACATGTTCCTGCCCACAGGATCATAATCATAACATTTCAATATATTTCATTATAGAAGATGATGCTTTGATAACTCCTTGGGTTCATTATTCTCATTCCACCCACAAAATCGGATCAAAAACCAAGTGGTGCAAAAGCAGGATAGATAAGTTATAGAACAATCCTATACTTGCATTATGCTGGGCCAGGGGTGATGGTGATAAGAGATACACCACCATTATGCCAGTGGAACAGCTGCTGTATTCAGTGTGTGCTTAGCCCAGCAGGGGAAGAGGAAAATGTATTACCAGGAAATACAAAAACAATGTAGGCAAAGGGACGCACATCCTGGAATCTGCACCCATCAGGGCAAACAAACAATAAGGCTCGCACACCATCAACACACAGAGGAAGCCAATGAACTTACTTCAAGACCCATACTGTTTATCATAGAACTGTAGAGTTGGAAGGGATCCAAAGGGTCATCTAGTCCAAGCCCCTGCAATGCAGAAATCTCAACTAGATCATACATGACAGATGGCCAGCCAAACTCTGCTTAGAAACCTCAGTGGAAGGACAGCTGAGGAAGTCCATTCCACTGTTGAACAGCTCTTACTATCAGAAAGTTCTTCCTGATGTTTAGTTGGAATCTCCTTTCTTGTAACTGGAATCCTTTGGTTCGGGTCCTGGCCTCCATGTGACAGCCCTTTGGATACTTGAAGATAGCTGTCCTATCTCCTCTTTCCCAGGCTAAACATACCCAATTCCCTCAACTGTTCCTCGTAAAACTTGGTTTCCAGACCCTTGATCATCTTGGTCACCCTCTTTGCACATGTTCCAGCTTGTCAATGTCATGAAGTAGTGATCCTTTGAGCAAGTATCTCTAGGTGGGGCCCCTCAGGCAGGTGGTAACGATTAGTCCCCAAAGCGGGAGTATGTGATGGGGCTGGATGGTTGCCACCATTCCCCAGCTCCTGTAAATCTATGAGTTAACCTGCCAGGGGAGAGAGAGAACATGCCGTGTATTATACTTGCTGTTTGATGTTCTGTAGCTGGGGCCAGAGAAGAAGCCAATAAAGCCTAATAACCCGTTCGGTGCCTGCATGTGATTGAATAGTAGTTTGGAGGGAGGACTCGAGAAACCCCCTCCTTGACTCCCAGAACTGGACACAGAACTCGCATGTGTGGTCTTTACTTGTTACAGTGAATTGACAAAAGGTCTCTGATTAACACAATTGTGAGGTATAAATTGTTGCTTTGTTTCAATGGGCCCAATGTTCACACTTGCCTTAAGTGCTAATAATTCTCTTCTTTAAAATGTTCATTGATCTGCAGAGATACTGTTCTAAGAAAAATATATCCTCTTATATCATCTCTCTCTCTCTCTCTCTCTCTCTCTCTCTATATATATATATATATATATATCTGTGATTGTTTAATAAAACATGTCACTTTATCACAGTGATGGACAAGATTTCAGAATATTGGGTTGGCATAATGACATCCTCTGAGCTTTCAATTACACAGAAGGCAGATAGCAATAATATGAACAAGTGATTAGGATTCTATGAGCACTTTTCTTTCAAACCTCATTAAATGTCATACAGATTTGATACCAGAATACAGGGGTAGGAGATGCTTCCAGCTGCAAGCTTTGAATGCTGCCTGGTCATTTATCTTCTAATCTAAGCAATATGTGGAATTGCAATGGACTCCCCATACTTAAGGAGATATATCACACTTTTTTATAAAAAAAAACCAAGCAAGTACAAGTCAGCATTTTTTATATTGAAGGAAAAGCAGCCACACTGGGCCCCTGTTTTGATCGTGCCCCTGATGCAGCTTAGAGCCCTGTGCAAGTTGTGCACCAAATATTGCCCTTCCCAACTGCTAGTTGTCTTCCGAAGTGCTGAAAAGCGTGAAAAGCAAAAGTAAATGAAGTGTTATATGCATTGGTGCTATATAAATAAGTAATAATGAAAAGAACAGCTCAGGTTATACATATGAAAAGTTTATTATTGTTTGGTGCTATTCCATACTTTTTATATAGACTTAAAACATTCAGATATCTAATAGAAGAGAATGATACTCAGTATTGATCATACTCAGAGTAGGCCCATTGAAATCAATGGACTTTCTCCAAGTATGCATAACATTGGATATCACCTGGAATGTATTACACTGTAAGTGTGATATGATGGACACAAAGATATACATAGAAAAATAATTGGATTCAAATCCATACTAAGAGGAGATTTCATTTTTATTTACTAACGTTACAATCAGAAAAGTTGAAGTATATGGCTACAAGTACGGGAGATTTAAAAGAAACTAGTAATAATACTTTGTAGTTTTCTTTACATATGTATACTTTTTTTAAAAAAAGCAGCAATGTTCTAGATTTCTTACTGAGTAATTAAAAAAATATATTCTCCCTTTGCAAAATCTAGTACTGCAAGAATGATCAAAAAATTGAAAACAACAACTAACTCCTCCTCCTCCCCTCTTCTCAAAGGACACATAAGTTTACTGGATTTCTTACACTATATACATGATGCTACAGACTAATAGTGCTGCTATAATCTTAAAAAATTGGTAGGAATATATGATAGTAATGATATGATGAGTCACCAATATGAGTTCAGAAGAAATATGTTCCAGGCACTATTAGAATATACTAAATTGTGCTTTTAAACTGTAGTAGCAGTCATCCTGTCCAAAAGGCAGGATTTCGGTTCTAAGCCAAGATTCCTAAGATGAAGTGAAATTTATAGCCAACTTTGATAAATGATGAATAATATGATTTTGCAGTGGACAATTTGAAATTACTCTTACATTTTAGAACCTAAATTCTCCAAATATATGCCCTAGATACATTTAAACATAAAGTTCAGTATTTTAGAAGGCATAACTGTTCAGAAAGTGAATTGTGCCTGTTACATATCCTTGAAGTAAACAATTTGTTGCTTACTATATACATCATACTACCCTATTATGGCTGCCGCTTCAGTGACTAAATTCCTGGGTTATTTTTGAGTAGACATATAGTCTAGCCTCTCCCTGATAGTGGTCAGCCAGATCAATTTTGCCTTGGCATGGGGCTATTTTTAACGTTAATTTTATGATCAGGCAAGCTGTTAATCCTCTGCATTTCTAGATGATATTTACATATTTTATTTTGAAATTTGTCTATTTTGCTGTATCTTCTCTGTTTTTCTTTTCACTGTCACTCTGTCCCATGGTTGATAACATAAATTTGATGTCATTTCTGACATAAATTTAAGTATGCCGTCAGTAAACTTTAGTTTTCAAAATGTTTGCTTTTCTTTTAGGATACTGATACTACATAATTTGCCAGGTAGTTTAAAGAAAGATTAGAGACCTCTAATAGTTGATAGAACTTTTTTGTATTCTTATGTATGTGATTCACACTCTTATCTTTTACCTGGAAGTACAAAAATATAAACGATTGCATGTTCTCAGATTCAACATTTTCAAAAATCCTTTATGCCATGGAGTTCACTATTACAGGAAACACTCTTGTCAGTGGTTCCTGAATAATTATTAAGGAGTCTAATTAATAGAATCTTGGGACTCTTCAGAATCCACCTGTCGCTCCTAGCATCTGATCTCAACGTGAAATAAATTGAGGATCCCATGCTGAATATCACTTATTGTCATGTCATGGAAAGTAAACACAACATTCCTGTATCTAACACCCACGTATTAGGAATAATGCTTTTCACATAATCCATTTACAATCATCTACCATCACCATCCTTTTTCTCAAATCTTTTTCAATTATTACATAGAAAATGCAGGCCAAAAGTGTATAGGAGGCATGTTTCTCCTGTAACTGTGAAGTGGAACTCCAGAAATCCTGCCCCCAGTGCAGTCTTTGTGCTTCATACAAAACCCATTATAAGGTATGATCTTCGTGTCCCACTTTGCAGGGTTAGAAAAGCAGGAACACAAATTCACTTGTACTTTTTCTATTCCTATTAGCATTCGAGCCTGCTTTTAGTATGTAACCGTATCCTCAGCAAAATGGTAATTTCAAGTATAGCTCCAACTTACAGTATTAGAATATTGTGGGTGGACGCAATTATCTGTGCAAGAAACTGCAAAAGTATAGCGTAACAACTTGAAACTAGTATTATTTTATCTTCCTCTGAATCAAAACTTTTTGAAAGGGTCTTTTTATAGTGGTTTTTCCATTCTGTGTTATAGCTTTGTGTTCATATAGTTGCCAGTGCTTAAGTGGGTGATTGGCACTGTTGAAGCAACCACCTAAAATGCAGACTTATTCCAGTGTAAATGTCCTAAATATTATACTTCACCAAGCAAGCAGATCACATCTAAGTATCTGCTTTTTTCCATAAATAGTTGTTCCTCAATAGCTAAGCCATATTTAAGATGAAGCACTGCTGTATCTGGAACTACATGTTGTTGTTCATCAAGACACATTCTAGGGAATACTAGTGTCATGGAAGCTGGAATTTTGATCATTCCTCCAATAGGAGCCTTTACTCTTCTCCAACAGGTGGTGGTGGTTGACACAATTTGTATAGCCTGCCAAAAACAAAGAACAATTATACAAGTGCCTGAGTTTTGTGAAACTGTCTAAACATTTAAACTTTCTATTAACTATTGACTCTCCGGTGGAGAGCAGGGGTGGAAGTAATTTTCAGGCCCCCAACCTGTCCAGTATTTTGCCTGACCAAAGGTAGCAACTCTAGTTCAAATGAGTATCCAGAATATAAGAAAATATATGTTTAGCTCATGAAAATATGCCCCAATCTAGGCAAGTTGCACCCGAGTTTTCAAAAGAGTTCATTAGAAGAAAGATCCATGTCCAGTCAGTTGCAAGGGGAAAACCATCAAAGTATGGAATCTCATGAGTTACCACACTTGGGACGAGACATATATATATGTTAATAATGTTCAGTGTAAAACTAATTATGCACATTCCAAGTCTACCTCCAGCAGGGGGGCTGGTATGAACCAAAACACATATAACAAAAGGGAGAGAACTGACCATTCACTTGGCAGTCACATTTAAACGTTTCCAGAGAAAAATAAACAACCCCCAAGGTAATAGGCTCTTAAATACTTCTCCAGGGATCAAAGGATCAAAGGAATTTCACCCAGCTCCTAGTTCAGCCCAATCAGGATGTTTTCCAAAACTGGCTAAAACTATACAGTGGTGCCTCGCGAGACGAAATTAATTCGTTCCGCAAGACTTTTAGTCTTGCGGAAATTTCGTCTTGCGAGGCACCATTTCCCATAGGAACGCATTAAAATTTAATTAATGCGTTCCTATGGGGGAAAAAGTCCGGGGGGCCCTTCCGACCGGCACCGGAGCCGCGCCGCGCCGCGTTTTAAGGCTGAAGCGAGCCAACAGCAGTGCTGCTGTTCGCTCGCTGCAGCTTTAAAACGCGGCGCGGTCCGGTGCCGGCTTACAGTGGTACCTCGCCAGACGAATTCGTCTTGCGAAAAACAGCCATAGACGAATTCGTCTCGCGAGTCAAGTAAAAACTCGCAAAACCCTTTCGTTTTGCGAGTTTTTCGTTGTGCGAGGCATTCGTCTTGCGGGGTACCACTGTATTACAATGGCTTTGTAATAATCAGGCACTCTGCCAGAATTGGCATTTGGTACCTAACTGCATAGAGGGGACGCGGGGGGCGCTGTGGGTTAAACCACAGAGCCTAGGGCTTGCTGATCAGAAGGTCGGCGGTTCAAATCCCCGCGACGGGGTGAGCTCCCGTTGCTCAGTCCCAGCTCCTGCCCACCTAGCAGTTCCAAAGCACGTCAAAGTGCAAGTAGATAAATAGGTACCGCTCCAGTGGGAAGGTAAATAGCGGCTTAGTCATGCTGGCCACATGACCTGGAAGCTGTACGCCAGCTCCCTCGGCCAGTAACGCGAGATGAGCGCCACAACCCCAGAGTCGGACACGACTGGACCTATAGTCAGAGGTCCCTTTACCTTTACCTTTACCTTTACCTTTACCTAACTGCATAAGCTCCAAAAGTCCCTAAGAAACAAACAAAAAAACACCCTGTACTTCAATATCAATAGAAGTGTGGTCTGAGTCTAGGTAAAGTATTTGACAGAAATTGGAGAAATGATAGTCTTGGTCACAGGCCATTGATTGCAATGTTTCGTTACCTTGGAGCAGATGGTGGTGTTCGGTCCCTAACTCCTAAATTCTTGGCAGTGTTCTGCACTCGTGCTCCCTGTAAGACAGAAAAATGATTGTGCTTCTAATAGAGTTATTCCTTAAAGGGGGGGGTTCTCCACCAAGACATTTACAGGGTTATTCATTTAAACAAAATGGTCAAATATAGGATACCTAAACAATCATTTCCCCTTGCTGATTGGGAAATAGAAGATGCCCCGAAGCAGCAGTAAGTAACTGAAGAGTTGTTTGTGGCTTCAGAAAATATAATCAAATAAAAAAGACTGTTCCCACTGCACCTTCAGTTTCTAAAGGCAGAATTCTGACCAAACATTTAAAAGCCTGGAGAGGTTCAAAGAATGGTCAGCACCTGTGCTATCAATAATGCTTTATTTCCTCATAAAATATAACAAATTCAAAAAAAATATACCAAAGTTATCGGAAAAACTACAAGGTAGATGGCAATTAAGATCAAAACAGACGCATCCATCACTGTGCTGTAAATGTTGTGTTTTATGTTTTGACTATCTCAAGGTCATGCTGAGCCAGGAGAGATAAATTCATGCGCTCAGAGAGCTGGGCATTCTTACTTTCATTTTGTACCTTGCACCTTGCAGTTTTTTCTCTGAAGTGGGTTTTTGTTGTTGTTGTTGTTTTGTAACAAAGCTGTGACACGCTGGAGGAGAAGTGGCACTACCATCAGTGCTGATTTTGGGCACAATTGTGCCGATTTTGAGTGAGATCTCGCCCCAAATGGGCATAATCTTGCTTGAAATCAGCACCACCTCTTTGCCGAGGTGATGGGGCAGCAGTGGGCCCCTTTGGATTGATGGCCATGGCTCTAACCACCTGCCTTGGCTAAGAAATCCTGGGTTCCCAGGCCCAGCCCTGTTCAACCTGCATATGCTCTAAATATTAATGTTGTACTTTCAAATGGATAGAATTGCTTTCCAATGCCAATAATCCAACTGGGGGAAAACTGAACATTGGGTGGCGAAAATGTAACGTATCAAAGCAATAAAGAAGCTTACTTGTTTGCGCATCACATCTGTAGCTTGCAGGATATAGCGAGGCGGTAGGCCATGACTCCGAGCAAGAATTATAGCCTGTTCCAGAGTGACACTCAGAGTGCACCTGCAATACAAAATCAGATAAATGCAGGAGAGATCAAGTTTTATTGCGTTCTAGTTCTCTGTGTAAAAATATGTAGTCATGTTGGTCCATTGGAACAAACATCCAAGTTGCTGTAGGATAATGTATTTACTAGGTCCAACAAAAACCGTCAAAGTAGTGAGTAGCCTTTCTTTCTAGTTCTACAGAGCTCTTCTTACCATCTAGAACACACACAAGTGAGGGGCTGATTCTGGAGCAAAAGACACAAGCCCCGTCCACCAGATACCAAGTGCTCTACTATTCAGATTAGGGTTGAGTGTTTTTCTTGCAGTTTTATGATGCAAACATGTTGAAACTGTGCACCACATGAAAATCAAAAGTCTGTGTGAAAATTGCTTTTGAATTTAAAAAGCAATTTTATCATTTTTTTCTCAAACCGGTAAAACTCAAGTTTATAGAACATATTTTGGATTTTCATTTGAGATGATCCAAGCCTACTGCTCTTATCCGCTGGGCAACACATATAATTCAATCTGATGGATATTTACTTAGTGGTAACTGCAGGAGACTCTTGAGAGTCCCATGGACTGCAAAAAGATCAAACTTATCCATCCTTAAAGAAATCAGCCCTGAGTGCTCACTAGAAGGGCAGATCCTGAAGTTGAGGCTCCAGTACTTTGGCCACCTCATGAGAAGAGAAAACTCCCTAGAAAAGACCCTGATGTTGGGAAAGATGGAGGGCACAAGGAGAAGGGGACGACAGAGGATGAGATGGTTGGACAGTGTTCTCAAAGCGACTGGCATGAGTTTGGCCAAACTGCGGGAGGCAGTGAAAGATAGGCGTGCCTGGCATGCTCTGGTCCATGGAGTCAGAAGAGTCGGACACGACTGAACAACAACAACAAGTTAAACTGAGCTGAATTCTATTGTAAATTGTTGTGATCTGCTGCAGGTTGGGGTGGCATTTTGTGCTTGCGAGGCAGCTAGAAACCAACCAACCAGGGCATCTAGGATTGTAGCTGTGGCCTCAAAATCCGAAAACAGAAGATTCTCCCTCTTTAGGATTATGCTACTTTTAATAAATGATTGCGAATTTACATAAATGATTAATTTGTATACATTATAGTAAATATGTTTCATGTAGCACTGTGAATGTTAATAAGTACATTTGTTTTCTTTCTGGTGTGATTCTATTCAGATGATACACTTGATTGCTATACATGTCTGTCTGGAGAGATACAGGATTTGTTGCTTTAATGTAAAATTGGAAAATGCACTGTAATAAAAATCAAAGCAAAAGTAATTGCTAACTTTTCAAAAGCCCTAATATTAGCTTCGATGCTGGAATGCAAATAAATCTTTCAAGCATTTTTAGCTTAGTGCTGTTAAGTACAGTTCAATTTGGACTCTGTGGAAGAAATAACAGACAAAAGAGCCAGACTCCATCCTCTCTCTGTACCAAACTGAAAGATAGCTAGGACATGGATTTGTATTTAACTAAAATGAAAAGCTGATAACATGATTTGTTGCCAATGGTCGTTTTCTGTTAACTCACATTGTTAGTATGCATGCACACAATCCTTTTAAACTACATTTATTCTCTCTCTTATAGAAAGCATAGGATTGTTAAGTGCATTCAACATTTGATCCTGACTGACCTGGGTCCTGTGACTGTCTCCATGTTGGAAACCCTATGCACAAGCAAGTCAGCCCCTTTGTGGTTAACACCAATCACGCATTGGCTGCAAAGTGTCCACAGTGGGCATCAAAGAGGTGAGGGTCACTGTGCATGTTTCCACTTGCCCTTTTGTACATTCAGAGGGCTTTAAAGTTCTTAACCTCAGCAGGTCATGTAGATTTCAAAAGATTATAAATTTCTTACTACTCTGAGAACACTTGCATTACTCTAAAAATAAGGTCTTTTATTTTAACGTTTTGTTTTATTTCCACATATTTTGAAAAAATGCCCTACCATCTGCTACTTACTCATTCTGTTCTCTTGGTTGGGTTTTGCTAATTAGTGACCTTTAAATAAATTAGTTCTTTATTCATGAGAAAAGTCAAAACCATTCAAGATTTAATACAAAAGGCAGAGAAAGCAGACCAAGTTTAGATTCTTAAAACCAGTGCTTTTCTTCTGGGGGTACACATACCCCTAAATATTTTGTGAATCTTTGTACTTTTATCCATTTACTGTATTTATTTTTCCCAATTTGAACTATAAAATGGTGATTTTCTTGAGTCAAAATGAGAGTAGCCCTAAACATTTTCTTTTTCTTTTTAGAAAAAAGCACTGCTTAAAACTGCCAGTTGGGTTCTCACTTCTGAGCTGTCCTCACATGCCAATCCACAAAATGGCTTATATTCCTCTCAGACCAGTAGGAGGCATGCATCTAGGAAGCATTGTGGTATACCTAGAAGCAGCATCCATTTAATTTTTGTTACGTAATTTATCTCATACTCAAGTGAAACCCAGCTTGCAGTGTGGCACCCAAGACAATCTGGGCAATGTTATTAGTTATTCAAGAGCAACACCACAGTAGAGTAGTTCACAAGGAGATAGCTCTCTACCACATTTGGGACAGCAACATTTCTAATATATATTTTACATAATGTAAAAAATAGTGTTACATATTCTTATGCTAAGCCACCTCACAGTCAGTTACACGAGCTGTACACACATGTTCAGTTCTGAATGAAAAAGGTTTAAATAAATCATTATTATTGGAACTGGGTGACAATAGCAGCAATCAAGAAAAGTGATAAATTACCATACCGGTGAACTCCACTATTGCACATGATGATATGGCAAGCTCCAAGTCTGCTACAGAGTTCTGAAGAGACTGACAGCAGTCCAACTCCTGAGGCACTGCATGCTGTGTAAGCACAGGATGCCGTGCGCTTGGATCTTATGAATGACACCATCAGTCGATAAAGTTCATCCAGAGAATTGATGGGCCGCATCAGCTGCAAGTAAGTGACAATGCTGCTGTCATTAACACATACTCACTGCCTCAAGAAGAAAGTAATGAATTCTAAGTTCATTAAAAACCAAACTGTAATTTCTCTTAATGACATGAGAATCAATAAATTCAGAGCATAGGTACCATGGCATCCTGAAAATAGCCTATTTGTCCTTCATGTAGAAGATAAGTAACTTTAGGTCCCATTACAGTGGTACCTTGGTTGTTGAACATAGTCCGTTCTGGAAGACCGTTCGACAACTGAACCGAGGCGCAAGGGAGAATTTCAATTTCAGTGGTGAAAATTGAAAAACACGCAGCAGAAGCCGTTCGACTTCCAAGGAGCGTTCGAAAACAGAAGAAATTACTTCTGGGTTTTCAGCGTTCGAAAACCGAAACATTCTTCTTCCAAGACATTTGAAAACTGAGGTACCACTGTACTAGGATAAAGACAGGCAAAGTTGTAGCTGACCCCTTAGCAATTATATAACAAAAGATAACAGCTTTTGTTATTTAATTAGGCAATTAAAGGGAATTAATAGTGAAAACTTTTTAAACAGGCAGATTACACTTTCTAGTGAGACAAAGAAAGGAAATGGAACTAATGAATTGTCATACTTACAATAGAGTTTTTTTCCCCTCTGAAAACTCTCTCTTATATTCACATGCTCAAGGAAGACAGAGTTGTCAGTGGCGGAGCTTCATGCTCCGGCACCGGGGGGGGGGGTGAAAAGCAGGCAGGGACAGCGCTGGTGCGCATCCTGGGGGCGTAGCATGCCGCCAGTAGCCCAGCACGGGCAGGGGGGCAACCGTGATGGCACCCCACTGGGATAGTGCTGCCGGGGGCGGTGCGCTCCCCCCGCACTCCTCTTCCTCCGCCACTAGCTCCAGAGAGCTCTACTGATTTCTGCTGCTAACAGTTCCTTTAGTGGGGTAGGAGAGCTGGGAAAAAAATTCACATCCAACAACCAATGCACCCCTTGGGTTTCAGATAGTACATGGTAGACAAGTCTAAAAAGCCTGAGACACCAATTTTCATGGTCCTCTAACAACTATGATGGCTCATTTACCAGAAGTAATGTATTTAGCATGAATTCTGGAAGTGTATACTCTATTCTGGCCAAACTAAACCTCCTAGAGCCTTTGTTTCCTGGCCTTTTTAGACTTACCTACCATGTACTATCTGAAACCAAAGGCGTGCGTTGGTTGCGAGACGTGAAATATATTAGCATTATTTTCAGCTCTTTTACCCCACTACTTCTGCCCTTTCTATTCCATTTCTGATGCTTGTGCCTCCTGTTTTATGCTTTAAGGTTCATACATATGCACCTGTCCAAAACAGCTACTTATGAAGGTCTCATCTTATTAGCTTACATAAGTAAGTTTATGCTGTGCCTCCATGACTGGAAGCTGTGTACTTTTGAATACCAGTTGCTGGAAATTGCAGGAGGGGAAAGTGCTCTTGTGCTTGGATGCTGCTTGCAGGCTTCCTGTAGGCACCTGGTTGGCCACTGTGAGAACAGGATACTGGACTAAATGGGCCATTGCCCTGAACCAGCAGGCTTTTCTTATGTTCTTAATTCAGCCATTCTATGTATGAACATGGGCACATATGCCCATCTACAGAGAAATCAAATATGGCAGCAGCAGCACTGGAAGGTATGGTATAGTTGAGTGAGCTCTGCATTGTGAGTAACCTAAATCTCTGAAACATAAGAAACTTCCCTGATAAGGACCCTAAGGAGTAGGTTCCCCTCCTTCATATGATTAATCCAGTTCTTAAGCTTAGTATGTCTCAAGAAATACAATGTTTTCCATGTGGACAATATGCATTGCACTATTGCTCTTAAGGAATACCTAATTCGGATGATGAAACAGTTTAATTAACACATCCTTTTTTTCATTTACCTTATCTATATAAGCAGCTTTTGATGTTGAATTAGGTGGAAGATTTGACTTGTCCAGGTAAAATGCCCTGAAAAAAAATAAACATCTACAATGGGTTAATTGTTCAAGAGCTTTTATAATGTACTTTTAAAGCAAAGACCTTTAGCCTCTTTGTGGCATTTTTAAAGCATTCACAACACAAAGAACCATCATGATGGGCAAATGTTAATTTAATGCAACCCTCCCTTGAAACTTATTGTGAAAAATATTAATAATTTTGAGGCAAGCTGTCCTGAAAATTAAATGTACCCCACCATATGGTGCAAGCCAAAGCTTTCATTAATGTAAAATATGCTAACCCTTGGAAACAGGCTTAGTTAAAAGTTGTAGAATGAGAAAAATCTTATTTGAATTACAAAAGTAATTCTTTAGAATATATGACCTTCACAGGGTCATGTTTACAGCAGCTTGCATACGATCTACTGCAATTAGTAATAGTCTGGAAAAGTAGATCATGAATGTGTATGAGTAGTTCAGGACCCAAGTTCAAATACTTTACTTGCAGTAGAACAAATGAAGAGCACTTTTTTATTTGATAGGTCTTGATTTTATGGTCTACAAAATAACCATGAACGAATCAGTCAACACCAAGCATAGCACCCAGGGATCTATGCAAATTCTGGGGTGTGCTATCTCCTTCCTTCCATTTGTGTTTGTTGTGCTTATGAGGACAATAAAAGGATTTGAACCCTGCTTATATGGATGCCTGGGGACTAGCTCTAGCACAGTAATTGCTAGCATGCTTCACTAGCTGGTTGAGTTCAGGTGGGAGGATACTGTGGTGTCATATTGCAATTTCTGTGTGCAGTAATGTGTTTCCCCCTGTGTCACAAGTTTTTAGTTATTTCCATGTGTGGGGAGAATGCATATATTGAGTATATTAGTGGCAGCGCAACCCACAAGCTGCCACTGGTGGTGTTCCATTGGACAACACTTGTGTTTGTCATTATTGTTTTTTAAACTCTTGGTATTTTTAAAGAATGTGTTGTTCCCATCTATTCCTGGGCTGAGCATGCATTGTATTTGGCAGCCATTTTACCAGCAAAGCAGAAGCATTTATCTATTTCCTGTGTAATACAAATATAGGGCAGTTCAGCCCTCACACCAGATTGGTTTTCAGAGTGTGACTTATGTGAACATGAAATAATGAATACTACCAAGTATTATTATTATTTATTAAATTTGTATACCACCCTTCATCCAAAGATCTCAGGGTGGTTCAAACCATAAAAATACAAAATGTAAGTGAAATGCATAACAAAAACAAAACAAACCCATAACCCGCCCTCCTACAAACACTTTTAAAACGTTAATCAGCCCAAGGCCTGGTTGAAGAGGAATATTTTCATCTGGCACCTAAAGTAGCTGACACTTGTAGAAATTTTGAAAGTGCTACACTTCTATAGCTTTTTACAATATGATCTTCTGTCGTTCTGAGAACACGGTGAGCTGAGGACAGCATACAAATTTCCAAAGTACTTCGCTTAATTACTAAATGCCTGTTTAGGACCTTAATCAAATGTTACGAGGAAAGCTAATGGAAAACTTGGAGTAATGCCCAAAGTGAGGCAGTATTTTCTAATCTACCTAGAGTGACAAGTGTGAAATCATAATACTTACTCCATGGGTAGGCAAACGTAAGGCCCAGGGGCCAGATCCAGCCGAATTGCTTTCTCAATCCGGCCCTCAGATGGTCTGAGAATCAGCGTTGTTGTTTTTTACATGAGTAGAATGTGTCCTTTTATTTAAAATGTATCCTCTGGATTATTTGTGGGGTATAGGAATCCGTTCAGCCCCCACCAAAAAAAATTATATAGTCTGGCCCCCAAAGGTCTGAGGGACAGTGGACCGCCCCCCTGCTGAAAAAGTTTGCTGACCCCTGACTTACTCAATGTGCAGAAAATATTAGCTTTGCCATTCTGAAAATGTGGGAGATTTTTTTTTTTTTAAAGGTAGAAATTATATAGGAGTAGCCCATTTCAGTCTGAATGAGAATTATTGTTGTTGTTATGGGAACATGCCTTACATATAACAAGATAAGGTTTAAAGCTGACATTTGATGTTTGGAACAAATCATAGTTTCCACATTTTATTTGAATACAAGAGATTGGTTTGTTGAAATCACGTATAACTATACAGCAACCAGGATCAAATGGTAATTAGGTCTAAACTTATCTAAATCATGCACCATAGAAAACAAGGTCAGGGAAATAAAAAGTCAGGAAGTGCAATAAAAGAATATACGTGATCCAGTTGAATTCCAAATATGGTTATGGTTTAAAACACACAAACACACACGTTCTGAAATAGAGCATATAAATTCACATACATGAATATATAAATAATCCCTCCTTTTTATTATAATATGCTTTCTAAATTCTACCAACATTTCCTATGTATTCTGCATGCTTTATCTTTTGTAATATAGCTTCATTGACCTATTTGCATGGTCACAGCAAGCAAGTTGAAGGTCTAATGACTACTAATTTCGTTGTGAATAAAAATGTCATTACTAAAATTTTGTTTGCAACTCTAACTCTTTTTTATATTTCACTATAGTACTCCATTGATCATATATGTTAACACAGAATTGTAGACTTCTTGAATTATGAAATATTAAATTTGTGGTATTATTTGGAAGCAACATGTTTATTGTGTATTCTAAATTGTAAAACACAAATTAAAGCTGCCTATTGTTAGAATTATCATTGGTGTAGTTGTCATACTGTACCCCTGCTTAACTCTGAAAAGTGAAGAAAAGGGGGAAAGTACTTATAGAGAACAAAATACTTATTTGTGCTCACAAAGAAGATGGAGTTACTATGTGAGATTTCTCAGTATCTCTACTGTTCAGATAATAAAGAGGTTTGGGAAATCCCCAGAACAGGGAGAAGTCCTATTGTACAGGCAGAAGCCCATTTCCAACAGGATGACTTTGGTAGATATAGCCCAACCCTTTCACCTGTGTTGTTGCAATCAACATTTCCTTTGCTTCTAAAATTCTATTAAAATATATCAGCTAAAGCCATTTTCAGGCTGTGTTAATAAGAGAGAGGAAGAAATTTTCAATAAGAAAAATACATGGCAGACAGATGAACTCCATAATTACCAGTATTTATTTTGTAGTATGATTGGGGAATGCTGTTTTAGACTTCTAAACTTTATTTTTCTTACACAAGGAAGACTCCTTGTAAGAAATAAAAGAGGGCCAAATTCCATTAAAAATGTTTATTTTAATAAATGCAAATGACTGTTAAGCAAATCAGGTTTGCTTTCAGCTGAAAGGCATATTTTTCATAAATTTGAAATTGTAATTAACTATTCCTGGTTGAAAGCAATTTGTTTATCAATTTTGCTCTAGTGCACAACTGGAGAATTCAAATTGTCAAAAGAGGTGTGTGGATAGGGAGCTATTAGCAGAGGATTTGTTTTCTGCAAATGAGTTCAAACAAAATATTCTTCAAATGGATTGCATCATATGCTTGGGATGGACAGCATTCATTTCCACGGAAGAATGAAGAACAATGGCCATGGGAAAGCATTTTTCACTATTTTTTAAACAGCTTGTATAAGATATAGTTCTGAATCTACTACGCAAATTACATGGTAGTTACTCAGGTGCATTCCATGTTTGGAGGCCCTGGGTAGACTGCAGACAGGTCATCTGCCAGCCTATGATAATATACCTGCATATGATGTCCCCAAACTTCTTACCTACATTAATAGTGCTGCTCCTGGTGTGTGCATAAGTAAGGCAGTGACACCAGGCAGTTTGGGCATGCAGCCCAGCACTCCGATCAGTTCTGCTGCTGGGGTCCCCACACAAGTGCCCTTGTAATAGCCAGGCTCTCCTATGGTGAGTATTGGATTTGCTAAAAACAGGGCTGCCACAATTAAGATGGTGGGGCTGGAAAGTATTGGCATGCAGCCTGCAGCTTCAACTAGCATTGCCCTCCAAGTTCTTGCTGGCTGCCATGGCCGTGGTAAAGAAGATGGGCCAATATGGCACATGCTGGAGTCAGGGCCACTTAGATTCCATAAGAGAAAAGAGAAAATTGGATGTAAAGAGTAAGAGGTATTAAAAAAAATAAAATTTCATTTCATTTAAGAATTGCTTTATGGTAATACATTACTACTGTATTTGATTTCTTCCTTTCACATAATTTCCCAAGATTATGAAGAGATTAACTGATTTAATCAAAAGCTCCTGTAATTATGCAATGTTGATAGTGCTATGCCTAAATTTTTGCTAATGTATCACTAAGTTCCCCATAGCTCTTAATAACTGCTGAGCTTTCATATATACCGCAATAAAGGTGTTTAAAAATCTTTGCTGACTTAATTACTTTCTCCCTTTTGAGCAGCATCTTCCCATCAGCAAAACATAAGGTCAGGGTAAATTTACACCATTAACCTTTCCCCCAACCTGAAAACAGAAAATCAGCATACCATTTTTCTTGCAAAAATGCCAAGGAAACAGAACTAGTAAAGTCTAATTATAAAACACAACAGCAATCTGGCTGAAAAGTTTGACAAGAATATATAGAGCCATTAAAACGAGACTAGGGCAGATGCTAAAAGATTTATATGCACCTTTCTAAATTTTCAACATAAGTAGTTTCCTGACTATTACCATGCCTTAGCTCATGGGTAGGCAAACTAAGGCCCGGGGGCCCAATCACCTTCTCAATCCAGCCCGCGGACAGTCCAGGAATCAGCATGTTTTTACATGAGTAGAATGTGTCCTTTTATTTAAAATGCATCTCTGGGTTATTTGTAGGGCATAGGAATTCAGTCAATTTTTCCCCAAAATATAGTCCATCCCCCCCAACAGGTCTAAGGGACAGTGGACCGTCCCCCTGCTGAAAAAGTTTGCTCACCCCTGCCTTAGCTGATTGTAACACCCTGGTATTTCACCTAGTACACAGTGTGTTCCTTATAGGCTACCATATATATGCTGAAATCTGGAGCAAATGGGAAGTGAGGATTTTCACAGCAGACTGGCTTTTATTGTCTCTTCAGAAGTAGCATGGTGTGCATTGGAATGGAATTAGGTCAGTTGGGTTTGGAAGAATGTACCATCTTGTAGATGCTTAAATCTGCAGCCTAGTTAACTTATTCTTGTCTCCTGTTTTCCTTCAAAACATTTGGCGAACTACTTGTATTAGTTTATATTAAAAGTATAGAGGATCATAATGTTTATGAAGCTTGAAATGAACACCAAGTACGTGTGCTTCTCCCTTCCCTTGCCCCACCTCTCCACTCCTCCTGTGCTGGCTTCAACAAGGAAATCCTGGTGGAGTTCTAACTCAAGTTCCCTATTATGCCCAAAATGGGGAACCCTGGTTTAATATTTCAGCAATTTCTTACCTGCCCTTCACCACAAGATCCCAGTGGTGGTTGCAACCATATAATTATACAATATTGAAATAAAACAAAACAATTTAGAACAAACCAAAGAATGTACATCAGACAACAGGTATGGTCTCTTAACAAGGATATTAAGATATGAACTGATTCAGTACAAGAGGGGAATGTACATGTAGGTGCTCATTCCCTTTGTAAACTACAGTTTATTTATGAAGTTTGAGCATTACATCCAAACCATCTTTCTGCATATGAGGGTACAAACACTTGCAAGAAACGCTACAGAATGTTAAGTATTAAGATAACGATGTTCCTGCTGCTATTTATACAGGGCTATCAGTATGCATAGTGCTTTCCAGAGACTAGAGGACAGTTCCCTACTGCGAATAGTTTCCAGTCTAAAATCTGCAAAGCAGTGGAAGGGGTGGCAATATGCATTTATTCAGTTGCACATGCTTAGGCTGAGTTGCAGTAGGGCATGGGAGTCACTACTGACTTAAATTTAGGTATTCCTACCTGAGCTAATTTGTAGGTCAGGTTGATACCAATGCATATTAATAATAATTTGCAATCCTAAAAAATGCTTGTGCTTAGAGAGCCACTAAATAGGACTTCACTTGCCCTTTAGAGTACTTGTTTCAAGAGTATGACTCAAATAGGAGCTCTTGGATAAGACACATATAGATAAGCAGTTACCTTACCTGAGTTTTTGGTTATACTGTTTCACTTTTTCCAATGAAGCTGCATTAATCTGGGCTTGAAATTCTTCTACTGATACATTGTCCCTGTAATAATAGCCTTCCATGCTTTCTAGGGCTACAAAACAAAATAAATATAAGTATCTACCGGTGTATGATTCTCTATATGATTATTTTCTTCCGATAAAAATATATCTAGATATGCTGAAGCCCTCTGAATGCAACCCTTTGATCTGGAACCCTGCACAGTCAGGATCTCATATCATGAGAGCTGCCTCTGTGTGTTTGGCAGACTCTGCAGACATGCCTCCTATGAGATGGGTGGCAGTGGAATGAATTCTGAGAGTGCAGCAATAGGTTCAGTGCCATAGTCCCCCCCTTCTCTTTCATATGATTTCTAATTTCTGTACTGTTTCTGTCACTACAATTAGAAGGAACCATTTCAATTTATTCTTCAAGTATTGGCAATGCTCCTTACACATCCAGCTAGGTATGCATAGGATTGCAGCCTTAATCTTTATTCATTGCTGAGTCTTTACCTACTCATTTAACAAGAACTTATGCAAATCTAAAGCTGATAAAATTAGAACTTAATAGGTGAGTAATCTCATTATTACATTGAAATTGGAACACGGTAACTGACATTTGAGGGAAGGAGCATATTAATAAAAGATTTTGCAATTAGGAATCGCACCACTTTGATAATATAAAATTTTGAGGACTTGTCCCTCTAGGGAACAACTTGAAAATGTTCCCAATAAACAAAATTTTGTTGAAAACAGCATGTGGGTTCACAGCCTTAACTGTATACTGAATAATAATTCTGCTAAAAGTTCGTTAAATGGCCAGTTATAAATAATTCATTTATTGCACAACCCCTTGCATGCTATAAAAGTCCTTAGCTTTGTTTCTGTACAAAAGATAGTTAATGATGTTGGTCAAATTATAAACCCTTATCCTTGCATTAGAGTCATAACCTACAAAGACAGAGGTGCTTATTCAATAATCCTGGAACAGGGGTCAGTTTTAATGCATTTTCTTTTTCCATTTCAGCAAGAGTAGAAAATGACTGCATATAATAACTCCAAATCTAAATCCAACTCTAGTCATAGTTAAACCCTAGACAGGAATGCATGTCTTCACACGCATTCATCTAGTTCAGTGAGGTCCAGATATTTATTGCAATGTATATCATGTAATTATAGAATTGTAAGTTTCTACCAGAGAAGAATGGCATACCAAACTGATGGACTATGCCAAGATGGCAAAGCTGACTGGAAAACTCAGAAACAAAGAAGATAAAAACTTTATAAAAGAATGGAAACAATTATAGGTTACTTAGGAGACCACTGTAAGCAGATGGAAACAAGAGCAGGATTTTGATTCACTTGTAGTGTAAAAATCACTATGGGCAGTATGGTTTGCTATAAAAATTGGAGTATGGATGAATATGCAGTTGTAGATGTTTAAAATGAGACCCTATGGGGGGGATGGGGGGAAGTCTTGAGATTCAGAGAATCTCTTTATATTGATATGTTTTTATAGTTTATGTTTATTTGTACTTTGTATTTGTAAAACCAATAAAAATGATTTCATAAAAAATAATAATTATAGAATTGTAGAGTTGGATGAGACCACAAGGGTCATCTAGTCCAACCCCTGCGCAATGCAGAAATCTTTCACCCAATGTAGGGCTTGAACCCAAAGCCCTGAAATTAAGAGTCCCATGCTCTTTCAGATGAGCTAATCCCAGCAGATATGAGAATCTGCATCCAATATTGGATGTTCATCCACACCAACTACTGGGTATTGAGTTTTGTTTGGGGTTTTTTGCAGTCTGTATATATACATATACATATACATATATAGAGAAAGATATGACAACAAGTTTAGACTTTCAAGGCAGTATCCAAATAGCTAGAAGTGAACAACAACAAAAATTAATATTAAAACTTGCATCAGGTTGTAGTCGTGCACAATGTGCACAATTAGCATCACACAAAAATAACATGACTTCCTACAGAATGCTTGAGAAGACTGCCAGCATACCTTGTGCAAAGAGGACGGGGTAAATTTTAAATCCTCCACCATTCTTCAGTCTTTGAGGAAGCTGTTCAAAATTGTAACTATTAAGATAAAAGTAAACTTTCAATGCTTGCCGGCTTCCTTCTGCTTGATATGTTATTGGCATATCTAAAAAACAAAAGAAAAATGTTACAGTTTTATCAAATGCTAACACCCGTTCAGTATATTTGCTACAAAAAGCTTCAAGTATTGTAAGAAAACATTAACTGAGCCAACATTTCTCATGCTGGAGAAGTGGGAAAGGAGCTGTGTGTAAGAGAAGAAAGCAAGGGTTCTATGGTGGCTAAATGTTGGACTAGATCTTGGGAAACCCAGGTTCAAATCCCCTCTTGCCATGAAGCTCACTAGATGGCTCTGAACCAGTCACTATCTCTTAGCCTAACCTACTTCACAAAACTGGTGCAAGGATGATATGGGGGTGGGGAGTACCATGTACACTGCCTTTGCTCACACACACCTGGCTCCTAGCCCTTTTTCAGTCTGTCGGATTCCCTTCAGGCCCTGGTCCCAGAGACGTGGGCCTCCAGCACACACACACACCTCATTGGGCTGCCTATAGTTATCATAATTAGCATTAACATTGCTGCACACATGACATTGCACCATTGTTAAGTTAAAGGAAGGAGAAGGGTGGGGGATTGCCCATAACAGGAAAGTTGGGTAATTTCGGTAGTATGTGAAAGCCACAAGTTCCATTCACCTAACAATGTTTAGAAAATTGGGACTTGGGCATCTGCACTGGGACTTAAGACTAAAATTATATTCATTCCAAAGCTATATAAAACACCCAACCATTCCATATGCAGGTGATATGATACAAGTTAGAAAATATAAAGCTTCTGTGCATTTATACCATACTATATTTTGAAGCAGCAATGGAAAGACTAACATTTATTTTATAATACTCACTTGCAACTAGAGGCTCTTGTTCAGATTGTTTAAAAGAAAATGTAACTTTCTCCAGGTCAAACAATGCAACCAATGTGTCTTCTAGCATAGCTTGTTCATCAGCCTGAAATATATATTGAGTCTACTAAAGATACTAAATTGATTTATATCATTATTAACATTAACTGCAGGTGGTCACATCCTGTTTCAGCAGTTAACCCAATTAACTCATGAGTGCATGAAGATTGATGTGTTTCTATTGACTTTGCACTCCATCATCTGCTGTCAAAATATGACTGTTAGCAAGGATGAAATATAGCAGGTTAATTTACCGTTTGCTATGTTGGTTGTGGACTTCAATTTTACCAAATTGTAATTATGTCTCATGCAAATGAGTAAGCTCAGAAATTCTGCACAACAAGCTGTGCTTAAATGCTTAAAATGATTTTGTGTTACAATATTTAATACTTTTAAAATGCAACTCTGTGTATTACTGTGGCTTATAAAATAAATTTTAATCTTCTCAGTGCACTTTATTGAACAAGGGGAGCACTCTTCCAGAACTTTGCCAGAAGGTGAAACTTACAATAGCTATAACAGAAATCAAATAATCTGATTCTGAGTAATTATATTTTCTGATACCTTCCCTAGCTTATCAGCATGTTGATTAGAAAAATATAAATTTGCTTTATATTCAGCTTCTTGTTGAAGCCAGAAGCATTAAATAACATCACCAGAAGAAAAGATATTTTATCCTTGATACATGTAATATACACAGACATTTGTAGCTTCCTCAAATGTACATTAAAAAAACAAACAAAAACCAAACACAAATTGGTCACAATGCTTAAATAAGCACATCTACTCCTGAGGCCCCTCAGGATGGTTGCTGTTTGATTGGGTTTGGCTCCAGGATTCCGGTGGAAACCAAATGTTATTAATGCAAATTAGAAAGAAAGAAAAAGTAAAGTATGCAAAACCTTTACTTTGCCTATTGGTTCAATGTGTCAGCTTCCTGAAGAATACAGAGCCATTTGAATTAAATTTAGCACTTATAGTATATTTTTAGAAATAGTATAGTTTTTAGAAAATACACTATGATCTTCTGGACAGATGTTAATTCCTGATGCCGTTGGTCAAGACAATAAGAACATTACACAGAATGGCGCAGCTGCGCACAGGAACTCTCACCAGATTTGGCGACAACAGTGACTGGAAGTGAAGGAGGACACCGGCACTGGATATCTGTTCCAACCATCTTCGGCTGGCCTCTTGTGTCTCCATTTCACACTCTTTGTTATTGTCAAACATCTGATTTAAGGCAGCCATTAACTGTTCTGAAAAAGCACAAACTGTGGCCACCAGACTTTGGCAAAAGACCATGTCTCGCCTGAGCTGTATCTTACTATCTGTGAAGGGCACAACGAAGGGGGAAAATAAATAAGGAGAAATAAATAGACTATCAAGAAAATGCACAATGAATTGTGTCTCTCCTTCAAGAAGCAGTGCCATTATTTTCTTTGGCAAAATGTGATATTATACACAGTAGCAGCTGTCATGTGTGATGGCACAATGTCATATGTATGCATCCCTTCACAATCTTTGTAGATTACAGCAAAAGTTTTGACTCAAAACAATAAATAATTTAGTTATCAAATGGCACTGCATCACTTGGCACTGGCGACTATATTAGGATTCGGAAGCAGAGCAAGGAAGTCAACTATAGTTCACATTGGTGCTTCTTTTCTACCAACTTTCATTAGAAATTGCCAAATAAGTTGGGGGGCCATATGTGTTCATTCTATAGATTGGTCCCTGATAATTCATCACTATGTTCTGTCCTGTATAGGCCTGCATATCTCAGCCTCCCCCAACCCCTGCTTTAAAAAAAAAGATGTATTTTAGTGTATCTAGGATTTTGTCTTACTCTTCTTGGTCCTAATTTCTCTTGTTAAATTTTGCACTAGCTCCCCCATTTCTAAGTATCACCCTTTATCAGACTTGACTGATACTTCTCCATGCTCTTCATGAAAGGGGGAAATCACATTTAATATATTCACTTCACTTAATATGGACCACTCAATTTCTATGCTCCATTTTCTTCTATCTTTATGAGTACCCTTTGAGCTCATGAAAATATAACAAATATCAGCCAACTGCTTTTGAATAGAAATACTGAAATGGATTCATTAAAATTACCTGTATATTCAAGGAGTGCCAAGAGGGCCCTTGCTTTCACCTCTGGGGAAGAAAAGGACAGACACTTAAGCCAAAATCCTGTTTTTTGGACTCAGATTTGACCACACTTTGCCCATCTTTCTATTGATTTCTCCCAGTCTTCTAATTATACATCTTTTGAATAATCATGCTTATTGTATTTATTTTCCAAATTAAATAATAAAATAGCAATATATGCTGAACAGGTTAGTGGACCACTGAATTTCTAGTAAGCATTGAATATGCGAATTTGTAGCTATATAAACATGAGAATTCATATTCTGCAGTACAATCCAACCTATGACTACTCAAAAATAAGCCACATTCAGTTCCATGGCAAGGTAAGTGTGCATACGATTACAGCCTGGCCTTGTAGTTCAACAGTTTTAGAAGTTGATATTTGTTTCTTTCAGTCATTTCTTAGAAGTTACCATATGAAGAGGTTTTTTTTAATGTAAATCTTAATCTTAGTTTTTAAATTAATTAACTATATTGATTTCTAGGAATTCTGTTCTATACAGCAATTGATGCATTTGCAGTGTTGACTATGTTGTGTTGAACTGATTCCTGTTCTCATCCCAAATTCATGCCTAAAGATTACCACTGAAGCTGGAATTCTGCTAGAATTTGCATTTGGTTCACTAAGTATATCTAATTAGGATCCCTTTAAAAAAGGGGGGGGGGACCTCTCATATCTAAGTCAGTTTTCCAAATGTACCCTTTTTCTTTATTCCTCAATCTGTCACTCATGTACTCTGTGCTGATTTTTGTTTCTTCCCAGGTCTGCACTTACTGGTTCCAGCCTCTCTCACTCCTGGATTCATGAATGTCAACTTACTGGTTCCAGGTTCTATGCTTATTTATTAGAAAATTATGTTGCTTTATATAATAAAAATTCCTAGCAGTTTACATAAAAACAAGAAAAACACAAGAATAAGCATCAATAACATTCCCTAAAGATAAAAACAAAACAAAAAGTATGCATCACAGATAAAACTGAGCAATGTACAAAACAGAATAGAAAATGCATGAGTCAGAGTACACATAATATTTAAAGAGGCATTAAAATTAATGTATCTGCCTCACAAATTACCCAAGGGATTACATTCCAGAATGTGGATGCTACCACTGAAAAGGCCTGCTTCTGCATTGTCAGGAAGTGATAAATTGGTTGGGATCTTAAAAAGCTCTGTTTGATCTATATAGAGGAAAGCAGATGTGGGTTATCCTGGTCCCAAATTTAGAACTTTACATACCAACAAAACCTGAAACTTGCTCTCTAGCAGCTGCAGCTTCCAAATGAGACTCAAGAGTAGCCAGGTTGCCAATGTATGGGCAGCCAAATTATCCCTGTCAACGAATGGTCATAGTTGGCAGAGCAATTGAAGCTGTTAAGGTGTATTCTGAGCCACGGAGGTCACCCAGACCTCTAGAGTCAGTGATGGTTCTAGAAGCACCCCAAAACTATGCACCTGCTCCTTCAGAGGAGCTATAACCCCATTGAGAGCACGTGCACTCCTCAACTGTGAGACGTGGGAATTGCCCATCCATTGGGTCTCCCATCAGGATTCAGTTGCAGCTTGTTAACAGTCCTCCTGCCCATGGCTGCATCAAGGCCCTGTTTTGGGACATGCATGGCCTCTCTTAATCCAGATGTTACATAGAAATGCTGGGTGTCATCAGCATATTTGTGACACCTTGCCTCAAATTAACTATGATTCAAAACACTATCCTTCTGCCATCACAATCAGCAGAACTTCTCATTAATATCTAGCTAATTTCACTGAACCAATGCAACTGCCCAACACATATTGAAACACACACCAGGCAGCTTAATTAATCATCCTTATCTGTCCCTGGTCACATTACAAGTCTTTTTAAAATTCATCGGATGGCCTTGAATATATTTCACATTCAATTAAACATTTTCACCTATTTCCTAAGGAAACTAAGTAGCTCTGGTCCATTTTTGTAGGGCAGCTTTTGTTGTGTATTTCTAATAATCTCCTTTCTATCTAAGTGAACAAACCAAGTGAAACCTTAGAAAAATCATGATATGAATAGAATGAATTTTCTATTTTTATCCTCATTCACTACTAAAATAAATTGGAGAGCAGTGAATATTTTAATATTACATCTATGTTTAATCACCAATCATAATTTAATTTGGTATTCTGCATACACACTAAAAAGAACTATGACCAAAAGCCCAGTGGCCCCTGATTTTCATCATAGATTACTTTAGTTAACTTCCATAACAAATCAGCAAACTTTCAATCACAGCATACTTGGTTCACCAAAATTAGTTTAGATGCTAGTCAAAGGAGATTTTTTGGTCTCTGTTTGGGTATTTACAAATTCTAGATGCAGCTCAAAAGACATTAAGTATCTTCAAATTTAAGTTAAAATACTGTTAATGGGTTATGCTTACAGTGCGCAGAAAGATGCAGCTTTTATTAAGTAGGAATTTGGACATGTTATCCAACTATGCTGAGACTTCGTTTATCCACAGACAGGATGGGATGAACTAGCAAGAGAAAACCAATAATCAAGAATACCCTGTGGAGGCTACTGCTACATCTCAAGCACAAGTAATTATTGATGGCTTCTCCAGAGTAGTCCTACCTACTAGTTTCTTGCAGTCATCAGGCAGGATGACTGGAGAAGCTGATATCATAGCTCATGAATTCTCCACATTGCATCAAAGAAGGTAATGATGACTCCAATTTCTGAACACAGGTCTAGGGTCTGCCATTAGCAACATTAGTCTCCATTGACTCAGCTGGTCAGGCCACTGGCCAGATGGGTGGGGTATAAATAATAAATTATTGTTATATTATTATTACTGGTATTGTTTTGGAATATATAATATTCGTCGAAAGATTCTATAAATCTTACAAGCTCTAGCTCAGAAGTATGACAAAACTACCCACAATAAATGAGTTACCTTCAACAAATTTTCTGATGTTTTGGGAAAGGTTTTGGACACTGCTAGGGAGATTCCAGGGGTCTTGTTTGATGTGAAGTCTCAATCTCTTTGGGCAGCTGAGTTTAGGTCCAATCTCTTGCTGAAACTCTATTCAAAAGCAAAATTACTTCTTTAATTTGTTATAATTTTATTTTGCTCCATAAGTTTAGTGACCTTAAATATTGAAGGCGAGCCTTCAGATTCATTTCCTTGAGTAAAGACCTGTTGTGTTTTCATTCAACACCAGCACTAATTTAATTGGGCATAGACAGAATGCAACACTTCATAATATTTTTTTCCAGATAACAACTAACATAATAACCAACATGTTTTAGAAATACTGTTCAGTAAAAAATAGGTTAGACTCCTCGTAAAAACGTAAGGCTTGCAAATAAGTCCAAAAAAGTTAATAGGCCACCTGCTCAGACACTCCTATGTAACTTCCAGACACATCAATCAAACCATGATATTAACCAACAAGATATGAAATGGGTAGTATGTGTCCTATTTCCCCTTAGGCACTCCAGATCTCACACACTGTTTTTCTGCAAATGAAAACTGAAAATCATATTTTGAACTCTGTTGCTAATTCTGATCGGGGACAAATTAAGGTTTATACAAGCCAGAATTTTATTTATAGGCTTATTTGTTTTACTATTAATATTTATAGCCTGTTCTTTAATTCTGAGTCTTTCAGAATGGCTTACATTGTAAATGTATAAAACACAATAATAAATAATATCATTAATAATTTTAAAAGATCAGTATGAACACAATCTCAGTAAAACAATTAAAATTCCAGTTCTAAAAGATTACTAATTGATAGTTATTACATTGTTTAAAGGTAATGGTAAAGGGACCCCTGACCATTAGGTCCAATCGTGAACGACTCTAGGGTTGCAGTGCTCATCTCTCTTTATTGGCTGAGAGTGCTGGCGTACAGCTTCCTGGTCATGTGGCCAGCATGACTAAGCCGCTTCTGGTGAACCAGAGCAGCGCACGGGAACTCTGTTTACCTTCCTGCCGGAGCAGTACCTATTTATCTACTTGCACTTTGAGGTGCTTTTGAACTGCTAGGTTGGCAGGGGCAGGGACCAAGCAACAGGAGCTCACCCCATCGTGGGGATTCGAACCGCCGACCTTCTGATCGGCAAGCCCTAGGCTCTGTGTTTTAGACCACAGGGCCACCCACGTCCCTATTACATTGTTTAAGATGTTGTATAAAAAAAGGTTGGACAAATAAAAGCATTGCCATGTGAGCGTTCAAAAACGGAAGGTCCTCTCACAAAGGACAGTCTCAGAGAACTATCTTGTGACAGAATAGGACCCTTTCATATTAAAAAATATAATGTGTTTTTTTAACTCCGGTGCTATATTAACAGGTGTATCTATCTTCTGTTTCTGTTTGAAACATCATTGACTGCCATACTTGGGTTTGAATATTACCTTGCAAGCTTCGACCTGGTGTGAAGAACTTGGTCTGCTCAAAAGCTCTTGCCACTGCTGGTCCTTTCAGTAGATTGATAATTGAATCTACCTGTAATGTTGAAAAGCAATTAAATGGTGAAAACATAACTAGCTTTTTTAAAGTTTATGTCAGATCCATCGAGACAAACACAAAAGGTAGGTGCATGTTTTCCCTTTGAGACAAATAGAAGCTTTGGAATAAGATCAGGAATATGAATATGGAAAGGGTGAAATGCCTCTGTGCCAGTGCTACAGTTGTAATCTGACCCCATCCTCCATGACTGCATTTAACTTTAAAGAACTGCACAGGGGCTAGGGGCTGGTGTTAGGTTTCCTGGGAACATGTACTAAGTCAGACCACATTGGTCCAACTAGCTGGACTGGCAGTGACTCTCTAGGATTTCAGACTAGAGTCTTTTCCCAACCCTACCTAGAGATACTAGGGATTGAACCAAGACCTTTTGCATGCAAAGCAGGCTCATGCCTAAGAATATATTCTAGAGAAGAATAAATATCTAAGGCACAACATTTGAAATAACGATGCAAGCCAGAAAGAGAGGGGAAATTGCTTCAGATAATTTTCACAATGCATCCCTGTATGGTCTCATTTTATTAGAAGATAGCACTGTTCTTGCACTGCAAAAAATCATAGAATCATAGATGGTAATAATTGAATACCTGACCAAAAAGATGCTCCAGACAACCATGGAGTTTGTCCTGCTTGTCATGAGATATGCGTATGCTTAAAGGAAGTTCATCACCTATTAAAACAATAGTTGAAATTCTTATGGGCTTTTGAATTTAACAGACTGTACAAACCTTACACGTGGATCACTTTGTTGCACAGAAAAAGCTATATGTTACATTAGGGGTCTAATATTGCTGCCATATGTGATGGCACTGCTTCTGCTTCCAGGACAAGGTATTCCAAAGGTGAAATGACCATCTCATTCCTTTTCTACTACAGCTGCTTTCCTTTTAGCTTTCCTCACAGTTTAATTGATGCTAACTGCAGCCCATCTAGTCCATTTCATTCCTCATCCCAGTTCCTGAAATTTCAGGGCTTTGTGGGGGTAGGTGGTAAAACTTGCTGTTTCTCAACGTGTTTCACTTTTAACTAGTAACGACTGAGTATTTCAATGGCATGGCAAAGGAAGAAAAGAGGAGTTGTTTATTTGATTTAAGAAAGAAGAAGAAAAAATCCTGAAATGGTAAAGCATTACTCTCAGGTGTTGAAGTGTTGTATGACTGTTCCATGCTTGAGTGTTGGAAATGTTGAGTTCTCAGCATCTATCTAACTAACTTTATTTGAACCACAGGGAATTGAGGTTGCACTCAGCACTGAATCAGGAGCTTTGCACTGACAACACTGGCCTTTGCTCTTTGTTCTCTGTTCCCAAGCCATTGGTGGTAGTGGTGAGGAGATTAAGATGATTCTTGCATCCAGCCTAATTTTCACATAAGTATTTTGCAGGATCAAAGGACAACACTTCTTACAGATTCACTTTATTTGCATCAGAAATGGAAGCATCTGTAGAGCTAACTGAAGCATGCATTAAAGCAAAAGACAAACATTCCTTTCATCTACTTCAGAAGGGAAGTACACATACCCATCTAGTTAACAAATCTCATACAATTTCCTCTAGCAAAGTACATTTGGTGCGGGTGGGGGTAACAGAATTACCTGAATCCATTTCATCACTGTGAAAGAAGGAACTGCATTGGCTACTGGAAATACTGGTAAAAGATGCACTAGAATTTCTGTTGCTATTGCAATCACTGAATAGAGAAAGAAAAACACACATTATAAATCCTCTTGGAACATTTATATTTAAACAGCAGCTTTTCCATCCTTGTATATTTTCCTCTTGACCAAGCACCTCTTTACAGTTCCTAACCTAAGTTATCCAGGCTGTACATTTTGTGAGCGAGAAAGCTCAACATTTTAAAATTGAACAGAATAATACCAAAGGCCACGATCCAACAGAGTTTAAGCTAAGTGAGCTTCAGTCCATTGAAATAAACAAATCAAATGTCTGTTAATTATAACACTATATCACATCTTTTCTTATTAAGGGTTCTTTTAACCATACAAAGTTTTTAAGTAACAGCAAAATGTTTCAACAGCTTTATATGCACCAACAACTGAAGACATGATTCATTCATTGTTCTCTTATCCTTGATAGATGTAAGAGTTTACCTGTATGAATCCCGGTTGCTAATGGTGTCATGGCCAGAATCTTCCTGTTCATCAGCTGCTACACTGAAACAGACCTTTTTCCCATTTCGTTCTCCTTTTTCGCTATCACTGTCTGTTGGTGTTAATGGCTCGTGGTTTTTTCGTTCTGATTGTGGAGAGTATGTTATTGAAGAAAGGAGGCTGAAATGGGATAAATTCAGCTACTGTAAGTAAGGTTTGTTTTTATTTTTGAAAAACAGTTATGCTACAAACACAGTATGAAAACTAGTGCATGCCAAAGTGGACATGGTACTGTCCTAAAATTCAGCAGATTTATAAGATATAAAAAATAATAATCAGTATGGCTTAGCTCACACCACATCTAATCAAGCACACCTAACTTAAGACAGGAACCACTCTGTCCAAATCATTGTTAGGTTAGCCCAGGGGTCCCCAAACTAAGGCCTGGGGGCCGGATGAGGCCCAATCGCCTTCCAAATGCGGCCCACGGACAGTCTGGGAATCAGCGTGTTTTTACAGGAGTAGAATGTGTCCTTTTATTTAAAATGCATCTCTGGGTTATTTGTGGGGCATAGGTTGATTCTTGTTGCATATTTTTTCAAAATATAGTCCAGCCCCCCACAATGTCTGAGGGACAGTGGACTGGCCCCCTGCTGAAAAAGTTTGCTGACCCCTGGGTTAGCCCATCTCATAGAAGCTTTTGGAGTAATTGTGTACCTGGATGAGCAGGTTAGGCTCCAGCAAATCTGCAGCTGAGTTAGGCGGTTCGTTGTGTAACTGGGCGGCTATGCCAGCTTGACTTCCTCATTCTCAGCTCAGCCAGGGAGATGCTGGTGTATCTGTCCCATCCCCACGCAGCTGGCTGAGCTGAGCCCAGCAGATCATAAGGTGGTGTAAACACTGAAAAAGTGGCCGGGGCATAGTGTGGGTGGTACCAAGAGCAGGGGTATAGGCTGGTTCTTAAACCTGTTCAACTCAGTTATGTGTCCTGGCAACCTGGCGTAAATCAAGCTGACAGAAAGGGTGGTGTAACTCAGACACTGTTCTAAAGGTCTATTTTCCCTCTGCCAGACAGGCAGCACTAGTCTCACTGGTGAATGGAAATTGGATCTAGTGTGACTTGTTACAGAAATAATCCACGTGCGAGGCTGCTCAGCCACCTGGCCTTCGGGAGGAGCCCAAGGATATCTGCGGAGTCAAGGAAGGAGACCAACCAGCGAAGCAAAACAAAATTTATTGCGCAACAAGGTTCCAGTCGAAGCTGAACACCTGGGAACAGGGTGACAGGGAATTTTAAAAACTTCCCACCCCATCCCAAAATACAGTTCGGGAAGCATCATGTCTACATCATCAAAACATCACTAAAGGGGAGGGTTATACATAATTAATGGGTAAAACAGGATTAACATAAGGGTAATAAAACTTGGGCAAGCTGAGAATACATGTCAAGTGTGGGAGGAGATATCCTGGGCACTTACTGATAGAGAGGGCAGTCGGGTCTTTGATCTGTACCGTTTGCCACAGATCAAAGCCTGAACGTGATCTCCTGCCTGAAGAATTATGGAGGGGACCAAGTGGATTGTGGGTCCTTGACCAGAGTTAGAAAATAACATTTGAGACTTATTCTATTGTTTAATTCAATTTGGAAACAGTCTAGGTTGATTCTTGTTGCATTGTATCTAGTGAGAGATTTCAATTCCATTGTTACCTCAGTAGGAGCTGTCTGTGGGTAATGGTCCTGCAGAGGCTGCAGAGCCAATGCATTTCCCTGATGTGTTCCCCTAAGGACATCGCTCCGTACCCCAACAGTTTACTCGAGAGGAGACTTTGCTTAGGTGCCCCCCGTAATTTCCGTAACAGACTCTCTGCCAGCTTAATTTACATCATCTTGCTTTATGCCAGTTTCTTGTGCATAGGATTGTTTCCTTAATGTATCAATATAGAATTAGAGGGCTAAGGTACAATAATCTCTAGGATAAACTAATTTTAGTAAATGCAGTTAGTATGATTATGTGAGAACAACAGTGACACAATCCAATGAGTATTCTTACAGCCCAATGGGTGTGTGTGCCTCAACTGCTTAGTGACATACCACAAAAGGAAATTGTGCATTCATAATAAATGCAAACAGATGTTATTCTAAATCAAATGAAAGGCATACAATTTTGCCATAATTTAGGGGCTTAGCAATATATACATTAAGGTGCACTGCTACAGTTAGACACAGGCATCTTTCCATTTAAGGTGATTAAACAATGCATGAAATCTAGAAACAAACTTATCAAACTCAAAAGGTGGAAGCATAAACAGCAGCACTCAAGTCCTCCAAGCACTCAGCTGCTATATTCAGATTTTACAGTCTTGGCATCAGTAGCAGGAAATGAATGTTCATCACCATTTCACATAAAGCAGCAATAGGAAATAGCCCAGGGGCAATGTAAGTGTTATTCTTATTAGCACAAATGTAGCTATACATCTTATTATGCATCAGTACAAATTTTAGTATTTAATCACAAAACTTGCATGATGGGCAATAAAATTTATTGGAAATAATCATTTCTGCCAAGTACTACTCTGGGGCAGGGAGGAATAAAGTACTTCTTACAAATAATGAAAGAAGTATTTACATTATTCTACTTACAGCAGAAACAGAGCACAAATAGGATGTAAAATAGGATGACTAAGTATTGCCTGCTCTGGTTTTTAGTTGCTCTCCTTTGGAGAGGTCCCTGGGACCTTGTGCATCCTGTATATATTGGTCTAATGATACTAGGGTGCGATAGAACTCCAGAAACTAGGCATTGTGTAAGATACTGACAGCCAGACAATCCTGGCCTCATTTTTCCTATTCTTCCACAGAGATTTAAAAATAGGCTTCTGGGTATCCTGTTTCCTGTACAAAACTGCTTTCTTTCAGAACAATTAAATGCTGGCAGCCTATAAGCCCATAAGGAATAGTGATAAGGAGCCTGACAATTCTAAGTATTAAAAAGTTTATACCCTTTGTTCAATCTGTACACCTTAAATAGGATTTTCTACTGGTTCACTTTATACAGAATTCTTTTACAATATAAATACTTTATGTAAGATTCTCTTGTGTATTATTAATATTTGCAACTATGTGACTTACACAATTTATGTTTTCTTAATTATATCATTTTTACTCCAGCATGCAAAAAATAGGAAAGTTACTGGTGCTACACCATATAGTCTCGAGAACAGAAAAGAAATGACAGTGAGAGTTACCAAGTAAAAAAGCTACTGAAATAATAACTGAGACTGAAAATGTAAATATTGATCAAAAGAGATTGATGATTTTAAAGAATTTATAACAACTTTTCCCTGTTTCACTCTGTGGCTATTTCACTCTGTGATATTTCAGCTTTATAATGTATGTATTCAGAAACGAAATGTGAACAGTTAGATCTATCATCTGAAAAAAATACAAATTATTTGAAATTGTGTTGTAACTCTTTGAAAAAGATGTGCATAAATATGTCAGTGAGTGTGTTCGTTCAACTTTTTGTTCATCAATTTTGGTTATAAAAGCAATTGCACTGGTCCAGTATTTATGATTAATTGGGAAAGTTGTGTTTATTTAAAATGAAACTTTTTCAGTAGAGGAGCCATCACTGAAACCTTTCACCTAAGGAAGTCAGTCAGTCACCACTGGCTTTTAGGAGGTTAGTTTAAACTCGTTTAATCATGAAGATGTTGAGGTTATGGAGAGTGTGTGAAGGAATGATACTGCTACTATTCATGGCTGGCCCAAGACATTTTTTGGCTTGAGGCAAAGATCAATATGGCACCCTTCTCCATTCCAGATAAAGAAGCTAGCTGGACTGGCAGTTGAATCTTAATTCAGTTAAAAGAGGAAACAACAAAAGAGGTCATGATTAAGTGGGCTAGAGAACTAGGCCAGTTTATTGAATTAGAGAAGTGGGAAAAGCTGTGGAAGAGTGCTATGAATTTTACCGCATGCTCCATGATTAAAATGTTCTACTCTTGGTATATGACACCTGAGAAATTATCAAAGATCTATAAGAACCAATCAAAAATATGCTGGAGATGCGGAAAAGACAGGTACTTTTCTCCATGTATGGTGGGATTGTAAAAGAATAAAGTCCTTCTGGAATGAAATATTTGAAAACCTAAAGAAAATTCTAAGAATGCATTTCGGGGAAAAAGCCGGATTTATTTTTGGTGGGATTAATACCAAAGAATATCCCCAAAAATAAAATAAATATATTATTATACGCAACAGCAGCAGCAAGACTGCTGATTGCCAAGAATTGGAAAGGGAAAAATTTACCAACAATAGCAGAATGGAGGGGGAAATTACTAGAGTACCGGTATGTTGAAATGGCAAAAATAACAGCTAATATCAGAGGTCGTACAAACCAAGATTAATCAAAGAATGGGAAGGACTAAAAGAATACATGGAGAAATACTGTACAAATTATGAATTAATAATAGACTGAGTAGAGAGAATCGCACAGAAAAATGGATGATAAGAAAATAATTCAATTATAGACAGACAGAGGATTATAACCTACAGGAAACGAACGCAACTGAATACAATAGAAGAAACTGAAATTGATGTTATATGATCATTCATGGGGGAGGGGGGAGGGTAAATAGGATATCTTAACGCGAATTGCTTTGTTCCGGGCTGTTTTGTTTTGTTTTGAGTTTGAATTTGGAATTCGATGAACTCAATGTATATGTTAAAACTTGAATATGATAAATAAAGAAATAATTCACACACACACACACACACACACACACACACACAAAGAATCTTAATTCAACATTGCTTATGAGGTAGTGTGCACCACCACACCCGAGGCAGAAAGCTAGTTTTGGGCAGGGCACACCACATCCTCCTGTCCCAACTCAGGAGAATGGCTGAGGTGCTGAAGAGAAACAGCAAGGGGGAGGGGAGATTATTGGTTTTTTCTTGTTTCTATTTATTATGTATTTATTGTTTTTATATTGTGATTTTATGTTGTGAACCACCCTGAGACCTGTGGGTATAGGGAAGCATACAAATGTAATTAATATACTACTACTACTAATATCCCCCAGTATCTGCCACTTGAAACGGTTGCCTCACTTTGCCTTATGGTTGGGACATTCCTGCTTCTGTTTTCTTTCCCCTTGTTATTTTATATTGTAACATTTTGCTGTGGTTTTTATTGTATCACATTGTATTATTTTAAATTGTAAGCTGCTTAAAGTGGTCATGTGAGCAGTATGTAAATCTTGGAAATAAATAAATAAATAAATAGGATTCAATCCACCCCACCTTATACTCTTTGCTATCATTTTCTGCCAATTGTGTGTGTGTGTGTGTGTGAACTGCATTGTATTTAACCCAGGATGTGCAGCACAAAAATGGAATGTAGTGATTTTGGTCATTAAGACAATGTATTGAACATAGGAAGGGCTCCTTTGAAAGCAAATTTTTGTCTTAATGACCAAAATCACTACATTCCATAAGTTTTACTTACTCATCTATTTGAGAAACACAGTTTTCCACCTCTTTTAGTGCAGCTTGCAGTTTGCACAACAGTTTCTGATAGACATCTTGTGTTTCCAGATCCTCTTCTTTTAACAGATACCTCAAACCATGGCCATCTTGTTGACCCAAGGAGTGTCCCGATGGAGCTGCCATAGTGGTAATTGTATGTTGTACATAAACCATGGGACTCAGTTTACCTGGGCAGGAGGAAATAATATAGAATGCACAAGTAGGTTATCAGGTATGCTGATCTCTGTAGTTGTAGCTCACTTATTTTGAAGCATAGCAGATAATACATTTTTCATGAATCCAGTTAATAATCACATTGAGTTAAAAAAATTGTTTTACACATTCAACACATGAGCAATTTGAAAATCCAACTATGCATAGCAATTAATTCATTTTTTTGCAAATTGTCTGTTTGCTAGTGAAACATTCGTTCTGTTATTCAAGGGTTATAAAAAAAAATCTGTTTAAATAGCCCAAGCACTGAAGGATCAAACATTTTGGCAAAATCTGCCAGTGCCTAACTGGTTATTAGTTTGCTTTATGCTAGGAAAAGAAAAGAAAATGATTAAGAAAATGGCAGCTTTTGATACCATAGACTATGGTATCCTCCTGAATCAGCTGTGTGGGGTGGGTATTGAGCGCACTGTTTTGCAGTGGTTTCACTGCTCCCTAGAGGATCATGTCTAGAAAGTATCATTGGGAGACTGTGTTTCAGCTACATGGTCTTTGCACTATGGTGTACCACAATGCCGTGTCTTGTCCTCAATGCTGTTTAACATCTACAGTATATGAAATCACCGAGTGTGGTCATTAGGAGTTTTGGGGCAAAGTCATCAATGTGCTGATGACATATAGCTGTACTTCTCCATAACATGTGATTCGGGGGCAGCTGTGCATAATCTGGACTGTGCTTTGTGTGCAATAGTGGACTGGATGAGGGGCAATAAACTGAGCTTGAACCATGGGAAGATGAAGGTGCCATAGATTAGTAGTTCCTGTATCTGGAAGATTGGGCAGTTGCCTGTTCTGGATGGGGTTGCACTCCCTTTGAAAGAACAGGCTCAGAGTTTGGCGGTGCTCCTGAATCCAGTTCTGTCACTGGGAATTTATGAGTGGCTAGGAGTGCCTTTTACCAGCTGTGGCTGATATGTCAACTATGGTCATGCTTGGGACAGTGAGGGTCTGGCCATGGTGATCCATGCATTGGTAACCTCAAGGCTTGATTCCTGGAACATGCTCTATATGGAATTACCTGGCTGCTGCAAAATGCTGCAGTTGATGTTGATGGGGACAGACTATCGCCAGCGTTTCGATGCGGCTGGGGGCAGCGAAAAGAGAGGGGGAAGGATTCCCGCCGTCTCAAATTAAAGGGTCTGCTGGCCCCTCCCCTCGGCCGACCGGATTGGTCGTCTGCTGGGGAGAAGCCCCCGGGAATCCACCAATCGTGCAGGGGCTGTGTATCAGCCCCTGCACGCATGCTCGGGTCGTGATGCCCGCAAAGCCACCTCCTGCCGATAGGCGGAAGTGGCTTTTTCAGATAGACAGATAGGTAGAGGAAGGTAGATGGCTAGAGCTCATATTGAAGCTTACCTTGGTCAGTGTGTTTGTTTTCTTTTTCATGGGATTGATGTTTTCTGCTCTCTAGCTGAACACCAAAAGCACTGCCAAGTGACGTTGAAGTTTTAGGATATGAGACTTCCATCACGTTGATATGGCAGTTAGTTGGGCAGAAGTCACTGCTGTGCAGTGGTGAGATCTTTGACTTTGCTTGCTTGAAGGTAGGCCAAGCTCGGTTTTTTAACACCCGTGAAAACTGCAGGGGCAGGGTAGAGTATATTAGCAACTACTAAAAGATTTAAATATTGTTAGCTCTATTTATTTTTCAGATGTGAGGAAAATTTTCTCTCACGCACTTTAGCATTCCCCAGCCTGACAGGTGGAACCTAACTGAAGTTTGACTTCTTGAAATATAACAATGTTCTTTCTCTGTGTCCATGCCTAACCTCATATTGCTTTTTACTGAAGAAGAGAGGAAGAAGATTGCAGGTGAGTCCAAGTGCTACTTCTGTTATTCTAATCACTGACTATGGGAACAATAGTTTGAAAAGCAATTAAAAGCAAAATGAGTAATCCTGTGGCAGCCTAAGACAAAATGAATCCTTATCCTGTTTCATTAATTTAGATGTTTTTATTTATTTTATTTTACTTTTTACTTTTATATTATTTTAAATTCTATTTTATTTTACTTTTTTATTTTACTCTACATCAAGTTGGCATATCTGGTTCTCCCACTCCTCATTTAATCCCTACAACAGTCCTGTGAGGTAAAGACTGTCACTCAGGGAGCTTTTTATGGCTGAGCGGAAATTTGACCCCTGTCCTAGTTGAACACTCTAACTACACCACACTGGCTCCCTGCCTTTCCAGTAAAATCCCCATAAGGCAGTTTATAATCAGTCTTAAAACAATACAAGAAAAGAACAGCTATATAAAGTCAGAAGTGATTCGCTGGGTGGGGTAGAATTGCTGTGCTAGTTTGTAATCCAGAGCCAATGACTACAATGACCTTCCACATTGCATCAACCCTCTACTTCCCAGTAAGCAATAGTGAACAGTTCTGCCCCACCCATCAAACCACTTGTAGAAAAATAAGAATTAATCAACAGGCAAACCAAGCAACAAACAAACCATTCAGGGAGAACAAATCTTTTAAACAAGGGGCTCGATGCGAATCTCATGGAGGCAATTGCTGAAGTAGCCTCAACTGTCTCCCCTAGGGACCAATCAAATGATATTTAGGTACCCACATAGCATAGCCTAGGAATTCAGACTTTTAATTGCTATGAGTCTTAGCAGCAATTCTAACCAAAGTAGGTACTTTTTCTTGCAGATCAGTAGGTACAGTGCACTCCTACACCCACAAACAAAAACACACATCTATGTTCCTGTGTGCAGCTTCAGTTTTGAATAAAATCAACAGATTGTTGAGTTTGTACAAGAAATTTATTCTATACTGTGTGTAATGTTGATAATATTTCTATCCAAGTAGGTTTGTATGGATATATTAAACATGTGAAACTGGAACAAGGAGGACACAAGGACACTTAAAGAGGAAGAACGGCAGTACAGCCAAACCTTGGTTGTCGAATGTAATCGGTTCCAGAAGACCGTTTGGCTTCCGAAACGTTTGACAACCGAGGCGTGGCTTCCAATTGGTTGCAAGAGCTTCTTGCACTCAAGCAGAAGCTGCATCAGACGTTTGAGTTCCGAGGAATGTTAAAAAACTGGAGCATTTACTTCCGGGTTTTTCGGCATTTGGGAGCTGAAACGTTCGAAATCGGAGCCGTTCGAGAACCAAGGTTTGACTGTACATTTCCCACATTTAAATCTCCCACACATTGTCTCCCACAGGTGCCAAATGGCTATTTACAACTTAAGTCAAAAGTAAGTTCCACATTTCTTTTCATGCATGTGTTGGAAAAAGTGGGGACTATTACCTAGGCCTTAAAACCTCTCTGAGAAATAATGTGGTAATAATAAGCACCGCAGGAAGCCACTGCATTTCTGTTTATAGATTTCAAACTTTCACAATGAAGCTAACAGCACACTTTTGTTACTATGGTTACATTAACCTCCCTAAAAGAAAGGCATAGCTATTCTTGGAATGAAACAGGTTACTAATAGCCATCAAGAACAGTAAACATTTTTGAAATGGCAAATTTGCAACAATGATTATGGATTTTGGAAAGGTCTTATCTGAGAAGTTGATGAATATGTGGATTTATAATAAGATAATGTATCAGGTATAGTAATTATATACGCCTTCCCCTTGTAGTTGTGCCAATGTACTTCCTCCTGACCTAGTATGATCTTGCTATTCTTATCCTGGAAACTGCACATCACATTAAATTCTTGTAAAGTAGGCAAGAAATATGAAAAGCATAATGTATTTGGTTACATTGAATTTCTGACTGAGCAGTTAAAATGCCCATCTGAGGCAGTCAAGTTGAAATAAGGTGAATAGACAGACAGACAGACAGGGTTTAATGACAGACAGACAGGGTTTAATGAATGGATTGCTAGCTATATTTATTTATACCATGAAATGTTTTTGAACCATTTATTCTAAAGTCAAGTGGTAGAGTGTTAAAGTCTCTCTCTCTCCCCCCCCCCCCACTTGCAAATTGCAAACATTTGCTTGCCAGGTTCCAGTTTAGGAATATCATTTTAGTCCGTAAAACAAATCTAACTAGGCCTGCAGGTCAGATTTCTACTGTTGCCCTCCTATCTCCTATCCATTGTTTCAAATGGACATTTGAAACAGCATAATTAACAAGATAATAAAATATTATTATAAGCATAGACATTTTTCTGTATTATGGCTGATTATTATTTTTTCTTTAGCATCATTAATGTGCATGACATCTCACAAAGTGGACAGGTGCCTGACCTTTTATTTAACATAGAATTTGATCTAGGGGAGACAACAGAGGAAGGAGAGGGGGAAATGTAGCTAGGAGTAAACAGTGGGAGAGTTGGTATCTCAGTTACACATATTTAGTTCCAGTTGAATATTTTTAATTTCTAAACAAAGTCAGTAAATTTCCAAAAAATAAAAATAATATTTTTTTTGCTCTTTACCTTTTTATAACTAGTGATCCTCCTGCAAATGTGCTCAAGTTTCTCGCTGCAAGTGGCACTGAATTTACTCTGAAGTTCAGTGGGGATCACTTCATTTAAACTATTTAGACTATTACAGTTTTGCACAAATTGCTCATCACTTTTTGCTAAAGCTTCGAGAATCTGTGAATAAGAAAAAAGCGGTGGATTGTGTTGGTGTTAAAAAGACTGCCATTAGATATCAGTGTAAACAAACAAACAAGTAATGCAGGACAATAAACATTTCTTCTTGCAGATGCTATTTCTTTTCAGATTTAAGTATGCTGCTTGTCTGCAATAGCTCCCAGATACTGAGCTGCAATTTTATTTATTTATTTATTTAATTCATTTCTATACCACTTTCTATTTGCCTTACCTGCCTTCCTTAAGCACTAGTCAACTTGGCTATCGCTTCTTCCTTCTTCTTCCTTCTCAATTCCTTTATCCCTGTGAGCTGGAACCTTATTACCTTAACACTCTGCCCTTGTCATATTTGTATTGTTTAAAGCAAACCCCAAGTTCATTACAATTATAAATAAAAGAGAACATGTCAAAGGAAAAGTGAATTTTTAAACCTCCTTCCTCAACCCTGAACAGAGGTTTTAATTGTAGAGTAGAGGCTTACAAAGCCCATTGGCTGTCATTAACCAGTCCTCCCTTCACAATAACTTGGCAATATTGTTTGAAGGAAAACAGATCCAGGATACAGACTCCAGATCCTATATATATAACTGCAAAATATGCAAAATCAGAAAGCCTAATGAATTAATTAATGCTATATGAAATAATAATCTTTTATTGATTTTTTTGATTGGACTTTGGTAAAAGCCAAAGTAATTGGGAATTTACTAATTACCCCATTTTTGCACACATTTTAATTATAGTTATAGTTTATTATAGTTGCCCTAGAACTGTAGAAGTTAGTTCATGTAATTAGAGACAGAAAGCTTTTAAACTGTTACTTTCTGAATCAGCACATTAATTAAAAGTTTCTAATTGCTTGTAAGAGTTTAATTTTCTGCAGGTTTAATTAATAATGCAAAACATACCTGCAAACATAATCCGTTGGTTATAACTACAAAGACTGCAGTTAAATCATTATTAAGACTTCTGCACCCTGTTCTTGATTTTCAAATTATTTTAGCAGCTCTAAAATATTGCATTGCTATATGGTAGCCTCTTTTTTTAAAAAAAATTAAGCTGCTTATTAATTAGGCTTCATAGCTTTGGAGAAATGAAATCCACGAGGGTTACTGTATCCAACACTCAAACCTAGCTACCATTGTTTCACATTACTTCAATTTGCTACAAGGTGACTTACCAAGCAATCCTCTGGTTCAAGGGATACAGCAGAGGTGGGTATATCTTCTCCCTCCCTATTGATGGCTTTCACTGGGTGGCCTTGGGCCAGTCAGCGTAACCTACCTCTGGATGGTAAAGACTAAACAAAGTGAAGGTGCTTGGTGCACCTAGTTCCAGGAAAAAATTAACTCACTTCTTCACCCAGAATGCAAAAGGCTTTTTTTTTTACAGGGTCTGGCCTGGTATCTGAGTGACATTTCATAAGAAAAAAACATGGGCAGAGTATTCCTGAAACATAACGACTTCAGTTAACTAACTGTCATGCCACAGGCCTTTCTCCCCCTCCTTGTATCTTGTATTTCCTCATTTATTACATAATTTAAATTTATAATTATTAGTTAATATTTCTGTGTGAATGGTTTTGTGGTATTTGCTCAAAAGGCAACTTTTGTGGGGTATGGGGGCACGGTTGGAAAGGTAGCAAACGTTTTACTTCTTCAGCATTCGTTGTTTTGAGTTTAGAAGCTCAATTTATGACTGCACTAAGACTTAATTTTCTTTCTGGGTGAATGACCACAATTCATGACCATCAATAGGACACAGGTCACTGGCAAAGAATACACTTGAGATTAAATTACAATAATCATATCCATAAATCATATTCATAAATGGGGTGTGCTGCTTCAGTGATCAAAGGAACAATAAAGAACTAAACAAATAAATATTTTATGTTTCATACCTTTGCAGTCAAGCTGAAAAAACCCTTTGGTTCAATCATCTTTTCCAAAACATGGCATTTTATTCCCGCCGTGCTGTCATACTCGTAAACTACACCATATTCCAGGTGAACATTATCAACAGTTAGACTGACATGGTCCTTCCGTCCATCAATTATTGCCATAGTGTTAAATTTGTCAATTACTTCTAAAAACAAATTTAAAAATCAAATTGTTTTGAATCCTATTATGCTTACTAAACTAACTAATATGCCTAAATTAACTAATTTACTAAATAAACACCTATTTCGTTTTGTTAAATTAATGATTGAACAGGGTGAGTCAGGTTGTGGTACAGATACTGTGTCTCTGAAACATGGTTCATTTGTTGTAAAGGGATTTTAAAGATATTATTGGCAAACCAAAGCTGTAATCACAGTAACAGAAAACCAAAATATGAGTATGCCTTGCTGTTATTCTATGGGCACAATCCAATATGAAAATAAGCATCCAGGGTTAGGGAATCTGCTGAAGGCCTCATTCTAGATTATCACAACATGAGGAACTTTTTGTGTATTGCATTCAAAAGATAAAAATATACTATGGTAGCAGATACGTAATAGTTAAGAAAACCATGCCATCAAGCAATAACTACACTTTATCTTGCACTTTGAATTATATTATACAAACAGGTGAAAATTGTGCTTGCTTTGGTAAGGGTAACATCCAAAGCTCACCTTTATTTTGCTTAATAACAAAGAAACAAATGATCCTACCTTCTACTTTGCAGTCAAAAGCATCTCCACCATCTTCCCCCAATGGTTTGGAGTTTGTTCTTTGAAGATCTTCCTGGGCACTCTCAACACTGTTATATACCCACTGAATAGAATCTTGCTATAGGAAAGTAATAACAATGATTAAAGTTTACACACACAAACACACACACAAATTCATATTAGCTTTGCCAGAGAAACCGTGTTTTTATTATAGCTGAACCAAAAAGGAGATTTGGTATTTTACATTTTTAAGTCCCCTAAGCACACACATCCTTTTTTGCCTCTTTTTTTGTGAGAAACTCAAAAGAGGGAAAACGTGCAGAAGAGATTCTTGTTGTGGAATTCCCTCCCAAGAGAGGTTAGAGATTAGTTCCTTCATTGTTATCCTTCCACAGGAAAGCTGATTCAGACAGGCCTCTGAAAATTAAGGTACAAACAATGCTGATCACAGGGATGCTGTCAGGGCACACCATTTTACTTGCTTGTTTTAAATGTTTTGATGTATTTTAATTATTGTTTTTAGCTAGTTTGCTTTTATTACTTTATTACTTTATTACTTTATATTGTATATTTTATAATTTAATAATTTGTTTTTAAATGTGGTAAATTGCCCTGAATCCCAGCTTGGGAGAAAGGCAGGATATAAATATATTAAATAAATAATAGAAAGTTGTTGCTTGCTGGGTGTTCACCACAAAAATTCACACATGAGAGAGAGGAAAGCATGGTTTTAAATTGCATTCACTGTAGCAAGACCAGATCACTTTGTCATTTGTTTTACTTCAAAATTTGTTCCCAGATATGTAGAACTTTGCTGGACTGGCAATCAAAAAGCAAATCCACCCAACAACAAAAAAAGTTAATTAATTTACTTAATATATTTGAAATCAATCTTGTGCTGAGTTACTGAAACATTACATCCTCCATAGAAGCTTATATCACCTGCACTTAAATGCAGCTGGATGAACCACAAAAATAGCTTGTGTTCTGATAGAACTGAAAACATAGCCTCTAAAGGGAAATGTGTGGGATGAAATGAAAGTTAAGCAAGAACAGCAAAAAAAATACAGTTTTGGCATATTGCTTCCATAAACTAGAGCTTAAACTTATTTCTCTTTCATGATCATTGCAATTATATTCATGAAGAATTCAAAATAGATTTTATTTACCAGATGAGGTTTAAATCAGAATTCCATTTATATTTTATAAAAGATGCATCATAACAAATGGTATGTTTTAAATCTTTATTTTATATTACAACACCCTGATGCCAAAACTGTCAACACAATTCTCCTGAAGATTCGTATATAATAGTGAAAACAATGAAGATAATCTATCAGAGTATTAAATTTAAATTACAGGTAGGTAGCCGTGTTGGTCTGCCATAGTCTAAACAAAACAAAACAAAACAAATCCTTCCAGTAGCACCTTAGAGACCAACTAAGTTTGTTCTTGGTATGAGCTTTCGGGTGCATGCATGTCAGAGTAGAGTTAGAATGTTCACAGAGGCAAGGGTTAAGTTATGACTCCAACTCGGGGGAGGGGAGGTACAAGCCAGTCCTCAAAAGAGCGGGAAAAGCCTTTTGAGAGTTGCTGGTCAGGGGAGAAGCAGAGCTCAGAAGGTATCTGAGCTGAATGACTCTGTGGAGTGATAGTTGAAGTTAAGAACTATTTATAAATACTGTTTGTGAATTCTTAATAAAAATTATAAAGACCAAGAGACATTTGTGTGGTGATGTGAATCGACCAGCCCTGACAATGCATGAAAGAAGAAGTATCTGAAGAAGTGTGCATGCACCCGAAAGCTCATACCAAGAACAAACTTAGTTGGTCTCTAAGGTGCTACTGGAAGGATATTTATTTATTTATTTAAATATTGCTTATTTGATTACATCTGGAGCACCTGTCGGTAGGGTACCTTCACCAAAGCAAAGCAGGACTGTTTGGATACATATTTATTCGGTTCTTCAGAAGATACCCTGGGAACCGGTGCCCTTGTAGGATTCTCAAGATCATCAGTATAACCCATAGTCATTTTTTACCAATATAAAGCTGTTCAGAAGTGCAATAAGTTTTGTTTAACTACTGTTTAAACGAAACCTATTGCAGTTCACTGGAGCTTTATGACCAGCCTTTGTCTTATCCCTAATAATCCTTCTTTGGAAACGTTACTTAAAAGGCTGTTGGAGGGCACATTTGGCACTAGGTCAAATTTCTTTATATCCCTTGCCCTTTTTTAGCTCAATTTTTCACCCTGCATGTGCATCATTAGAGGCTCTGCTGGTTTCAGCTGTAGATAATCTTCCCTGAATGCTGGAAAGGAGTAAAACATTCACAATAATATCCCTACATCCTGTTCCAAAACCTTTACTTAAAAGTTGGTCCCCTTTGATTTCAGCAGAACTCAGTTCTAATGTGTGGTTTGAATTACCGGTAGATTAGACAACAGCTTTAGAATAATTGACTGCTATATATTTTTAACATTCATTTGCCAAGGAATGGAAGAGAACTGTATTTTTTGTTTAAGTAGCATTAACAATAAATAAGTAAGCACCATCTTTACATGCATCGGACGTCTGTATTTCCTGCAGGCTGTGACATGGGCAATAACACTTGCATGAGTTTCTTTGCTGACATTAATCCCATTCACTTTAATTATGCATTGTCCAGGGTGGAGGCCAGCAGCTGCTGCTACAGTTCCTTGAAAATAGTTTGAAAAATTGCCAAGTTAGAAATTTCCTTCTTAGGAAAAAAATAATACTTGATTTTATAGTTGCTTGTTTATTCAAGAACATGTTAAATTAAATCAACACTGTGATTCAACAGTGCTTTACATGAGAATCCCCCCCCCCCATAAATGGTTGGTGTGATTTATTTTGATAAGTTTATCAACTTGGTGGGAACTACAATCCACTTAAATCCCTCTGCCTACCTCTTCCAACAGCATGGACAACAGAAGGACCAAAGCCTCGTATTTGGAATCCAAGGCCATCCACAGAGTCGGGGATCTTCACTGTCCTGAGTGCAAGAGAAACATCAGGGTGGAAGATCTAAAACCAGTGTGCTTATTACATTTATCAATTTTTACGCAGAATATAGCAATTTACTAATGATAAAACTATTGTTGTTATTATTTAAAATTCTACTAAATTCTCAAACAATGAATTACACATGAAGCTTAGCTTTTGAGAAGTGGGAATAAGCAGTGATGAAAATAATAATAATAATAATAATAATAATAATAATAATAACAACAACAACAACAACAACAACAACAACAACAACAACAACAACAACATTTATACCCCACCCATCTCTGGGCGGCTCCCAACAGAGGACTAAAAACAGAATCAAGGAACACTGCTTATTCCAGAAAATGCCCTCTTCACATGTTTAACCTATTGAATATTTATTTGGTGTTGACAAAATGTTTAAAAAATCACATTTTCTGATATATTGATACATTATTATTTATTATCGATTCATAGTCTCATCAACAACACTAGATATTCCTTACTCTATATACAAATAATTTAAATTACTTAAATTCTTGTAAGTCCTTTCAGCCATTAACCTTTACCCCCTATTCTAATAATTAAAATTTGGCAAAAAGTGTTTCCTCTTTCCTTTTGTATCTGCATGCCTTTGCAATACACCCTGTTCACAGTTTACCAAACCAAAGTAACAACTTACTCCCTGGGTTTTGTGCTCACGAGTACCCTGAGGGGCTTTCTGCTGCTTAAACATGCTTTCAGAAAGTTATCCACTTCATTGAAGGGTCTCAGAAAAACTAGGTCACCATTAATTGCAAAGATCTTTTTCCCAACTTCCAGACCTGCCATCTAGGTAAGAAAAGATAAGACATGCACAATTGTTTTAACAGAACTAGTGATGTACTACTTTCCTTTGCACAAAGGAAGATGCTGAAATGCTTGCCATGTGAGAGAGTGTGCCCACAGCTATGAAATCTAAACAATCCACATTATTTTCGGAGGTCAAAGAAAAATCTCTATTTTGTAAATTTAGAATTATTGGAAGCACCACTTTGTTATTTATAATATTTATACAGCCTTGACAGTAGTGACCAAAAAGTTTAAATTATTCCATATTATCTATCTTGACTCACCTTTTTCCCATTTATCGAAAACCACTTTGCATTATAGAGATATGCATTTGAAAGCACAGAACTTACTGAATATTTAGGTTTGTGGATTCAGCTCAGAAACATATAGAAGCCCAACAGTACCTTCAAAATATTAATTCTTTTGACTGAAAACCTGAACTGCTGTATTACAGAAGCCATTCACATCCAGTCAGTTACATCTGGCAAAGAAAGTGCATATAGCTGCAAGGCTCTGTAATAAATGGAACTACTCAGGGAATATTTCTCAGTTTATTCAAAAGTTAAGCATTTGAATGAAGGCAGAATAACAACCTTGTATTGACAACCTTATCACCAATAACCTGTTTGTCTTCTGAGATTGTTCCCTGACTCATGAGATGATAAAGAACTTTGTAGAACCAACTTTGGCGCTGTGGGTTAAACCACAGAGCCTAGGGCTTGCTGATCAGAAGGTCGGCGGTTCGAATCCCTGCAACGGGGTGAGCTCCTGTTGCTCAGTCCCAGCTCCTGCCCACCTAGCAGTTCGAAAGCACGTCAATTGCAAGCAGATAAATAGGAACCGCTCTGGTGGGAAGGTAAATGGCCTTTCCGTGCGCTGCTCTGGTTCGCCAATAGAATAGAATAGAATAGAATTTTATTTACGGCCATAGGCCCATACATAGGCCCAGAAGCGGCTTGTCATGCTGGCCACATGACCCGGAAGCTGTACGCCGGCTCCCTCGGCCAGTAATGCGAGATGAGCGCCACAACCCCAGAGTCGGACACGACTGGACCTAATGGTCAGGGGTCCCTTTACCTTTACCCACTTATCTGAAAGTAAGACCAACTAAAGTCTATTGAGCTTACTTTTGAGTAGACATACAGGTATATAGTTAGGCTCGTCCTGCACAGGTATGTTTCTTGTGCTAAAACAGAGTTGCTCAGTCTCTGTAAGAATATCTCTCTGTAAGAATATACCTTTGTAAGAATATTTCCTGTGACTCCCCAACCAAAAAACCTGACCACCTCTTTGCAGCAGCTCTATACCAGCTCCACTATTTTGTCATACCCAAACCCATACACAGACCACTTTAACATATCCCCATGAGAAATTCCTCCTACAAAGGCTTGCTCCCTGTGCCAGCTCATCTCCAGCAGCATAATAAACAACTCATGATCCCACTCCTTCCTTCCAACAATTCCACTGTAGCAAAACCCACATTTTGGGAAAGTTGAGCCCCGGCTACCTATAAACTTCATACAAATAATTCACAAGTGGGGAACCGCACTAGGAGTTTTCTAAGTTTTAAAAATATATTTGCACACAGGAATATCTGTGAAGTAAAATAATCATGGTTATAAATTAGCATGTATTACCTCAGCATTTGATCCCTTCTCCACTATTTTAATAATTGGCACTTTGTTTTTGTCTTCCAAGCCAAAACCATAGCTTCCTTCAGTTGATTTAATCTGTAAAAGGGAAATTGACACATATTGGAAAAAATATTTAAAATACATTTAAATTAGAACATGAGGTGCAATCAAGACTAAATCTTGACAAAATGGAGCTCCTGTCTGTTGAAGGAGCAAACACATAGCTTTGGTGTGTTCCTTGTTCAAGCATTGTTACTAGAAGCCAAAGTGGTGCCACTGTCATTTAGTGTCTATTCCAGCCACACTGGTTTGCCAACTATGATCATTCCTAGACCAAGGAATGGTCACTTTAATCCCTGCCACATTAATCCACACTCTGCTAACCTCCATATTAGGTAACTATAATGCGCTCTACATGGGTAGAGTGTTGAAGCACATTCAGAAACTGTAACTTATGCAGAATGCAAGCTTCAGAGTTCTGAGTGGCACTGCTTCCTCGAATCACATGACACACTGATGCGGCAGTATTTCCATGGGTTACCTATCTGTGTCTAACCCCAATTTGAGAAGAGATGAGCGCCGCAACCCCAGAGATGGACACAACTGGACCTAATGGTCAGGGGTCCCTTTACCTTTTAACAACCTGTACCTATGAAACTCAGTGCTGACAAGTATAGCCAACTTCCTGACTGAGGTCACCATTGTTCTATGTCAACATGCAATGGGATACCTCAATCTATGTTGCTTTCTCACAAAAAGCTTCCTCTCACAGGTGTATCTTCTGCTGGAAAGTGAAAGGTGGCAGAAATGACTGGGGTAAGACAAGGGCTGAAACAGGACTTAAGCTGATCGGCAGCTATTCAAGATGGATGTTCTTCATCCAGTATAAGGTGCTAGGGAATCATTCTAGGCATTCAATGTGCCTTAATTCTGTGCCACCATGACACAGCTTGCAAGAGGAGGGAACTTCTGACATGATCTCTGCAATGCCATTACTGCAAATGCCCAGGAGTTGATTCCAGTCTAGCAGAGACACAGGGAACCAATGTTGTTGTTGTTTTGTTTAATGGTTATTTTCAGCATTTCATTCATCTGTGGGCGGGGGGGGGGGGTTAATTAGCCAACCCAATACAGAAAGGAAAAACCATCAATGTGATGATAATGAAGATGATGATGGTAACAAAGGAATCTCAATCAGGCCCTAAAAGTCTGCTAAATCTAACCTGGTTTCTCATCCAGAGAAACTCAGCACTCAGGAACAGACTAAACTGTTTAATCATCAGCTTATCTGCTTCCTTGATGACCTGTCAGTTATCTGTTTGCTGGAACACTCTCACATCCACTTGTCTGTCTACCTGATTATTTATCTGCTTGACCACTTGCTCATTCACCTGTGATACCTGCTGCTTGCCTCCAGAGCACTAGCCCTTGCACTAAGATATGACACAAGTCACTCAAAAAGAATTATATGACTCCCCAGTTGCTGAAAAAAATGTATCGCCCAGGGCACCTGATCAGATTATAAAAAGAGTAGCCAAAAAGTCAATATACAATAACAATCATAGGTTGACATGCAGAAGAGGAAGGATGAAAACAACCCTAGGAATAAAATTCAAATAAATGCAACAATAAAACCCAGTGGAAGTGATACCATATTAATACTAGCTTAGGTGGAAGTCTTGGGTAAAGAAAAAAAAGCTTGTTATTTTGTGCACCAAAGAAAACATACTAGTTGACAATTGGGCCTCCCTATCAAGTGTATATTAAATAATATGTGTATACAGTACGTACACACATGATTAATGCATGCACACATACTTTATTAAAAAGAATATCTTACCAGCAGTGATTTGGCTATTACATTTTCCACTACTTTTAGATCATGTTTCATGAGCCTGTGCTTCATGTTTGAGCCTTCCATTTCTTCATCAGCAAAAAAACGAAAGAGAAGTGGTTCATCTTTGAACTCACTTTTTTCCAGCACTGTTTGATATAAAAATAATATTATTTTTCTGTGATGCCACAAACTCATTTTGCTATTGATATTCTGATTTTGCTTAAGCATGTACAAGTGAAACAACCACATATTGCTTCCCTGTACCCCCTTCCTCTCTTGTTTCCCCGATGGCAAATTCTAGATTTTATGCTCCTCACAGCAGAGACCTGTCCTGCGTGTTCTAAAGCTCCAAAAATACTTCAATGATGGAAAACGTATTTTTGCACATAAATCATCAACAAAGGAGGAATTCTGTGTTTGGGGGATTTAGTACTGTTAATCACATTAGCTATCATGCTTTGGAACATACCCACCCATAAAAAAACACAAGGTATACCATGCAAAAGTTAACACAGGATAAATATTACCTTTATTAAAACATACATTGGTGGCTCAAACATGTGAGCCGTATTGTTCCAGGTACAGAAAAAATATTTTGCTTCACAAGCCTTACATTATTGATGGCCACCAAGCCTGGGCATTCTTCTTCTTTGGCCATGCAATACTGAGACACAAAGGTATCTCCTAGGAGGGGGAATGTGTGGCCTTCCTCTGATCCATTGGCCATGCTCGCTCATGCTGATGGGAGCTGGAGTATCTGGTTCAAGAGTTCCAGACTTACAAATTAAGGAGTACTTGAATGAAAATTGCATACCGTGGTGCATAAATCCATTGTCACAAAGTGCTATTCCAAAGATCATTGCTTCTTCTCTTGTCCTACAATCTCCCTATTAATAAATAATATGTAGCTCAATGTAAATATCACAGGCAACAATTCTAAATCAGGAAAACAACCATGTATCACTTTTGCAACATGTACAAAAATTGGCTTGCATATAAATTCATTGTTTTAGAAGCCTTGTATCGGTCCTAGAGTGTTACTAATAAAAAGTAGACACCTCCATTGGGGAACAATAACCTTTATTAACATACTTATTTTGGATGGTATCCAATGCTGCAGCCACCTACATGGCTCCAAAATTTGCACGTGGACAGTTGCAATGTTGGGGGAAGAGGACAGTGAAGTCTCCTGGCAGAACTGGAAGTCCATTCTACTCAGAGCACAAATAGTGTTGCTTCAAAAAAATCAACTAACAAAAATTGAAGGCAACAAAATCATGACATTTCAAAAAGGCTAAAACCCCAACACATTCATGTTCCCACCAAAAGGCAAAGGAGAGAGCAGAAGTAAATCCATAGGAGGCTGTGCCTCCTTATAAGGGTCCCACAAAGGGAGGCAGGTCAAAAATCTTGTCCCCTAGTGGTCCAGCACAGAACTCTGCCCATGCAGCACTGGAAACAATCCAATAAAAGGGGAACAGGGTGGGCATCAGCATTCTACTGTGGCACTGGTAGTTTCCCAATGGTGCCAGGTGCTGATGTTGGCCTTGAGGTATATATAGAGCTACAAGTTAATTTATAGATCATGGGAAAATCTGTACTGATAATAGCAGTTAGTAGACATTACATTTGCTAATCAAGGCTATGTGCTTCAGAGCATTTTCCTACCTGTGCAATTAGCCAGTCTATCAATTTATTAGCCATGACTATAGATTTGTAGGTTCTTAGATGGTAATCTTTATCTCTAAGGAAATAAAACATACAAAATAATTCAATCCCAAATTGATGTATTTGACATTTATTGAATATCACACATAACATGTCCCATGATTAAGCCAACAGATTGCCATTGCCACAGTTGTTCCCTGTTGCAACAACTCCACCTCACTCTCCATTACCAACACATTAATCAATCTTTCGCCCTGCCTATGTGGGGAACAACTACTATCTACCGTTCTGAAGCAAAAGCTCTGAAAACAAGACCTACCTTACCACAGGAGTAAACAGGCTGTGCAGACGGCAATATAATCTTACACCCTGTTAAGAGATATAAACAGGTTTAATGCTAAACCAATGTTCAAATTAAAAACAGCAATCGATAAGCACTTGTTCAAAACCAGTTAATTCAAACTAATACTGGGTTGGGTCCAACCTTAGTCATGTTCAGAGAACCTTAGTAGGCATTCTTGTAAATTCAAAACACATTGGTGGACCACAGAAATTTTATTTTTAAAAAGCTAGATTGCTTTTAGAATGCTAGAAAGGTAGACAAATTTAAAATTTCAATTGGCCTACTGAATAGATTCAACTCTGAGCATGATCAAGCCTGAGGCTAATCCACATTCTGAATACTGCTATAAATTGTAGTATTAAAGTGGCAGACTGGTAAATCAACTATCACAGGCACATGTGAATGCTCCAAAGTTTAGCTAAGTTCCTACTCAGCCACCTCCATTGATTAGTCAATGAGTATTTAAATACAGCCATTTCTCATAATTGTCATTTTGGTATACAACAGCAATATTGCCTTTCAAATGTAGGTGATTACCCCACTCCAATATGCATTCTTATCCCATACTGAGCAACCTATGAAATATAGGGAAAGGACCTCACTGGGCCCAGTGAACTGGAGAACAAGTTTATCATTCTGCTTCTAAGAATACTTATTGTGTTATGATTTCATACATTGAAGCGTGTGTGTGTGTGTGTGTGTGTGTGTGTGCAGTGATGGATGAATTGTTTTAATACAGAAAAATCTTTTTTTATAAGAGTATCTGGTAAATTATACTATACTATGACATTATAAGGTTTATACCTTGGAAATTACGTCCTGCATTTCACTTCTCGGAAAGTATGTGCCATCATCATAACGGAATCTGTAGAGCATGTGCTCAGGCTTGAACTGATGCTTGTCAGTAACTAAAGCAAAGGCAAACATAAAAGACAGATGAAAAAAATCTAGTGCTTTAACACCTGAGACGTGTTTTCAGAACCTTCTCTATTTCTGTGACTCTAATTTGATTAAACTATTTTTAATACTGAATTTTAAATTGTTGTAACCCACCCTAACACCTATTGGTGAAACCTTATACGGTTGCATTTCAGCTAGCTTTCTGCCATGTTCCCAGATCCCTATTAGTCAGAATCCATTATTATATACAGTTGGACCTCTGAAGTTGAACGCCTTGTGAGTCTAACATTTTGGCTCCTGAACGCTGTAAACCTGGAAGTGAGTGTTCCAGTTTGTGAACATTCTTTGGAACCCGAACGTCCAACACGGTTTCCGCGGCATCCGATTGGCTGGAGGAGCTTCCTGGACCCAATTGGAAGCCAAGCCTTGGTTTCCGAAGTTGAACGGACTTCCGGAACAGATTCCATTCGACTTCCGAGGTACGACTATTTATAGTTAAGAATTTTCTTTTACCACCCCAGGCCCCTTCAGAAGGTAGGGCAGAATGTAAATTCATTAAATAACAAAATGGAGAGACTCGTCAACAGAAAATTCCTGAACTACCTTTGATGTATGACATGCCTTAATTAATCAGAGGCATGTTTTAGTCCACTATCCATCCTGGCTCACAGCAACTACTAGCTGTTCTATGTATGTACATGTGTGTGTGGGAGGGGGGTGCTATAGAAAATGGTCGAAACAAAATAAAAAATAAAAAAATCATTCCAGTAGCACCTTAGAGACCAACTAAGTTTGTTCTTGGTATGAGCTTTCGTGTGCACTTCTTCAGATACCATTGAAAATGGTGTAAGCTTTAAGCAATATAATGCCAGCAAACAACTGAGCTGATTTGCAGAGGCTTCTCAAACTAAGCAACAGTGTGTTAAGAAGGACTGAATGAAAGGCAGGGGCAGTAGCTGCAGGAAAAATAATTACATGCAGCATTTGAAGATGCTTAAGTGAGTAGGCAGCAAAAGAGGAAGCAATGATCTGCATGTTCCTCAGCCTTCCTCTGTGGTCTATATTGATTGATTCACCTATAATATTGAAATAAATTAAGTGGTATGAAGCTCTTCATTGTAGTTATAGGCTGGTATTTATCAACTTGCCTTCCATATCAGCAGAGGAAAATGCTTTTTCTTAAAAGGCAGCTGTGCTTGTTTACTAATTAATGGCTTCAAGCAGGCTTTCCAAGAGGAAATTTGGAGGGTTGGGGAGTGTGTGAGTGCATACTTGCATTCATTAGATGTGATTATGACGTATTAAGGAAAACAAGCAAAAAATAATGCCTGCAATTTCTGTAATAGGTCTGAGTTTATTTAGTTTTTAGCAAACAATACTTAATGCAGTGTGCATGTATAATAATGCTAATTATTTTTTTCCTTAAAATGTATAATTAAAGTTGGGCGTTTGTAATGTGAACTCGACTCCTTCACAAACACACGTCCTTTCTCAACTGAAGAGCAGATGGTTCATTCAACTTTATTTTAAGAATTCTATTCCTGTGGACAACACAGCTGGGTAATAAAAGTAATATGTCTGGCTCAAACTTCTGTGTTCTGTCTAAAGTAATGACTCCATCAAAACAGCCGATAAAATATTCATTAAATTTCTATTGGGTCAATCTAGGATTGAATTCTGAGTATAATTTAAAAGCAAAGTTATTTCTTCAAACAAAATATTTATATAGTACATTTAAATATACCATATATACTTGAGTATAAGCCTAGTTTTTCAGCACATTTTTTGTGCTGAAAAAGCTGCCCTCGGCTTATACTCGAGTGAGGCGGGTGGTGGGGGTGGCGAGAAAGAAGCCCTTTCTCTCCACTCGTGCTGCCACCCGCTCTCCCCAGTTAACCATTCCTTAAGAAGTGTACAAGAACAGCTGTTCTTTACTCTCCCCAGGCAGCCTGTTCCATTCCTGAACTGCTCGCATAAATGCAAACTTGGCAAAGGAAGAAGAGGAAGGAGCAGCCCAAAGGGTTGCTTTCGGGCTGCTCGTTCCTCCTCCTCCTCCACAGCGGCAAAGGTGAACCGGCTTATACTCGAGTCAATAAGCTTTCCCAGGTTTTTGTAGGCAAATTAGGTGCCTCGGTTTATATTCGAGTCGGCTTATACTCGGGTATATACGGTAGTCTGACATAAGAAATTATTATACACTTCCAACAAAGTACAGTATATGAATTATTATACAAATTCAGAATTTTCTCTATGTTATTGCTTTATTTTATGCACATCCAAACATTATTCCCTCCCTCTTTTGTATTAATTGTCCACTGAGTACAATCAATTTAAATCCTGTTAATAGACATTTTGGGTTATTTGCTAAAAAGTCACATTAGGTTTAATTAAGTAGATAATGAGGAAGGAAAAACTACAAGGTGAAGCAGATTAGTAATTGTACAATAACTGAACATAAGGAAACTGCTGTTGAACAATGCAATCAACAACCGATTTACGCACGTCTGACTGATACGTGATCAAACATGCATGCACAGCACTGAACCTAGAAGTGACCATAAAATGTCACTGAAAGGGCGGAACGGGGGTGGGGCAGGGTGGAATGCTTTACGCAGGTCCCACCAACACATGTGGGGGTGTAGAACATATCCCCCGCACAAACAAGGATTGTTTGTATGCATTTTTTTCATCCTGTCTAGAGAAAACCTCCTCTATTAAAGTGAGGTGTCGATAAACAACATAGCATATTTGTAGTAGACTTCTATCCAGAATTTCCTAACTATCACCAGGCAATAGAGAAACATACCCATTGTTAGCAAACTTTGATTGTCTTGCTATCAGCAAGCCTCCTGCTATAGCAGTTCACCAGCCTTCAAATCTACACTATTATTGAGAGCTTAAGTCATCTATGAGAAATCCTGGATCTCATCCTTGTTATTCCAAATGTGTGGTAGCTGACTCCATGAGATACACATGGAGACAGCTACCTTCAAATACTTGAGGGGAGGGGAATATAATTACCATGGTGTATAATGCCGTTCTCTAGTAAAGCCTGACCAAGATGAACACCTTCTTCGGGTCTGTGGATCTCCCCAATTTCCAACAACCAGGATACAAACTCACTAGTTAGGGGGGGGGAAACAAAGAATTATTTTAGCATATTTTAAAATTAAATGGCAGAAAAATAATGACTTCAAATGAATCAAGATTGCTATGGAAGCAACAAAACTTGGTTTGGTTTTTAAATTTACTATTCAAGAATTCATACAACTCTTCCACAAATCTAGATCCCTTGTTCCCTTCAGCAACAAGCTATGATATAGATAAGGACATAGGAATATTGCACTATGAACTATGAAAAGAATCCAGCACACAGATTAGTGTGGGTTATCCCATTAACTTGGATAAGTGTAGTTTGCTGTGTTTCAGTTTGTCATTTTATGCTGTTTTTGTTCTGAATGTTAAATTCTTGGTGCAGCAATAAAACTGCTAGCACATTTGCAAAGCTAAGCAGGGTTCAGTATGGAGCCTTCTAAAAGATACTTATGAAGTAACGAAGAGCTGGCTCTTTCACTTTCAGAGCTGCCACCACCTGAAGTATCTAGTGTTTGCATTGCTGCACATAAATAGCCTTTAGTTCCCTGGAGCAATGTATATTGATAACATTCCACAACTCCAGGGGAAATTATACAGAGAAAAAAACATGGCTGCCCTCACGCCCCCACACAATTTCCTTGAGAGTCATGTCATCAGTATATGTCGCTTCAGGGAAAGTGAAGGCTATAAGTGCAGCAATGCACATACCAGCTACTTCAGACCTGCTATTCTGAATGTAAAAAAGAAGAGAGCCACCCTACAGCCACATCATCATAACTATTTTTAAGAGACTCCAGCACATTCAGCCACATAACTGTGGAATTGAGACAGAGTGTAGATTCTGAACTGAAACCACATCTGATCCACACTTCAGTCAGGGAGGTGCAGAGCAGGTAATTGCTTCAAAATTCATGTTCACTGAATTCTTCCTCCGGCCAAATGAAGTTTAGCCACCTCCAAGTAAAGTGCTAAAGCCCAAGAGCCATGTAGTTGGTGACTGTATTTGGTTAATGTCTGTCTTTTATGCATCTTCTAGACTCTAAAATTTAGAGGGTCAGCCTTCCAAAGAAATCTCTACTTGCACATTTGGGGGCTTCCAAACTATCACTGTTTTCAGATAGGATTCTACCTCATACCTGCAAATTCAGATCATGCAATTAAAGCTTATATGGAGTTCTTGGACAACAAACCCACTTCACCAAAAGATTGAACTTTTTGAAACAAGGATAGGGACACAAACTTAAGTGGAAATTGTGGGATAGCACTTTCTTTTACAGTGGTACCTCTGGTTAAGCACTTAATTCATTCCGGAAGTCCGTTCTTAACCTGAAACTGTTCTTAACCTGAGGTACCACTTTAGCTAATGGGGTCACCTGCTGCTGCTGCCGCCGTGCCACCGCCATGCGATTTCTATTCTCATCCTGAGGTAAAGTTCTTAACCCGAGGTACTACTTCCGGGTTAGCGGAGTCTGTAACCTGAAGCGTTTGTAACCCGAAGCATTTGTAACCCAAGGTACCACTGTACACAGTTAATGTAAAAGTAAGTACATTAAACTTATGTTAATTATTAAGAGGGTGCCATCAACCTTGGTTTATGTCTAAATGAAATTTCTATGTTGTCTAGCTTCCCTGTGAATGAATCGGAGTGAATGCTTATTAAGTAGCCAGTGTCATCAAATCTGCCTGCAGACAAATCAGGATTAGTGCTTAATAAACAGGTAATTTCAACTTGAAATGCTCTTTGCTCCTAGTCCTTGAAACCTGCCTAGAGAAACTTCAGCCTGGCACCTTCAGCAAAAATCTGGGAGGCTGAAAGAAGGGCTCCTGTCAGTTTTTGTTATTCTGCCTCCTGCCTGCTGGATTAGACTAAATGTTGTCCATTGGCCAACAAGATAGCTATGGGAAGTGCGCAAGCAGGACATTGACACAGGAGCAAGGGCAATTGTCATAGAACTGTAGAGTTGGAAGGGACCCTGAGAGAATGCAGGAATCTCAACTGAAGAATCCATTATTTTGGGTGTATGAAATAACATGGTGATTTCAACTTCAATATTTGGGAGGCAACAGGTGGACATTTACATACACAAATTGTACTAATTTGTCTCATAAATATTCTATCTTAAAGAACTATCGGGCCATTCCATGAAAAATGAGCCTGATATCAATGCTAGATGAGCGCTGGACTTTGGTGAGGAAGATTCCAAACGTGCAGTCTAACCATTTTTTTAAAGCTAAAGACAAAAGAAGTTTAGTTTATGGACCTTCTTTTCAAAAGTCCACTCACATAGTCTTCACAGAAGTGTTCAAGTTAAAAGTTTTCTGATGATTGTCCCACCCGTGACAGCATTTTTTCCTTAATTTTGTATCGTTAAATTTCTTAAACTTAATTTCTGATTGCATAGTTGTAACCAATAAACATTGATTTAAACAGATATGCTGAGTTTATCATTGATTCACCTCCCAACTCAGAGTTTTTCCATAAATCAAACTTATCTCAAGCTCCATGTCCTTTTTTTGTCCCACCCGTGACAATACTTTAACATTTAATAAAATTGTCAAAAATATCTATAAAAATAATAATAATAATAGTAAAATGTTCAGTATCTTATTAAGAACATAGTTTAAATTTTGGTTGTTAATTTTTATGTATATTTACATTGTTACACATGTGTGAATACCAAAAAACATGGTCCAAGTGTCCCACCCGTGACATTGGAATGGCCCTATCATGTTTGCTGACTTACATAATCATTAAAGAACAATTTTGTTAGGTAACATAGGAATCCATGTTTCATAGATATAACCCTCTTGATTTGTTCTTAACTAACTAGAATGGCAAAGACTAAGTAAAACAAGGTTTCAGTCAAATGAAATCCAAAATAGAAATAGAAACACATACCTTCCAAGAAAGCATTTTGGGAAAGTGGTTAATTTTCTCTTCCGGTCTTTGATCAAATTTCCATGTCTGCACATCATTTTGTAAAGTTTTTCTCCTTGTTCAGAGATCATCATCCAAGTATCTTGTTCCACACCTAGTTTTAGTCCTGAAAAACAAATACAAAGTTATTTTTTTATTTGAAATGTTTCCAGATTTTTGTAACTGTGGATTTATCAGAAACAAACATACATCTTAGCTATAAGATAAATATATAAGTTCTTTGGCTTTTATAACAAAACTGGAATGGTAATGTTATTGAGAGTGGCATTTGAACCATTTCCAACAAAGTAATATATGCAAATAATTTATGTATATATAAACAAGAGATACAGCAATGCCCAAGAGATTCTGTAAGTCCTTGCATTTCCAGTTATAAAGACTTTATAACAAAGTAAGAAGAACGTGCTGGATCAAGCCAATGGCCAATCAAGTCCAGCATCCTATTATCATAGTGGTGAACCTGATTCCTGTGAGAAGCACATAAGCAGGAGCTGAGCTTCTGCCCTCCTGTGGTTTCCAGTCACTGGTATTCAGATCTTAGACAGCTGATCTGGGCAAGATCCCTGCCAAATGCAATAATGGCTACAGTCTTTTCAGTCATCACCATTCAACAGTGAACTCATCTCACAGAGATTCTAAAAGTCCAAAAGGACTGAGTACCAGTCTACCTGCGGGTTTGCCAGGAAAACAAGAAAATAGCTACAGTACCAGCTTGTCAAAATTAGATAATGAAGGAAGGGTCAGAAGTTCATAATCAAATAAAAGCAGTACAAAAAAAACCCTGGTATCAGCTTCTGTTATAGAAGAATTGCCTTTGCAAACTACAGCCTAGCTACTATATTTCTTGATTTTCTGCTACTGCAAGAACTTTTAGCTGTGCAATGGAAATTCTCCACCCTCCTCTCCCTGCACAGGCCCTGAATCTGCTCTGGAGGGTTGAGAGAAGCCCCAAAACAGATTTAGGGGTCATGTGGGGTCGAGCAGAAGAGAGGGCAGGGAATTTCCATTGCACATCTAAAAGTCCTTGCACTAGTGGAACTGTTTAGTCAGATAGTGCCCTAAAGAAAGGAAAAAGTAAACGTACAGAGCCATAGAATTACACCTCCCTCAGCACTCTTCAACCTTGAGGTCTAATGTACACACAGAAGTGTTCCAGAGCTGGACCAGATCCTAGAAGGTAACAATATTTTATAAAGAATACCTTGGCCAACCACTTTGAACAAGTAGCAGTTGGTGACACAGCACTGCTTAGCTGACCTCCCAACACTATGTCACTGTAGCATACTGCAAGGGCGATGGGGAAGAGCAAAGCAGTAAAGAGGTCAGTACAGGGCAAACACTCCAGGGCAGCCAAGCTAGTGCTCCTGCTTGTGTGTTTGCACCATGCCAACTTCCCAGCTGCATCACTTGTCACCCTCCCAGTATGCCAACAGTGACAGGGGATCAGGTAAACATCACCACACCATCAAAACCTACTGCTCGGTTGCAGGGTATAAATACAGGGTGATTCATAGTGAAGTATACAGTTTCCAGGTGCTGTAAGACAGTAACAGGCGACGACACTGACCACAACTGCGAACCGTGAAGTAGCTGTACGCATAAAGTTTGTGTTCCGCTACTGAGGGAAGTGGTGTCGGTTGATAGTGCACATGTCACATGACTAGTCAGGCAAAATGGCTACGTCTGCAGTGAGAAGGCATTTTGTGTTCTTGAATTGAGCAAAACAGAATCTGGAACTGTTATACGACGGCATTTTCAATCGTAGAAAATGTATCTACGGTTGGCATTAAAAAATTGAAACTACGGGCTGATTGTGCAAACTTAGAAGTCCTGGATGGTCGTGTGTATCAGAAGTAGTCGTTGATAGTGCTTGCACTGCCATTCAACGAAGCCTGAAGTCGTGTTTGGGCAAAAATGGATTAGTGGTTCGATGTGTGTCGTGTGACAAAGGGTGCACACACAGAACATCTGTTTCTAAAAAAACTTTAAACATTGTTACCTGTTACAATTCTGTTACAGGTAACATAAGATATATTACATTCTTCTTTTTTATAGTGCATTGAAACTGTATACTTCATTATGAATCACCCTGTATTATTGCCTAAATTTGTCTGTACTTATAAACTGTTTGCATCATGAGTGCCAATTATAAGGATAGGACCCTTCAAAGGTGAGGCTACTCAGTAGCAGCAAAGGTTGAATTCTCCTCAGCTCAGCTCAGAATTAGGCTCCACTAATACATGTTTTTCTTGAAAAACAATTACAGTATAAATCTGTTAAACATAGATTTAATTTTCCAAAGTTTTTAAATTCCAGAACTTGGAAATTGTGTCACATGCCCGATGGCATAATTGGGAGCAAAAAGGGCCCAAACATTTCCCCTGAATGCCTCACCCGTGAGCTGTCACCCCTTCCCTTCATCCCAAATTCATTTGTCAGTGGCAGCAGCATCGTGAACAACCAGGTCTCCTTTGTTCCCCAATGCCTAGAATACTGAAAAAGCAGGATTCCAGACTGCAGGGACCATGAGACATCTAGTTTTCTAGGGCACCTGGGTAATTAGTAGGGGTGTGGACAGATCATGTTCCAGGTTTCTTTGCAGCTGGGATGCTGTTAAATATACTCTTAACAGTGCGAGGAGACCTGGGTCATGTGGTTTCCAGGATGCCTGATAGTTCTACTGACTACTCAGATACCATGGGGAGACAACATGTTCCCTGAGCTCCTTGCTGATTTGAACATGTCAGAAGCTCAGCTTACATTCCAAGTGGAATAACTCTGCAAGGAAGTGGCACTTGGTTCTTAATGCAGCTGAGAAATTCAAGCAGAAGAAATTTTAAACCAGATAGAAGCAGACTTTGTTTGTTTGTTTGTTTGTTTGTTTATAAAAGTATTTCTGTACTGCCACATCATAAAATACAGGGGTGCTGTATGTGTTAAAACATAAAACACCATTAATTTTTTAATGTAATTATTCTTTAAGGTTAATGGCTAATCAAAAGTAAGCATTTAATATCTACAAAGGACTGAAAGTTAAAAGAGAGAAAATTAGGAAAATGACATCCTCATCACTTAAAAATCACAGGGGAGGGGAGATGAGAGATCATATGCCTTCCCTCTTCTCCCTTTCTTTTTTCAAGTAACAGCATTTAAGATCACAAGATCTCTACTTCAGAAAGTCAGCTGAATTTCCTTTCCAGTTATCCGTGTGCAAACTTTTCAATTCATTTACATCCAGGGAAGTGAGCAGAATTTTGGTCAATGCTGTCGTATGAAGCAAACAAAAGAATTAAAATTTCTCTTTATTCACGTTGAATGAAATGCTGTTTACTGCTACTTTTAGCAGAAGCGTTTGAATTTTTGCAAACTGTGCTGTTCATGAATCATCGGCAATTCTGCTTGCAATTAAGGCATCCTGCTTTGTAAAAGAGGTGTTTACACAGATGTTTCTGTTATAGTTAGCAGGAGATGGCAGGAAAAAAATAAAGGTTGTAAATATAAGAATTATTTCAGAGATGTTTCAAAAGCTTCTATCTTGAGAACTGATGTGATAGATCATCCTGCTCTTACTGTCTTGTTTTTGCCAAAGCCTTTGGCTATACTTTCTCCATTGTCTTGACTCCTTTCTATACAGTGGCTTCTTTGTGCATTAAAACCACAGTACTCACACAAGCCAAAACATATTCCTTCACCTAATGTCGCCATTGATGGATGATCCAAACATTATAGTGGCACCTCAACTGCAGTACAGGGAAATCATGGTTCCCCAGGACTTTGTAGGTGGAATTTGCTGATAAAATTCAACAACTTCTCCTATATTTGTTGTCTGTCCAGGCACCTATTGATTACTGCTTAAGAAATCATTGTTATACAGTGGCAAATGCTAATGTATTAGGAAACCATTCAAAAATTTGGAGGACTATATTTTATTTTATTTTATTCAGTTTTGAGACAAAATACTCCAAGCTTTACTAGTTGAGTAAGAGCCTTCATGTAGACTTCTATATCCACCTTCCTCCCATGCTGCATTGGCCCATCATCTCATGAATATGTGTTCCTATTCTATCTCCTATTATTGTCTAAATAGGCAGGGGACAACATGAATGGCGAATGGAAGAAAGGAATCTCCAACATATTTTTTGGTAAGAATGCCAGCTCAGATCCCCAAAGAAAGCAGAATAAAGTGTGTCAATTAAGGCATGAAAGAAATAATGGGAGTTGAATTCTTCTTGGCTCAGGCTGAGGAAATTCTCAGATAGGAGGCACAAAGCCAATTTCCTCCAAGTGTGATATTGCCTAGAAATAACCCACAAGTTGACATTTATGCTCTCACCTTTTCTCCTTTCTCTTTCTTTCAGAATAGCTTCCAGCCACTCCTGCTTTTCTTCAGGTGTTTTAGCCATACACACAAACCATTTATTCTTTGCTGTGTTGTGTATCTTCCAACCATTGAGAACTATGTGACCACTGCTGTGATAATCAGCTAGAAAAAGGTAACACAAAGGAAACTTTGGAGGATGTGCATGAATGCTTAGCAAGTAAACCCTCTGGGCCACACAAAGTATTTTCTGATCCCACCCTGAGACAGAAAAATTACCCTCAACAATACGGGCACATACACTGCCCTCCTTTAAAATAAACAATAGAGTCCTCAGATTTTATTATCTACCTCAACACCAAACAATCAATGTGGGAGATCAGCTTCTCCCTGAAATACATTTATCAAGGGTTTTATCCAACTATGTTAGAAATTGTATCCAACACATTTAAATTAATGTTAGTCATTGTCCATTAAGTTCAATAGAGGCCATGTTGGATACAACCCAAAGACACTCTCACAATGAATCTTGACATATAAGAACGTTGCAATTGATGAGCAGCTAATGTCATTTAGAGGAAGATGTCCACTGAGGCAAGATATACTGTCCAAACATTCAAAGTATGGCATAAAATTTTGATTTTGTTGCAATTCCCCATCATCTTGCTTATTATGATGCAGACATAGTATTCAACAGCACAGGCAGATCTGGGCTGCTGATGTGGTTTCTATTAAGTAGTGGGTGGACATCCAATACTAAGAAACACCTATTGATGGACAGTTCAAATAATAAAAGACATTACAGGGTCTGAAACAGCTAAGTGCCCCATTGGATGCTTAATGAATGTTTTCTCCTCAGAGTGTACTACCACTAACAAATTTTGTCACCACAAAGCTATACTGTCTCAGAATAGACTACGTGCCTTTGTTTAACTCTTCTTATTCTCATAATCTTTATTTAATTTCTGCTAACTACTGCCAAATTACTGCATTAATATTAAACCTATATGGATTATTGCAAATATAAAGAAATGCAAAACCAACAGAACAGCTCAAAAAGAAGATGCATTTATATTTAGTTATAACAACTATCTTAGATTATCTCCTTGGTTCAGATGCACATACCAGTGCCATCATCTACATTCTCGACTTCCATCACCTCTGTGTTTATTCTGCCCCGGAAGAGATAACGATGGCCTTCTGTTGATGCTTTGCTGTTCTTCAGCCGTCTTATGGTGAGGGTAGAGGGGAAAGAGCAATGTTCAAACACTGACTTTGCTATTTTTACTCCAGAATCATCACAACTATTAATCATTATTACCAATTAATTATATTACAGATGTAACAAATCTTTTTTTAAGAGCTACTGTCCATCTCTGTATGCTGTGATAATTTTTTTTAAATAAAGTTAAGCTTGAAAAGACATGCAAGAAGGATGCCTTGCAGACCTATCCCCCCCCCGTGTAGTTGCTTTGCATTCTACAGAGTGTATAATTTCAAAAATTAAATGCATATATTAACATTAAAGTAGCTAAATCAAAATATCAGAAATATTTTTAGCATTAAAATCAACCGTACATCAATTTGTTTTATAGCGTCAGTCTTCAGTGCATGTTTCTTACCTGTGTTTTCTTTTGCAGTAGACCAGAAGGTTGTCAAAAAGAAAAAACACCCGTTCCTGAATATTTCCTGCAGATATTTTCAGCAAAACTCCATACATCAGCATTTCTGTGCACGTGTCTGTGATGTTAGATCCCTACCCAAGAAACATATTTTTAAAAATTGATTGGATCCTGGTAGAGGATTGGGCTGGTAGAGATTGGCAAAAGCAAGATACATAGAATTTGGGACCAGTTTACCCCCATATTTGCCCACGTGACTGCTTCAACCGGCGGAATTGGCACTTTTACAGGTGCCACATAACACACTGCATATGTAAGAACTTCGGAATTCCCTGCCTGTTGATATTAGGCAGGCGCCTTTACTGTACTTTTTTCAGTGCCTGCTGAAAACATTCTTATTTAGACAAGCCTACCCAGATATTTAGAAAGCTTATATGAGTTTTAATTTGTTTTAGTCCATTCTATTGTGGTTTTAACTTTCTGTACGTTTTAAATTATGGTGTAAATTCTTTAGTGATAATGTCATTGTTTTATATTTTTGTAAACTACTATGATGTTTTTTCTACATATTTCATGCAAAAAAAAAAGTTTTCGATGCAGTTTTTTGCCAAAAAAAACCTAATTTGCAGATTCTAATCAAGAAAGCAAAATAACACACTTTATTGCAAGTATTAGGGGGGCAATGGTTTTGGGCCAGAAATCTTCCTTTGCTACCAGATCTTGGTTGAAGAATTTCACTGCCCTCTAAATCTAATGACCGGCTTTCAGTATTGAGTTTCCCCTTAAAACGTATTCATACATAAGAAGATTGCTGCCCTGGGATCCTTTGGGAGGAAGGGTAAGATATAAAATTAACTAATTAAGTAATTATATGATGTCAGGTTACTTGCTCTTGAGTGGCAGCTACTCTCAGTGGTCTCAAGCAAAAGTGTCTTTCTCATAAGCAGGACATGTAAAAGGTAAAGGTAAAGGGACCCCTGACCATTAGGTCCAGTCGTGTCCGACTCTGGGGTTGTGGCGCTCATCTCGCGTTACTGGCCTAGGGAGCCGGCGTACAGCTTCCGGGTCATGTGGCCAGCATGACAAGCCGCTTCTGGCGAACCAGAGCAGTGCACGGATACGCCGTTTACCTTCCCGCCGGAGCGGTTCCTATTTATCTACTGGTACTTGCAATTGACGTGCTTTCGAACTGCTAGTTGGTCTTACTTTCAGATAAGTGGGTAAAGGTAAAGGTAAAGGGACCCCTGACCATTAGGTCCAGTCGTGTCCGACTCTGGGGTTGTGGCGCTCATCTCGTGTTACTGGCCGAGGGAGCCAGCGTACAGCTTCCGGGTCATGTAGGCAGGACATGTAGACAGCAGCAATTTCCCACTGTTCCCCAGCAATTGATAGCTTATATCCATTATTACTAGTAGCCATTGATCAAAAAGTCCAGGGGTTGCGGCACTCATCTCACTTTACTGGTCAAGGGAGCACCATGATGTTTGTCCACAGACAGTTTTTCTGGGTCATGTGGCCAGCATGACTAAGCTGCTTCTGGCAAAACCAGAGCATTGCACGGAAACACCGTTTACCTTCCCGCCAGAGTGGTACCTATTTATCTACTTGCACTTCAACGTGCTTTCAAACTGCTGGGTTGGCAGGAACTGGAACCAAGCAACAGGAGCTCACCCCGTTGTGGGGATTCAAACCTCTGACCTTCCAATCGCCAAGCCCTAGGCTCAGTGGTTTAGCCCACAGCGCCATCCTAAATCCCTGCACACCATGCTACTTTGGGAACATGAAAACTTGTACTGCACCCCTAAACATATTTCCTTGGCTATAAGCACGAACGATATCAATGGAACCTGCTTTAAGGTAAAATAAACTGAGGGCTAGAATATTAGTAATTATGTGTGGTTCAGAATGTATAGCTAAGCCATTTGTACAAGTCAGAACTATGCTGAATTAGGAACTATAACATCTAGCATAATGACATCTAACATTATTAATTGATTGGCTGAGCAAAATAATTTCTTTAAAAGGCACTCTAAAGAATAGGTAAAAAACCAATAAATTAATGTGCTTTTGCAGCTAATTATTTGCACTTTGTTATATGTGCCTAAGAAGTGCAGTACATGGACCATCAAATACCATGAAGATGATTCATGCTACTGTGTCCTTTGAGACGTAACTACAATCAAAAACGAGATATCCACAATCTGAAACCTATCAATAAAAATAACTTTGTAACAGAATACAACATATTCTCTAATTAACTTGCCGGCTAGAAAACAATTGTGTTTGAGTTACTCCATGCAGTATCAGGGATTTCTTCTCTTGTGAATCCAAAAACGTTACTACCTATTTTTCTAACAGCTGAGTTCATACTATATGAACATCATCTAAGACAAGCTGTACTTTGATGAGGATATTGAATTTAGCATTGTAATATGATTTTTTTAAAAATAAAGACTATATTCTTTTTTAAAAAAAGTCTGTATTCCCACAATTTTTTTAATTGTCAGCAACACAAGATTAGCTTATGAAACTTTTGTGTAGGAATGCAAGTCATGCTTTGATCCTCCATCAGATGCTAAAAATAGTCCTCTTCCCAGCTAAGCAATGTGCTAAACATTTTCTTCTGACAGAAAATCTCTAACAAGTGTGCTTCTCTGTTCTTAAGCATTGTAGCAAACCAGATGTTTAGTTAATTAAACCAGCTCTTGCAGTGCAGAAGAATTTATTGCAAAGAAGCCTCCGAAAACTGGCTAGCTTTTGCAGAAACCATTTAAATTCAAAGAGTTTGAAGTGGAAAACTATCATATGAAGAAAAAGTCTGCCTTTACTGGGTATTAACTTGTAACTAAAACATATCTTCAAATCTGATTACTAATATAGGGCTGGATGTGACATCACCTTACTGAAAAACTATCATTATCCAACATTATGTTCCTGGTACAAAACATAGGAAGCTACTCTGAGCTGAAGCAACCAGCTCAAAGCTCTTTGAACACTGAGCTTCTCAGGTAGACTTGAGGTTTGATTACCCATTTTCCTCCCAAGGTAAGGGAAAGTGACCTCACTAAGCCTGACAAGACAGCTTACTCTTCCTCCCTCTTGCACTAATTCAACTTACGTTGGTAATATGAGGTTGATTGCCCCATAATAACTAATGTGTGTTTTAATTTGATCATAGGAACACAGGAATAAAGGTAGAAATAGATTATACCATGAATACTTGGCTACTGCCAAAAGCAGTAACATCAAGTAAATCTCAGTTCACAGTGATTGAGTTTTCCTAACCACACTCTTTTTCTTTAGGAACAGGGAATGCCTCAGTGCATTGGTATCACATCACATGCTTTCTGTGACTAAACCTTATCAAGGGACGGAAAAAAGAAAGTATTGGGTGACTGCATTTGTCACCAACCATACAGTACCCATATTGTACAGCAGGGCTCATGCTATAAAGCATGGGTAGGCAAACTAAGGCCCGGGGGCCAGATCAGGCCCAATTTCCTTCTAAATCTGATTCACTGATGGTCCGGGAATAAGTGTGTGTTTTACATGAGTAGAATGTATGCTTTTATTTAAAATGCATCTCTGGGTTATTTGTGGGGCATAGGAATTCGTTCATTATTTTTTTTCAAAATATAGTCTGGCCCCCCTCAAGGTCTGAGGGACAGTGGACCGGCCCCCTGCTGAAAAAGTTTGCTGAACCCTGCTATAAAGGAAAAGGCAGGGAATCCATAATGAAATCCACAACCCATCTTCTGATCCCTTATCCCAACCCTCTCAATTTCAGATAAATCACACCCTCTAAACCATGCATTAAGAATATAGTCCTGCTGCATCAGGCTAAAGGCCCATCTAGCCCATAGTCTCATAGTGGCCTACCAGGTGCCTACGAGAAGACAACAAGCAAGACCTGAGTGCAAAAACAGTCTCCCCACTTGTGATTGACAGTAATCCGTATTCAGAGACATACCACCTCCATCAATGGAGGGGGAACATAGCTAATGTGGCCAAAGGTAAGGACCCCCCTCATTCTCCTGAAATTCAAGCACCCATGTCTAATTCCACCCAGAGTGTTCCATTGACAGATAAGAGAAAGAAGTTGAGATATATTAGTAATCATAATGGGAAGGGAGGTGGAGACAGAATAAGGATGCTCCCTTACACGTGTTTCCCACCATAACATGTGCCCTCTGCCTCGCCCACTGAAAAATATAGGTGGTGTTCAAAAGGGAAGTCTCCCGCAATGGTTTTGGGGCAATAGTCAAAAGAGACCCACCTGCTGCCTTGCCCAGTCCCCAAATTTCTGTTATTAATCCTACAGACAAGAACTCACCCAGTTCACAAGTATAATATTATTCCTACTATCATGAAAAAGGACAAAGCATTTTATTCTAATTGTGAGTTATGGATTGTTCCCAATGTGTCACACAATGTACCGAACTGAATATAAATCAGGCACCATGTGCAGACATCTAAATGCCTCCCACATCTGATAAAATGACAAAATTTGTGACATTACCTCCCATCCTTCAATGTGAGACTGCCATTCTTCTAAAACCTCTAATTTTTCCATCTGTCTCTTGGCCTCATTTATGTTGGAGCAGACAGCTTTCATGGCTTGGAGAGCTTCCACTAAGGCTGCGTAGTCACTGTGTTTTTTGGGAGTGCGCTTTATCAACTCCTTAAAGAAAACCATTAAAAGAAAACAATTAATCCCTGCACTTTCACAATAATGAAAACCAATTCCTGCACTTTCACTGCTCATCATTTTGCTGTTGGGGAAGAACCATAGCTCAGTGGCAGAACATCTGTTTTGCACATAGAATATCACATGTTCAGTCCTCATCATCTCCTGTTAGGGATGAGAGAGGTCTCTGGAGAGCTGCTGCCATTCGTTGACTAGATGGGCCAAAGGTCTGACTCACCATAAGGCAGATTCCTATGTTCCTATTATAGGAGACAAGCTGTAGTGTCATGCACACTTACTTGGAAGCAAGCCTCACTGAATCCAGAAAGATTCACAGGAATGAACAATCAAACTGATAGGGATACTAAAACTAAATATTAGGCATTAGTACCCTCTAGAGCCAGCGTGGTGTAGTGGTTAAGAGCAGTGGACTCATAAACTGGTGAACTGGGTTCGATTTCCCGCTCTTACACATGCGGCTGCTGGGTGACCTTGGGCTAGTCACACTTCTCTGAAGTCTCTCAGCCTCACCCACCTCACAGAGTGTTGGTTGTGGGGAAGGAAGGGAAAGGAGATTGTTAGCCACTTTGAGATTCCTTATGGTAGTGATAAAGCGGCATATCAAATCCAAACTCCTCCCCCTCCCCCTCCTCCTCTTCTTCTTCTTTTATTAAATCTATCCTTAATTCTTCCATTCAATTCTCTCATGGGACTTCCCCAACTCCTTCCCTGGACTAAGTAGCACACACCAGTCCATAGCATACTGCAGGATAGGGATTTCAGGGGCTCCACAAATATGCAGCATGGAAAAAGAGAAATGCTAGCCCCATCCTTCAGAGATGCTGATAGAAGCAGGGAATGGAGACACGCTCCTGGCAAACAATGGTAGGGAACTACATGTCACCCAGCAGTAGATATGCATGAGAGAGGAAAGAAGTAGGGTTTCTCCTGAGTAGTCTTCTCTAATCTGGTACCCTCCAGATATTTGAGACTTCAACTTCCATCAGCCACAGCCAATCTATCACAGCTCTTGTCAACTCCCTCAGTCCAAGCACAGAACCTGTCAGTCACAAAGCAATTCCTCGCAGCAGCACTACTCTCTCCAACGTTCCCCGGTTGGGGACAAAGATGCAAACAGCTAGAATGATCTCAGTGTTGCTTGCTTGCTAGAGTTTCACACTTGTTCTTTATATCCCTTCACCTAGGATTCTGCATGCATAACATGGATAAATGGATCTGATCCAATGCAAACGTGTGCTATTTTGTTTCGACTATGGCAGACCAACACGGCTACCCACCTGTAACTGGTTCTATCAAGCACAATAGGGGAAAATATGAAATGATAAGTCTCATTTGCTTTAGGAAAGGGATTGTCATTACTGAACATCAAACACAATTTAGCGAAGAATATGTTTTCAGTATAAAATATTCTAAGCAACAAAAATGCATACCTTCAGAAGAAGTGGATACTTGCATATTCTCTGGATTGGTGTTACTAAATAACCTTCCAATGGTACATCAGTATTATTGCGTCCTCCTAACAACATGCAGTTCTAGAAAGGAAATGAAACACTTAATTCTTTTGGAATTAACTTCTCCATTGTCAGTATTATGCTCCTGGATCTTGCTTGACCGCTCGGTTTTCAGATGGTTTCACTGGGTGACAATGCCTTTTACCAAATTCCCTTTATTAGCAGGCTGCAGACATTCCTCTGTTATTGTGGCCAAAGTTGCCACATAAGAACATAAGAGGAGCCTTTTTGATTAGGCCAGTGGTCCATCTAGTCCAGCATCCTGTTTCCACAGTTTTCTGAGAAGAACTTACAGTTTGCATTCAGCCAGACCTTTCCTCACTTGCATTTGAACTATCTCCCAGCTTATTTTCTCACCCTAAGCTCTACAGTATTCCAGAGAGTCAAGGGGCATCCACGAAGCAGGAGAGGGTGCTCAGGAACAATCATGTCAACAGCCTGAGCCCCATTTGGCTGTTCCAGAGGTCAGCCAGGGCTTTGACAGAAGCGCCAGTCATATCAGCCAGAAAACCCCCCAGAGCTGTCTAAAAACACATTGGATAAATCAGCCTTTGAGGGTGGACCATCCTCATAGCCCCCCCCCCCACCTCTGCAGAGGGGAAATGGTGCTGAAAGCCTCAATCTCAGCAGGAAGTGTTCTGACCATGACCATGACCATGACTGTTTGTTGCATGTGTGACCTTTTATGTTGCAGATTTCAATGGGATAAGGTTTGGGACTGACCCAACCATGCAAGCAACTGCCTAGGCAGCCAAAATTCAAGAGTTTCCTACATCTGTTACACAGATATCTTGGGAGAGTGAGTCCTGCTGCACTTTTGAAGAAGGTACACAGAGGCAATTTAGCATCTTGTTGACTGAGTCATATCCGCTGAATTCTAGCATAGTTGAGAGCTTTTAAATACCAGTTCCTGGGAACCACAGGAGAGGAGAGGGCTCATGTGTTCAGATCCTGCTTGCAGGTTTCCCCACAGGCATCTGGTTGGCCACTGTGTGAATAGGATGCTGAATTAGATTGGCCTGATCCAGCAGGCTCTTATTATGTTCTTAATCTCTATTGCCACTGAAGCAGGACTCTGGGGCAGAAACCAGGCCCCAACTCAGCAACATAAATGGCGAGCAGGCCTGGTTTACCACATTTTTGAAGTGATACACATTTCCATCCAAAAACAGCACACACACACACACACACGCACACACACACACACACACACATACACACACACCCCAAGATTACTAAGTCCAAAATCACCTAACCCCACTTTTGTAATGGTACCTGAACATAAGACACAGTTGTAAGGAGGAGGAAGTGAAGAACTTACAAACATTAAAAATGAATCTATTCTTCGTATTATAATCAATACACTGCTTAGTATATGTTATGACAGAGCAGGGTTTTTGTTTTGTTTTGTTTAAATCACCCTATAAATATCCCTATATGTATTTTGCTGTATAATTTGTTTCTAAACCAGACATACAGTGCTGCTCTGTAAAATCGTCGCAAGATGGCACTGACTGTGTAATGCAAGCAGACTCTCTAGAAGCATTATTTTGGTGATCTTCTTATCTTGTGTAAAGAATTACACAACTTTTAGAAGACATCTGAAGGAAGCCGTGTATCATGAGGTTTGTAATGCTTGATGTTTTTATTACGTTTTTAGGTATGCGGTAAGCCGTCCAGAGTGGCTGGGGAAACCCAGCCAGATGCCAGATTATTATTTTTGTTGTTATTATTGTTATTGTTAATTATCTACAGCAGGGGTCAGCAAACTTTTTCAACAGGGGGCCGGTCCATGTCCCTCAGACCTTGTGGGGGGCCAGACTATATTTTGAAAAAAAAAATATGAACGAATTCCTATGCCCCACAAATAACCCAGAGATGAATTTAAAATAAAAGCACACATTCTACTCATGTAAAAACACCAGGCAGGCCCCACAAATAACCCAGAGATGCATTTTAAATAAAAGGACACATTCTACTCATGTAAAAACATGCTGATTCCCAGACTGTCCGCGGGCCAGATTTAGAAGGTGTTTGGGCAGGATCCGGACCCCTAGGCCTTAGTTTGGGGACCCCTGATCTACAGCCATTGATAAATATAATTGGAACAATCTCCCTACAAGGAAAAGCCAAAGTGCTAGGAGCTTTGATGATTAGAATAAAAAACAGTGGGTGCAGCCTAGGAGATGAAAGGGATTTATGGATGGTGTGGAGAAAGTAAACAGTGAAAGCTTTCCCCCTCTATTTCATAACACTAGAACTTGAAGTATTCAAATTATATTGATGGCGGAACTCATTCATGCAACTCATAAGTAATTTATGACATTCATTGCCACATGATGACCACTAACTTAACTGGAAATGTCATATAGGTGAGTTTCTATCAATGAATTTTATCAAATGTTGTATATCACCCTCAGAACCTTTGAGTTAAAGGGTAGATACATTATTAATACTAAGGTGGTGGTGGTGACGTCCAAAGGCAGTCTACAAATAGAGTACTAGATGATGGAGAAAAATGCCAGGGCAGGAGGGGTTGATTGTCTTCATGAACTTTATTGGAGTCACCTGGTTGGCAACAAAATGGACCTTTGGTCTGACCTACCAGGGTTCTTTGATTCTTTCTGCCCTTAAAACAGGCAAATATTTCGCTTTTGACAATAACTGTTATCAATTTATCAGTTTAAAACGAAGACTTAGGTGCAGAATACAAATAAATATTAGCTTACCAGTAGAAAAGCCCGTACTGTTCTTATTTTGTTAAGCTCAAGCAGAAGCTTTTGTGCCTTCTCATGGTTACGGCAATATTCATCATAGATCCGAAATTTGTCTTTCTGTGGGGGGCAGTATTATATTAGTCATTTGGTCCCAAGGTTTGCTTTTTAACTTTTTGATTAAACATTTTTAAAGGCTTAAGTAACATATATAAAACAGATAACGGAACTCAATTAGGTAAGTAAGTAAATAAAACTATAAAATACAAACACGTTGCGCCCAATACTGAAAAGCTAACCACAGACAAAACCAGACAGGAAGAAATAGTGCTCATTTCCATTTAAGTGTCAGCTTCATAGTTCAGTTCAAGTAGTTTTTGTGCTCTCTCACTGATTCTAAACCCAGTGCACCGTGAATACTAGATATAACTGCAAAACTGCATTTTTGGCAGAATTACAAGGTAGCACTTCATGCCAAAGAATACATCGCACAGATTGCCACTTATTTCCACAGCAAATGCATTTTAATGTAAAATGCTTTTTGCACCTGACTGAAACAAATTTAATCTTTTTTTTTAATGTGGTAAATCATTATAAATGACTCCAGCAGTGTATGCTAAAGGGTACCTTGATGGGGGGGGGCACACAGTGCATCGTGCTATCTACAAAATGAACAATGAAACTGTAAGGCTTTCCTTTTTCGCTGTGACTCTGGCTTCCAAGTGTCCTGAAAAGACCTTTAATTATGCAATCAAGTCTGTTTTTGTCCTCAGTGTGAAGTGTACATGAGCTACCATGCCAGAATTCTTTCTTTTTTTAAGCTGAGCTGAAGAAGAGAAAATCAATTAAATATGAAGCTTATATTATTAAAGTTGACATACAAAGTGAAGGAAGCAGGCTCCCACTTCTTGTTGGGCATTGGGTTCAGGATTTAGACATTCTTCAATACTAGACAGGAAGTCCTTGTGTGCTTCAAGAATATCTTCAATGTTTGAGAACAATGTCTGTAAACAAGAAACCCAGAGAATCAATGAATGAATGAATGAATAGAAATAAACTACAATACATAAAATGAGAGTAAATAACAACTAACCTTAACTGTTTCTTCCGTAACATTTTTATCAACCTTGGAAAAAGCCCATTGCATTATTCTGTGAAGGAACGCCTTAGGAGAGAAGGAGAAAAAGTAAAATAAAGAAACTGCCCAGGCACTGAAAAGCTTTAAGGCAAAGAAGTATTGTTTTGAGATCCAGTGTGGTTTAGTGGTTAGAGTGTCAGACTAGGGTCTGGGAGACTAGGGTTGAAATCCCCACTTGGCCATTAGGCTCACTGGGTGGCCTTGGGTTAGTCACTGCCTCTCAGCCTAACCTACCTCACAGGGTTGTTCTAGGGATTAAATGAAAAGGGAGAGAACCATGTATACTACCTTGAGCTGCTTGGATAAAAACGTGGGATAGAAATACAGTAAGTAAGTAAATAACCATGTTAGTCTATAGCAGCAAAAATGTGTTTTTTAAAAAACATATTATTATAATTCGCTTTGTACTACTGACAGCAATATCAAATTATTGCTGTCAGTAGCACAAAGTGAACTGAGAAGGTGGCACACTATACCACTGATTGGAGTAAAGTTAACAAGATGAGAACTGGAGATGAGAACAAATGCATGTCTCAAGAGAGTTTCAAACATGGATATAATAATTTATTGGCAAAACATGGTAATAGGGGAAAACCATGTATTAAAAAGGAGGGTAATGAACCATAACATGATAAATGGAAGGCTGAAGCTGCCCTCAGTCAAGTACAGAGACTTTTTTCCATAGCATAAGCAGCAACTGAGATTTCCTCCCAAATAAACATGACTTGTTTTAGAACGTTAAGCATATGGACCATTTTCTTATCCAGTTGTGGTTAGGCAGCAATGGTTACGGTAACTTCCACAATCTCATTTTTCTTTTGTAACCCTGGTGTCCAAGGCTTCCAGACAACAGTTTCATAATCACACACCCTTGAGTGGGGGACAACAACACACAACTGTTCTAGTCTCACTTCCAGGTATTTTATGCATGATGGGGGGGGAGGGGAGTATGAAAACAGAAGCCAAACTATGTTTATATTTTGTAAGGGACAGCCTAGTCAGGGGTGAGGAACTTCAGGCCAGCAAACCAAATGCATCCCTAGACCATGGGACTCTCTCCAGGCCACACAGCTCAGTGGTTTTACTTCACAGCCTCCTTGAGTGTTTTAGCTTAGCTGGAATATGTCCTTGATCTCTTGCTTGCCGAACAGAGTATAGAAAGTAGCCTACTTAACAAAGGTAGAATTTTAACTCATGAGACCCTTAGGCCGAAGAAGGTTCCTCACACTTGGCCTAGTCAGTTACAAAAGTGCTCACAATAGGTGCTCACACAGAGCAGACATCTGCTATGGGGCACCAACAAAAGATATGCATTTGTGCAGTACAAACATGGCCTCTCTTTGCATGACTTTACAACAGCAGGTAGGAACACTGACAGCCAGATGCTGAATATTGAAATCAACCTATATTTGAAATTGGTGGTCTAGGTAACTGTACTAGGGACGCAGCTGATCTTTAAAACAGCAATGTCACTGGAATCCTAAAGAGCATATTTTTCATATCTGTGCATGCATTTTATGATATATACTTATCTTCTAAGACAGTTAAGATGTACACTATATCATAAATTAGGTACAAGACAGAATAAGTAGATAGCTTTAGCAGCATGACAAATGTGGAAGAGCTTACAGAAGCCCTATCAATTTATGAGAGGTGCCTGGGGCATCAATGATGGAAAGGTGCAATACAGACACAGACTTCCTAACTGTTAATCATTTTCTCTTATGTGGCCAGAACATTTTCTCTCTTCCTCTCTCTGGTTTGTGTGTGTTGTCCTTCATCACAGTTTTTATAAGAGACCATCTAATTCTACAACAGAAGTTTTCATACAATGGAAGTGTGGTAGGTGACTGCTTCCTTCTCCTACAACATAATATTATTATTGGCTTGTATTCTGAGAAACACAAGAAGGGAAATCATGGAAAGGCCTTTCCTCCCCACCCCCTTGCAGTCACCAGTGCCCTCCCCCAAAATCCACTTCAGGGGGTCAGGGCATGGGGAACAGGACATGGTGGTTCCTGAGAGGGGGTGGAATGTGTAACCCTTGTTCATTTCATGCTATTATTAATTCTTATGAAAACGTAAAATATACTTACTCTATTAGTTCAACATGTTTACAAAACATTTGCCTGCGTAGATGCTCAATGCTTATTTTTCCAAATGTGTTAGGGTGCAGTCCTAAATTATATTTTCTATTTGTTGTAACTCACCCTGAGACCTCATGGTGAAGGGCGGGCGATAAATCATACAAACATGATGAAACAAAGGACCTTTGAATCAGCAAATAAATGTGGCAAACTTTTGGCCTGGCAAATCAAGAAGAGACAGAAGGAAAATACTGTAACCCACATCATGGAGGATGGAAGACATATTGAGAACCCTGCAGAGATTAGGAAAAACTTTCAAAAATATTATAAACAGCTTTACACGAAGGAAAAAGAGGATAAAGCTAAAATACAATGGTTTTTAAAATCCAATGGTTTGCAGAAGATTCCCATGGACAAGAAGACCCTACTTAATGACTTGATAACTACACAAGAGGTGGAGATGGCAATAAGCCAGATGGAAATCGGGAAGGCTCCAGGACCAGATGGTTTAACATCTAAGTACTATAAGACGTTGAAGGATTGGTTGATCCAACCATTGACAGATGTGTGTAATAAAATTTTAAGGGGGGGCCGGGCGCCCGAGACCTGGAACGACGCTTTTATCACTCTGATCCCCAAACCCGATACAGACAGAGCTCAGGTGAAGAATTACAGACCAATCTCCTTACTTAATGTGGATTATAATTTTTTTGCTAATATTCTAGCAAGAAGACTGAAACTAGTTCTGAAGGAATTTATAAACAAAGACCAAGCAGGTTTCCTACCTGGAAGACATATGAAAGATAATGTTAGAAATGATGTAGATATTTTGGAAATGCTAGAATCTAAAAAGAATTGTAAAGCTATTTTAATGTTTATAGATGCAGATAAAGCCTTTGATAATGTGTCTTGGAGTTTTATGAAGATGAATCTGTTTAATATGGAGGTTGGCCAAAATTTCTTAAATCGAATTGATGTGACTTATTCTGAACAAAAAGCAAAAATAATTGTTAATAATGTGGTATCAGAAGAATTTAAAACTGAAAAAGGTACCCAGGCAAGGGTGCCCACTTTTCCCCCTGTTGTTTATTTCAGTCCTGGAGGTACTCCTGAACATGATTAGGCAGGATGAAGAGATAAAAGGTATTACAGTAGAGTTGAAACAATACAAATTAAAAGCCTTTGCAGATGATTTGGTGTTGACACTTCAAGAACCTGAATCCAGTGCAAGTAGAGGCTTGATTTGATACAATAATTTGGCCAGTTCGCAGGTCTAAAACTGAATAAGAGTAAAACCAAGGTATTGTGTAAGAACCTTACAACAGATGAGACAGTGAAACTGGAGATGGCTACTGGTTTGAGCTTTGCTAAAAAGGTCAAATATTAGGGTGTGAATTTAACATCAAAAAATTTGAATTTGTATAAAGATAATTATGGAAAGTTATGGAATGAAAGTAAGAGAGATTTGGAAATATGGTCAAATTTAAAATTGTCTCTGTTGGGCCGAATATCTGTGGTAAAGGTGAATGTATTGCCAAAGATGTTATTTATGTTCCAGGTACTGCCTATAATTGAGAATGTGAAGTGTTTTCAGGAATGGCAAAAGGAATTGTCCAAGTTTATCTGGCAGGGGGGGAAACCAAGGGTTAAGTTTAAATTACTAACAGATCTGAAAGAAAGAGGTGGCTTCTCCCTGCCAGACTTTAAGTCATATTTTGAGTCAGCTGCGTTTTGCTGGCTCAGAGAATGCTTTTTGCTGAAAAATACCGATTTGCTTGACCTGGAAGGCTTCGATAATCTGTTTGGATGGCATGCATATTTATGGTATGATAAAGGCAAGGGTCACAGAGGTTTCAAAAATCATATAATCAGGAAAGCATTGTTCAAGGTTTGGATTAGATATAAAGATCTCTTAGCAAGTAAGACACCCAGGTGGATCTAGCCTTTGGAAGCCAAAGCACGGAAAAGGTTAAACATGGAATCTAATTGGTTGAAGTACAGTGATATATTGATGGAAGAAGATAACAAATTTAAGTTAAAACCATATGATCAACTTAAAGATAAGTTGACGGATTGGCTACAATGCCATCAGATCAATGAGATGTTTAAAACAGACAGTAAAAACTCAGGTTTTCAGACAGAAAAATCCAGATTGGAATTATTTCCAGAATAAGAATCTTTCCAGAATGTATAATTTATTGTTGGAGTGGCACACGAAATATGAACAAGTGAAATTAGTAATGATTGATTGGGCTAAAGACGTTGGGCACAACATAATGTTGAAAGATTGGGAGAGGCTGTGGAAGAAAGGTATAAATTACTGCATGTACTGCTTTAAAAGAAAATATGATGAAAATGATGTATAGATGGTATTTAACTCCGGTAAAACTTGCTAAAATGTTGTTGTTGTTCATTCGTTCAGTCGTGTCCGACTCTTTATGACCCCATGGACCAGAGCACGCCAGGCATGCCTATCCTTCACTGCCTCTCGCAGTTTGGCCAAACTCATGTTAGTAGCTTCGAGAACACTGTCCAGCCATCTCATCCTCTGTCGTCCCCTTCTCCTTGTGCCCTCCATCTTTCCCAACATCAGGGTCTTTTCTAGGGAGTCTTCTCTTCTCATGAGGTAGCCAAAGTACTGGAGCCTCAACTTCAGGATCTGTCCTTCTAGTGAGCACTCAGGGCTGATTTCTTTAAGAATGGATAGGTTTGATCTTCTTGCAGTCCATGGGACTCTCAAGAGTCTCCTCCAGCACCATAATTCAAAAGCATCAATTCTTTGGCGATCAGCCTTCTTTATAGTCCATAATGTAGCATACATCAGATAACAAATGTTGGAAATGTAAAGAGAAGGAAGGAACCTTTTTCCATATGTGGTGGACGTGCCCCAAAATAAAGGACTTCTGGGAAAGGATTTATAATGAAATGAAAAAGGTGTTAACAGACACCTTCTTAAAGAAACCAGAGGCCTTTTTGGTGGGGAATTATAGGGAAGGAAATCCCCCAAAAGGACAATATATTCTTTTTGTATGCCACGACAGCAGGGGTCCCCAAACTAAGACCCGGGGGCCAGATGCAGCCCAATCACCTTCTAAATCTGGCTTCAGCTGCGGACCCACATGCAGGAAGACTTGGAAGAGTTGGAGGCAACTATTCCTGGACTCAAAATATTTTGGTCGCAACTCTTGCAGAGGCACGCATGGAGAGGGAGTCGTAGCCCAACTGCCACCGTGTGGGCCAGGAAACGCATCCAGAGCATGGTGGCCAGAAAGGTTTTGTCCATGGGGGGAGCACTCATATGCCACCCAGGCATTACCTATCACAACGCATCCCTTTACAGGCCTCATGGTGTTCACCTGTCTGTATTTGGGAATGATTTATGGCTGACCTCCATGTCAGCGGGGTTGAGGGATTGGTTACAAGGGTGAGTGGTTGGCAGCAAGCGTTTGCACTCTTGGTGGTAGATAGGCTCTGGATCAGGTGATAGGCGTGGCACATGACGTAGCCACGCCTATGCAATGAAGGGTATTCCAGTAAAGGAATGCAGGGACTCATTGGTTTGGTGAACCCTGAAAGGGGTTCGGCCCGTGCCTGAGTCCAGGGGAAATCAGGGCGGCTGTTTGATGCTCCCTCCATCAGTTGTCCCTGGTGTTCATCCTTGTCTGTCCTATGAATGTGGCTCTGGGACAGGGCTGCCTGCAGGGGTGCAGGGAGATAGTCAAACCAGAACCTACGCAACCACTCACTTGATTGTAATCAATAAAGTTGTGGCCTAAATTTCTGCAAAAACCAAACCAAGTATCTGATTCCTGTGTGAATTTATTTGGGGAAAGGTAAAAGGTCTAAACATGCAACAGAGTTTAGCAGTTTAGGTTCCAGACTGTAACCACATTGGAGCTATAAAACGTGGAATAAATTTCCAGTTTTCTATTTATGGAACTGAAAAATCTAAGTTTTAAGTCTTTTGAACATCTCTTTGGCTCTGACATAACATCATCATCATCACCCCCATCATCATCATTTTTAATTTGTATACTGTCTTTCTATCTTACAATACTCAAGGTGGTTTACAAGTTGAAGAAACAAAAAATGTACATCTTATAACAATCTGATGCAATATAAATATGTGATAATAAAACATAACTTTAAAATAGGCAACCTACATCAGAAAGTAACATTCAACAATCATTAGAATAAAGCAGCTAAGGCCATTCAAGAATGATATATGGATAATAACTGCTTTTCAACAGCTAAGATACATCTACACCAGAAAATCAGGCTTGCCAATCAGAAGGTTGGCGTTTCGAATCCCCACGATGGGATGAGCTCCTGTTGCTCGGTCCCAGCTCCTGCCAACCTAGCAGTTCGAAAGCACGTCAAAGTGCAAGTAGATAAATAGATACCGCTCTGGCGGGAAGGTAAAAGGTGTTTCTGTGCACTGCTCTGATTCGCCAGAAGTGGCTTAGTCATGCTGACCACATGACCCGGAAGCTGTATGCCAGCTCCCTCGGCCAGTAAAGCAAGCTGAGCGCTGCAACCGCAGAGTTGTCTGCAACTAGACCTAATGGTCAGGGGTCCCTTTACCTTTACCTTTATATTTTGTGAGATTGTTTAGGCAGATAGATAATTTTCTTGCTGAATATGAACAAAATCTTAATTTCTAAGTCAATTGTCTAACGTGGAATACTAAAGATAATAACCATAACGTGGAAACAGATTTATGTTGGTATGAAAAAACAGAACCAATAGGGTTTTTACCTGGTTGCACATTTCATATTCACAAAAACGTCTGACCAAGTACATATTTTTGTCTTTCACATTTTCTCTCTCTCTTATTTTTTCAACAAAGCTTTGGGAATGTAGTTACTTTCTTTATTCTCGTTACAGGTGGGTAGCCGTGTTGGTCTGCCATAGTCAAAACAAAATCGAAAATTCTTTCTAGTAGCACCTTAGAGACCAACTGTTGGTCTCTAAGGTGCTACTAGAAAGAATTTTCGATTTTGTTTTTTCTTTATTCTCGTAATGCTTTCAATGAAAATGTAAAGACTAAATTTAGATAAATACACATATATTCCTATTACTGTATATTCAAAACCCTATCTGTGTTCCTTGAATCATTTGGATGTCAGTTGTATTACTAACCCATCAGGCAGTATAAATATTTGTACAGAGTCTTAATTTGTGTTTAATAGTTTTGATGCATGTTAGATGCAAAGCATATACATACAAAATACTATTGAGAGAATTGATGCGCTTCCCTCTGTTTCTGCATATAACACATACTTTTTCAGACAGTTTTTACAGAAGAACTGGAGAATGACTCCTCCTGTAGTTCTTCTTCCTATGTCAATTAACCTGTGCCAGCAACAGAGACAGAAGCTAATCATGCTGCTATTTGATACTGAACAAAAAGACTCTTTTCTCAGTAAGTCACCAGCTGGATGAACACCTGTTTCCTCTACTTGGCTGGAGTGCTGGTGGCACTAAAAGAAATAAACAACCCACCATCCCAGAACAGAACTACTGTCTGCTTCTATCTATTTTTAAAGAAAACTTCAAGTTCTAAAGTGCAGACTGGGAACCTGCTCCTCAAGGACCATATCCATCCCTTGGTCTAATTTAGGGTTACCATACATCTGGATTTTCCTGGACATGTCCGGGATTCCAATGGTGGATTCTGGGGGGAATTTTGGGAAATTATTCAAATGTCTAGATATTTTTTTTGGGGGGGGGAACAACCCAAAAAAGCTCAACAACTTTCTGTGCTATTCCTTGAAATATGGCAACCCTAGTAATTTCATACTATTGTCAAGGAAGCGGGGGGGGGGGGGGACTACACAGAGAGGGTGGTGAAGAGAGAGAGAGAAATTGAGTGCTCATCCCCTTTGGGTTCATGCTCTGGCTGACATAACCCTCCCCCAACAGATTGCCCTCAATAGAATGTGGCCCCAAACAGAAAGAAAGAAAAAAGAGATTCCCCACTCTTGTTACTCTTCAAGCATCCTTCCCATTGCACCCCCAAATAGCAATCTATTTCAATTCCATAGGCAAGAAAAGTCATTTTCTAATATAACACATACATCATGCTATAATCCAGATTGTTGTGAGGCATGTTGATTACAGTTGTGTTTAACACATTTGAACCAACTGTTCTTGGGGTTGCACTGCATCTGGGGTTGTTTCCTGCTACTCAGTCATATTTTATCCTGGTTTGCTTCTGATGAACTGGTCAGAGAAAGTTCCAAAACAACTCCTCTCCAGAGTTTGGCAGTTTCCTTTGCAAATTATCATTGCAAATCTAACTCATAACATGGCAACACACACACACACACACACACACACACACACTCCCATTGAAGCACGCTTTATGACATTCAAGAGCCTAGCTATAGATAACAGAATATTAATGTATTTTGAGTGTCTGACAATTTTGATAATTCCAGTGTGAAAGTTTGTACATTTTCTGCAGCCTGATATCGGCTTATGTTGATGGTTGTGTCTATTTGTCAAATCCCGAGACTTTCTAGTCCCAGGTGAATACTTTTTCACTTAGCTGTGCTTTTTATCATGTTTATTAGATCGATTTTGCTGCTACTGCTGTTTTATCCTGCATTGCTGCTTTTTATGTAATTGTTGACGTTTGATTCCTAATACTGGCCTGGCTTAAAGAGGTGGGGAAATTCCACAAATGTACTGGTATACTGTACTCTTAGTTAGTTATACAACAAAACTCTGGTTTATACAACATACCATTATCTCACTCAATGGCACAATATTTCATTCATTACCCACCGAGAGCCCAAGACAGCTCACTCTCCACCTCCATAATCACCACACTATCAGCTGTGTAGTTGTATGCAGTGGAAGTAACTGAATTTGCTCACAGTTTTGTTTTGTTTTTTGTCTGGGAGCACAGAATGTGTCCACATATTGCTCCTGCTCTTTCTGATAGGTATTGTGAGGTCACGGAAGTGGGATGACCCATTTCTTTCTGAGGCACAGCAAGACTTGTCCAACCATATAAAGAAAAATATCTTACCCCAAACACATTTGCCAGCTGTTAACTGCAAACCTTAAAGACACATTTCTTTCCCTGTTATTCTTAAGGAACAGACAAAAAGGAAGCAAACATAATTTCCTGGCTATAGAAGGGGGGGAAAGGAGTTCACCCTGGGAACAAAGGAGGGTGGAGATCTGAACACGCTTTTTCTTCCTATGAAACAGATTTAAATGGTCACAAACCCCTGGACTTAACAATACGCTGCTTCTGAGAACTGAGCTTCCATCTGATTACTGTGAGATACACAATCTTAGCAGATAAATGGAATAAAGAAATCTCACGTGGAGATGCAGAAAGAAGGCCAAAATTTATCTCCATAGGAGTACAATAGCATTAGAACAGCTTCTTGGATGAGGAGTACATTAGCAGTATGAAACTGCATGTGTGTTTCAGTGAAGACTGTTACTTAAAAGAGACAATAACTGGCTGCAGGGTAAAGTGCAGTCTCTTCCCTCAAAAGCTATTTTTTAGAGAGAACATTATATGCCTGAAAAATTCTGATAGTTTTTTGGTATTACTATGCTGATGCCATTTTAATATACAGGTGCTAATGGCCAGATATTGGTCACAGTAACTTTCTGCCACATTTATGTCCAATCAGAATTGTCAACATTAACTTAGTCTGCTATTCCCACTCACAACAGCTGTTTTCACTGAGATACACAGATGTTGGCACCAGAAATTTCTAATGCCCTTTAAGGGTCAAGCTAGATGTTACAGGTACCTTGGAAAACATGTTGTTGCAACATGGGTAGGAACACGGCTACATACAGAGGAGGACTGGTCATCAGGAAGGAGTGTGGGAAGGTGGATCCACCCCAGGCATCCCTAACCCGCTTCATGTGGACTCACTTCTAGTTTTGGAAACTGGCTAGGGAAAACATTCAAATCTGCTTGGATGAGAAACATTTGCAAAGGAGAATCAGTAGGCTGAGGAAAAATGATTTCCCCCTCCAAGTCCCCTATATTAGCATTATGAGGAAGAAATGGGTATGTTTCTTTCATAACATCTAGTCTGGTGCTGATGAGTATTACAGACTAAACAGAAACGTTGCAGGTAATGATGTAGCATTTCGTGCTTATATGTTTTGAACAGAACAGTAAGCACATGTATGTGGAGACGGACCCAAAGAAATATGGGAAACTGCTTTTTAGGAAGTCAGATTATTTGTCCATCAAGTCTACTATTTTCTACACTTGGCTTGTAGGGGCTTTTTGGGGTCTCAGGTCCCAGGGAAGTCACCAGCCACTTTCAATGTGAGTAAGTGCGCTCTCACAGTCACTTCAAAGTGTCTATAGCACCACAAAAATGACACACAATATTTCATTGACTCATATGACATCACAGTCAGGAGACATTGATTTGGCTGATCTCCTCTTACAGAAAAGAATGACAAGACAATGAACAAAGTTTGATCAATGCCAAAGCAGTAGGTTAATCTTATACCAGCATGTGAAGCTGCATAATGCACATGCCATTGACTTAATTAATAACAAGCTAAGTTTTAATATATATCCCATCTTAAGCCATCTGTGAAAATAAGCATTTCACATCTATTTAGACGCAAGCTGGTGGCCAAACAAAAAGTGTTCAGGGATTTCAACTGTGCTGTGTCGGCACTTGCAAAATAATACATAGCTCTGAATTACTGTAAGAAATAATTTATACCTGGTTCAAATATCATAAAGGTTTTTCCATGCACAAGTTCATGACAAAGCATGCTTTCAGTATATATGGTTTTAAAATTATTGTAATGCATGTATCGCAGAAAAAAATCCCTGCAATAAATGGAGTGTCAAGAGTCATTGATAAATCATCATCATCATGCTCTTTATTAATGCCTTGAGAGAGGAAGGTAACCATTCCAGTCCCTTAGAAGAAAAGATTTGCTATGGGGTGTTTCTTCTCTTTGAACTACTGTATATTGTGAGCACAAAATTAAATTGTCTACCGAAATATTTTGCACACATTTTATTTCTCTCTATAGAAATTTTGCTTGCAATGCTACTGTCAGGATGCTGTCATCATCTCCCAGCTGGCTGCCCAGGAAAGTATAAAGACAAGCAAAAGTTTATTACTGTCCTTTTTATTTCAATCTTTACAGAGAGAGGCTATCCCAGCCTCTTGGATAATGGCGTTGTCCAAAGTGAATCTCTACCCACCTGCCCCCGGTGTCTCTCACTTCCTTATTTGTCACTTCTACCAGTGCTGCTAAGTGCCCTCTATCTTTGAGCACTTTGCTCTACCAATTTAAGGCTCTCTGGGTTCTGAGAGATGGAGGGTCTGGAATGCTTTCTAATGGCACCATGTCAGCCAGCTGCTCCGGTTCTGCTGCTCCTCCTCTCCCATTATTTCCCCCTTTCCCTTCATGTGCCTCTGAGCTGTGACCTCCCACAAACCACTGTTGCAAATCTACACTGTCTTCCTCTTCCTGCTTCCTGGGAGGGTCAGGATAGGGAGGCGGTCTCCACCATTCCTCCTCTGCCCAGTTCCTTACATCTACACCCACTTACCTGATAGTAAGCCCCACAGATCTCAATGGGCTTTTTGAGTAGACAAGTATAGGATTGTGCTGTTTGTTATCCTTAAACTAAATTGCCATTAAGTACAAAAAATATTTTTCATAATGAATTTGGTAATTAATAAAATCTCAATATCTACTGTTTAATACTTGCTTTATGATTGAGATGAACTTTTGATTGTTAGAGATGCATTCCACTCCTTTAACAGTCACTCAGTAATGGCTCTTCTTCATGTGTGAATAAGAAAATATTTCTCCTTGTGCCTTCTGTGGTGTGCTAGTGTGTTGTAAACAGCTCTCCCATCATGCCATATTTTAGATCCCACATATTTTAGATCCCAGTCCTATACAGTGGTACCTCAAGTTACAGACGCCTCAGGTTACAGACGCTTCAGGTTACAGACTCCGCTAACCCAGAAATAGTACCTCGGGTTAAGAACTTTGCTTCAAGATGAGAACAGAAATCACGCAGCGGCGGCGCAAGGCCCTATTAGCTAAAGTGGCACCTCAGGTTAAGAACAGTTTCAGGTTAAGAATGCACCTCCAGAACGAATTAAGTTCTTAACCAGAGGAACCCATTCATTTCAGTGGAACTCACTTCTATGCAATGGATCTTTAAAAGTGTATGGTTAGTTTTGCAAATTCAGCATGGTTATTTAATCTTGTATGGTAGAAGTGACAGTGCAATGCCAGTTGAGAGGAAGGGACAGGGAGAGATTCCAATTAGCGAAAAAATGATGAAAGCTTCATTGAGTCTTGTGTACAAATTGTTCTGCATACCTCTAGTGAGTAACTGTATCATGGCCAATATGCTTAGCTAGGATGGAAAATATTGCACTTTAGTCTGAATGATTCAGCGCTTTTTCTTTTTCTCTCACCAATTATCTTCATACTCTGGCAAACTGATTAAAATTCTTGTACAACCACGAAATGTTTAACCAAATTTGGAACAATTATTCAGCAAGTGTTTTTGAATATCAAGTATCAGTCTTAAATTTAATAGGACTTGTGCCCAATCTAGAGGTTTGTGCACTCTCAGATGTACAGACAGACCTCTTTCGTGCCCAGGTTTGGGAGGGAGGGGGCAACCAATTAACATTTGTATTTGTTTGCATGCATGAATGGGGTTCAGTTATCAATGGAAATGAAGGGCTTATGGCTGCCAGAACAGCTTGTATGCTTTCATAAGCAATTTCTGAACATTAGCCTGTATTTCTCCTCTCTTTTTAGCTGAATCTTCAGCAGCAGCAAGCTGCTTTCCTTTAAATGTTGCTACCCTACTAACCTGATAATCTTTGTTTCTTGCAAAATTTGTATCAAGGCTTCCCCACCCCGTCTTTTATTATTATTATTATTCCCTATTGGCATTTGAATCAGTACCTTGAGCTATGATAACAAAGCATGCAAGTGACACAGAAATAAAAGTGGTTGGTTTATGGCTCTTCATTTATCTAAAACTAACTTTTACTTCTTTTATTTATTAGTAACTAATATTTTTAATATTTTCCTTTAGACTGTTCGGACCATGTAAATCACTGATAGGCAGTGAAACTCCAGCAAGGTCCTATTTGACCTCAAAGAAAGATGTAGAAATGTTATTAATCTATTTGAGTAACTTGAATTTCCCACACAGCAGATAGGAAGAGATGAAGAGGCCACAAAAGAGCCTAGGTGGACCAGATACAGCCATTGGCAGGAAACAACATTATTTGTCACTCACCCGCTTATCAGGAATGAGTGTCCCTTATCCCCTGGCAAGAAACCTCACTGCCTCACTGTAACAGCCTTTCTCCAACACAGCAGATAAGAAAAGAAACAGGTAGCATTTCTCCCTGTTTCTTATTCAAGCCTCAGCTGAAGTGAGGCAGAACCCTGCCTCTTCCTCCAGCCCTCTGTGCCTACTAGAGCAGGGGTAGGCAACCTAAGGCCCGGGGGCCAGATGCAGCCCAATCACCTTCTCAATCCGGCCCACGGACAGTCCAGGAATCAGCATGTTTTTACATGAGTAGAATGTGTGTTTTTATTTAAAATGCATCTCTGGGTTATTTGTGGGGCATAGGAATTTGTTCTCCCCCCCCCCCACCCCACCCCCAAAATAGTCCGGCCCACCACATGGTCTGAGGGATGGTGGACCGGCCCACAACTGAAAAAGGTTGCTGACTCCTGTACTAGAGGGTGTGAGGGAGAGGTGGGCCTTCTCTTACTTGCAGAAAGTTTTGAAAGAGGACAGAAGCAGCTGGAGAAATGGCCAGCTGTTTCTGTCCTTCTCCAAAGCTTCTTCTAAGACCCCAGCTCTCACTTCATCATTTGGGATTTGCTAGAGTGCTGAAGCAAATAGAGAACTTTGGAGAAGGAAAGTTGTTGTTAAATAAAAGTCAGGAACAGCTTTGCCTCTTCCTTGAAACCTATAGCAAATACAGATGCCTGGAAGGTGAGGTGAGGTCTTACAAGACGCTTTGGAGAAGGACAAAAACAGTAGGAAAAAACTGCTGTTTCTGTCCTCTTCTGACTTGTGGGAAACTTTGGCAAAGGATAGAAGCAGCAGACATTTCTCCAAAGGTCCCAAAAACTTGTTCATTGGTTTTAACATCTGAAAACAGCCAATGAGTGTCTAACCTGGTAACTTGTGTAATAATTAATCTTTTATACTGTATACAGAATTATTTATGTGAGTGTGCATCATGGTTTCTATTTTGTTTTGACTCATTCATTTTCTTACATTTTGTAACTGCTTAGGACTGAGGATTGAACTACTATAACATGTGCCTTGACTTAGCTTCCCAGCATTGCTAAAAACACTGCCAAAAGGTAGCCTCCGCATTGCTGTGCTAAAGATTTTAAAGAGCAGTGTGCTCTGCTTCCTACATTACACTAAAGTAGAGGCACAAGTTCTCCTTTCACTGGTCAATCAATTCTCAAAGGGGGTGCTATTATTGGGAACAAGGGAGCTCTATGGCGCTTGTTAGACTTGGACAAGAGCTGTTCTTTTCTTCTCTGTCCAGTTGTCTGTCAGGAAAGGAGGCCAGTGTCTCTAAGCCAGCCTCTAGCAGCTGTCCAAACACTACTACTTGCAAGTAGTGCATGGAATCTCTTAGTGTGTATACATGCAAATTGCCACAAAGGAGCAGCCAGCTACTCATGGGTTTCTCTACTTATACAGTGGTGATTATCCTTGCTAGCGCTGGGAATTGTTGCTTTTGCTTCCCCAGAAATCCTATCAGTGGAATCTGGAAGATCACATTGATTATGTTATTGCTTACAAATGCACTCTTATTGTATACACCATTGTGCCCTGGGAGAGGTAGAGTCCACTGAACATATTCTCTTGAGCTGCCCTTTCTATACAGATTTCAGGCAAAATCTTATAGCCCCACTCTTATCTCAACTTAGCTCTCTATCCAGAGAAAGACAGGTTTATATTTGTTGAATAATGTTACGGGAAAAACAGCTTCCTTGGTGGCCAAATTTCTTTTTCTAGCTCTTAAGCGTCATAAAACTAAAATTGATTGCATTGACATGGGTTTATCTGTATAGCTTCATGTTAGTGCTGGCTATGTTTTATTCTAAAGTTCCTTTAGATGTTTTAAATGTTTTAATTCTGTATGGATAAATGTATCTTTTCTGACTGACGGTCAAATAAAGAATGATGATGATGATGATGATGATGATGATGTATACACCAGTGGTTCTCAAACCTTTTGCAGTATTGAAACACCTCACATTAAACAAAACTTCTGAAGAATGCTTGCAGCAAAATCTTTTAAAATGATTTTTTTAAGAGGGGAAGGAGTTGGTTATTGGGAGAGCAAGCAAGGGAAAGCCAACCTGACTGCAGCTTTTAAAAGAGCAACTTTAAAAGGTGAAACTTACATATGAGATAGACTCATGACATGCAAAGCGAGAGATGTCAAGCAATTATTTGTCATAATTGTGATGATTGTGGAGTACAGCTCATGAAAACCCCAAATTCACAATCTCAGAAAATTAGAATATTGTGAAAAGGTGCAGTAGCTACTCAATCCATAACACCTGCAAAGGGTTCCTGAGCCTTTAAATGGTCTCCCAGTCTGGGTCAGTAGGAATCACAATCATGGGGAAGGCTGCTGACCTGACAGCTGTGCAGAAAACCATAACTGAGACCCTCCACAAGGAGGGAAAGCCTCAAAAGGTAATTGCGGAAGAAGTTGGATGTTCCCAAAGTGCTGTATCAAAGCACATTAATGGAACGTTATGTGGAAGGGGACAATGTGGAAGAAAAAGGTGCACAAGCAGCAGGGATGACCGCAGCCTGGAGAGGATTGTCAGGAAAGGACCATTCAAATGTGTTGGGGACTTTCACATGGCGTGGACTGAGGCTGGAGTTAGAGCATCCAGAGCCACCACACACAGACGGATCCTGGAGATGGGCACATAAACCCCATTACTGCAGCTCAGCAGTAATCACATATGCATGCTTGTCTTCCATTGCACCTTTTTTCTTCATGGAAGCCCATGAAGTGCTTCTGGAGCAATGGGACACCATGATGGAAACCAGAGTGCACGGAAATGCCATTTACCTTTCCGCTGCAGCAGAACCTATTTATCCACTTGCACTGGCATGTCATTCATTTTAAATGGTATATATTTTTTTAAAAGATCAATCTCATAATCAGCATGAAGAATCACAGGATTTCCAAAGAAAATTCCACTAATTTTAACCTTGTATAATGCAGGTATTATAATCCAAATAGATAGCTTCAATAGTTGTAGTTTAAAAGAAAAATTGTTTAATTGCCTGCATTAAAAAAAAACTCAGTCATAAAAAATGGACAGAGGAAGCCAAAGGGATGTGAGAGTCTAATTAGAAAACTATGCATAACAAACTCACAAGTACATACTTGATAACACTGCAAATCCCAGTAACTGAAAGCTGACTCACTCTGAATACTATATGGCTCACTCCCAATACTCACTCTCGATAACTCCCCTTTACCCCATTCAAAAATCCTATCAATTAGCTGGAAATAAAAGTTTCATATTTTACCAAATCCTTATTAAGAGTGCACTGTGTTATCCCATCTAATTCAAAGAACAAACCATAGAGAGATGTATACTATAATCTACATGGGAATTATAATTCAAGAAACAAAATGTTTTCTGTCCAGAGTTGGGTGTATTTCTGATATTTTATGTTATGGCCCTCTGCTCACTGAAGCAAATTGGCTGCTACAAATGAAAAGAAGATTTTGCATCTAATCAACAGCATGAATTTAGGCTGAAAACTGTTGTACAGGGACTTCTTTGAGGAGTCTGGGCTGACTGCCATCCTTGCATTTGTGAATGAAATTGCATGACCAATCCACCCACCTCTTTCCACCACCGCCCCCCCACCTCCCAAGATACCATTAAGGTCTTTTGCTGTTTCTTTAACTCAACGGACAGACCAAGTAACTGTTCTAGGATCTAGAAAGGCATTCAACATCTTCAAAATGATCTGTTACATGTCCACTCTCCCAGTGTTTAAGCACCTGTTTTCTGCATTACTATGCAACAAGCTCTCCTTTACTTATAGAACTTGACAGTTAGCTACTATGTTGGTCTTTGTTCCAACAACACTAATATTACTCTGTGGTCATATTATTTTATTCAAGTTACACTTGTAACTCAAATCTTCCATACTGTTCTGTGAGTTTATAAAATGTTTGAGCTCAGAAAGGGAAATCCCAGCAGCTCAAACTTCTCTTTTGTAACTTGTTATTGGCAGGATCAGCAGGCTGCTGTAGTATTTATTCATCAGTCAGCTTCACTGTTCTAGTCCCCAATTCATATAACAGGAATTCTACTACTGGTGCCAGCAATTAGAATTCTACTTCATAGAAAGAAGCAAATCCATTGATCGGAATTGCATGGTTTAAAGTCTACCTCTTCTGTGTGTATAACATCCTAGAACTTTATGAAGAAAATACATCCACTATCTTTATTTTTAACTATTATTGTCAGTTCCACGGACTTATAATCTGTCTTTGGCAAGTATAAACTTTGACTTACATTGTTCTCACAAAGGCTTGCTTTCAGAAGCAATATTTTAAAGCTACAAAAGCAAGCCTCTTGTTAAGTGATTCATGATCATATTGCAAATTACAATATTTTTTCTAGTGTGTAAACAAACCATAAGTAGCTCAAAGGTAAAAGCAACGGGCAACCATTTTTCATATGTACAATTATTAAATATGCAGCTATTCATAAATTAGTAATGGAAAAGAATGTAACATAGCAGGCTGATAAAGGCTATGAAATTGCACACACTGGGTTCCATACAGCAAGGAATCACTGCAGGTTAACAAAATAGGAAAAGGAAAAGGAAACTGAAAGGGTTGGTTTTTCCGGGGGGGGGGCAAACAAACACCTTTAAAGAATAAAAATGTTGCTAAGCATATACAAAGAACTATTGAAATGGGGATGTTCTAAGCATGGAAGGCAGAATGGGATATACTGTTATGAGTTGGGGGGGCAGGGTGTTAAGTCATATGCCATACCCCTCTAATCCTTGAATACAGCAGACCTTAACAGCTAATCAAGCACTCTAATTCCTGGAATAGCCAAACTAGCTTCCTGGTGAGGTGAGGAGGATTAAGTGGCTTGGTGTGAGACAGCAAATGGGGTGGGAGGGGGGCCCTCCCTCTCCCTCAACAGACAAAGCTAGACTTGAGGACACAGAGTTGCATTAATGTGAACTAAAAGTAAACAGCAAGTTGGAGAGAGAAACAGATCAATGTTGGATTTCTATTTGAATCCAAGGCTGGAAGATGGTGAACAAGGTGTGTGTTAAGCCCGGGTTTTGCACTGTAACCATTCCCTCGTCTGGGCCTCAAATGCCCTGTGGTGTAAGTGTACTTTAAGTCCATTTGTTCCTCCAGCCATCATATTTAACTGGACTCATGACAAGCCAATTTATCAAAATTGCTATTTTATATCTTTTTAGTGCAACCAATCATTTCATTAAGTGTCATGTGACTATTTATTTGCACTAGCAGTTCTGGAAACCTTTCTGTTCTCTGCAGCGGTAGTGGTAGAATACTTCTTCTGCATTTAGAAAATAATACATAGAAATTGTTTGGGTTTCACACAGTGCACCTGTTTATATTAACGGCCATTATTTTAAAATGGAAGATCAGTAATTTAGTTTTTCTGAAAACACCCAAGAAACATCCATTTGTGTGCTATTGAAATGGTTTCAAGATAAATTGCCAGCATGGCAGTAAATAAAAATGAACGGAAAATTGCTTTTTCTTTATACATCTATCTGAAGAAAATACCCATAGTTGTTTAGAGTACAAACACTGAATATTAGAACAAAAATAACAGGAAAAATCCCATCCCTTGTTGTGTGGATATACCAGAAAGAAAGAAAGAAAGAAAGAAAGAAAGAAAGAAAGAAAGAAAGAAAAAGAAAGTCACAAGCATCTCTTATGTTGTTAGTACTTGGCACAAAAAACATAGCAAGCGTAGATGTAAAGTCTCTAGCCTTTATTTTATTTGTTTGTTTGTTTGTTTTATTGAATTTATATACCACCCTATACCCGGAGGTATAGAACTGCATAGGAGTTTCATTAAATAATCAGGACTCCGACACCTCAATTTCAGTTACAGGTAGGTAGCCGTGTTGGTCTGCCATTTCCACCACCCTTCTGAGTAATACCCCTCCCCACTCCCTCACTATATTTAAGGATCTGGTGACTTCTGTTTCAGTGTATCTGAAGAAGTGTGCATGCACACGAAAGCTCATACCAAGAACAAACTTAGTTGGTCTCTAAGGTGCTACTGGAAAGAATTTTTTATTTTGTTTTGACCTCAATTTCAGTTTCAGTCCTGGCATCTCATGGAAAGTAGATGCCAGGCAGTAATTACCATCTGTTAAAGTTTTAGGTCTTGCCTCTGACAAAGCATCTATAGCTTGATCACTTCACTGGTAGCAAGTTATTATGTGGGAGTAGTGCTTCCACCCCTGCCAATTAGAAAACAGAACTGGAAACCAGGGTGCTACAGTTTGAAGAAGATTGGTGCCCTGGAGCTTTAAAAGCTACAGATACTGACCCTCCCCAGGGTCAACCAGCTCCAACTTTCTGAGCCTCATTCCTCCTCAGGATCCAACCGTTCTCTTCATGACATTACCACAGGACTCATGACACCATGAACTAAGCCATGGTTTGGCTTAGCATTACATCTGAACCCAGGCTCATGGTTTATCTCCCTGACACAAGCCACAAGTGGTATGCCGCACAACAAACCTTTGCTACAACTCATTGTTTGTCTGGAGCAACTTTGGATGCAACGCTAAGTCAAACCATGGCTTAACTCACAGTAATGCAGCAGCAGGTAGAAGTAAAAAAGGTAAAGGACTCCTGGACAGCCAAGTCCAGTCAAAGGTGACTATGAGGTGTGGCGCTCATCTTGCTTCAGGCCAAGGGAACTGATCCACAGCTTTCCAGGTCATGTGACCAGCATAACTAAACTGCTTCTGGCGCAACAGAACACCGTGACGGAAGCCAGAGCACATAGAAATGCCATTTATCTTCCTGTCATAGTGGAACCTATTTATCTACTTGCACAGGTATGCTTTCAGGTTGGCAGAAGCTGGGACAGAGCAACTAGAGCTCACCCTGTTGGGCAGATTTGAATCAATGACCTTCCAATCAGCAAGCCCAACCACGGGAGGATCAAAGCAGTTGCAATCTTCTCTCTGGGAATCCACACTATGTTCAATGGGGCTAGTAACTGCACTGTTAATTTCTCTTTCATACAGTATTCATTCTTTTTGGGTCTAATACTGTCGCAGTCTTACCATGGTTCATGCATGTCTCATAATTTTTCATTCAAACTCCTAGTTTGCTTTCTCCCTTTCTTTTTCTGTTTGCAAATTCTAATAAATTGAAAGATTAATCACCACATCCTGCATTTTCTACATTGAATAATACAAATTGTAACAGGTTCTAAACATATGTTGCATTAGTTACAACTTTCATATTTTCACTCAATTCATCACTTACATATTTTTTTGCTGAATTACTAGTGAAAAAAATCAAACTGCATAAATTTGACTTTGAGCTTGTGCTTAAATTAAATAAATGAATTGACATTGTGAAATATGTAGATTTGATGTGTTAAAATGTTTAATTATTACAACAAAATACTTCATTTACTCCCCTCTTGAGTGTCTGGATTTTTAAAATGTTTGAAAGTTATTGGATGAACTACAACAGTCTGAAAATAATTTCCTGCAAATAAAATGCATTCAATTTTCTTTTGTTTTCTTGCATGTACATCAAAAATAAGTATTCTACCTTATAAAGAATGCAGGTGGTGCTATTGATATTTAATTCTTAGTCACTAAGTAACCATTCACTGTTTTCCTCACTTTGTAACAGAGTAGACAAAAACAGCAGAAACTGGAAGTGAATGGAAGTGATTTTGACTTTCTATGGTAATTGTGTCTCAGCTTCCTTTTGACTTTATATGATGCATCAGCCATACAAGTGGTGTGTTAGAGAGCAGAGGAAAAGGAAATCGCACAACCTTATCAAAAAACACAGCCAGCTGAAGTCTTTCCCCTTCCCATTAAAAAAATTCCACAACACACTGTGCAGCTTTGTTAGCCATTATAAAGTCACAAATTACTATATATTTGATTAATACTTTTTCAATGAATAAAATACAAGCCTTTTGGAAGTGAGATATGGAACACAGTTAAGATAACTAACATGCAAGAAATCTAAATTTAGATCCCAGGTTACCTTGTGTTGACACAGACTGGGGAAAAACTTGAGAGGTCAAGAAACACATTGCTTTTCTTTAATTCATTCGCCCATTTTTGTGTTAAAAATAGTGCCAAAGTGTTCCTCCAATATTGTGGATTTCCCTCCTGCTCTGAACGAACTTACCACACCTTCTCAAGCTCCCCAAACCAGCACAGATAACAGATCTTTCTATGTGTAATGCTGTATTTGCAACCTGCTGCTGGATGCTATGATCTGTAGATGAGGGTCCTTGAACAACACATCTCTGCCTAGATCTGTACACCACCTCATAAGAACAAAACAGCAGAGGTTTCTGAGACCCCTTTCTCTTGAATCTAGTGATGAGCAAATTCCCTATAGCTTGACCTGGAACTGTGATCAGCAAACATGGCCTTTTTTTATTGAAAGCAATGTGTGTGTTTTTCTGAGGCGAGCTCTGAAGCTTGGACCTCACCATACAGAGTCAGAATATCTTATTTCTCCTTTTTGTATAAGCACCTTGGACCTCACTGCCCTCCCTCCCCATTCACCTAGCAGTGACAACATTCAGGACTTGATGGAAGGCCTCCCACCATAGTGTCAGCAGAGCCAGCAGGAGCGGGTGCTTGCTAGAAACAGCCTTCATCCTTAAATGGCCTGGACACTTCTAAACTTTCAAAGGAGTGCTATTTCCTGCAAGGGGTTGTAGTTTCCTGTGCCTCCTGATTCAATGCACAAAGGTAGGTTTGCCTGGGAAGAAGGAAAAACTCACACGCAAAGCAGCCTAGCAGCCAGAGGAAAACACCATCACAAATCAAGACAAACCTGAATTAAGAGCATAGGCACAGTCTGCTGGATCAGAGGCCCATCCAGCCCAACATCCTGTTCTCACAATGCCTAACAATGTGAGAAACCAGCAAACAGGATTTCAGCATGAGAGCACTCTCCCTTCCTGCAGTTTCCAACTGTGGAGGCAGAGCATAGCCATCATGGCCTGTAGACTTTGATAGCCCTCTCCTCCATGAATTTGTCTAATCCTCTTTGGAAGCCATCTTTGCTGGTGGCCCTCACTGCCTCCTGGGAGTTCCAGCACTGCATGAAGAAGTTCTTCCTTTTATCTGTACTTACCGTAATCTTCCAGCATTTAGCTTCAGGGGGGGGGGACTTTTATTTATTCACTTTCTCCATTCCATGCATAATTTTATACACTTATATCATGTCATCTCTTAGTCACCTTTTCTTGAAACTAAAAAGTCCCAAACACTGCAACATTTCTTCATAAGGGAGTCACTCCATCCCCTTGATAATTTTGGTTGAGGTGAGGTGACCAGAGCTGCACACAGTTTCCCATACATTTGTATAACAGCATTATGACACTGGAAGATTTATTTTCAATTCCTTTCCTAATGATCCCTAGCATGGAATTTGCCTTTTTCACTGCCACCATGCACTGGATCAAAATCTCCATTGAGCTACCTACTACAACCCAAAGTCTATTTCTTGGTCTGTCGCTGCCAATTCAGACCCCATCAGTGTATATGTGAAATTAACATTTCACTTTACACTTGTTTACATTAAATTGCATTTGCCATTTTACAGCTCATTTACTCAGTTTAGCTAGGTCCTTTTGGAGCTCTTTGCAATCTTTTTGTCTTTTAACAACCCTGAACAATTTACTACCATCAGTAAACTTAGGTACCTCACTGCTCACTCCTAACTAGCTCATTTATGAACAAGTTAAAAAGCACAGGTCACAATACCGATGGGGGGAGTTTCAGTTTCTACTTCTCTACATTCAGAGAACTGTTCTTTGCTTCATTAAACTTAACCAATTTCTGATCCACAAGAGGACTTCTCTTATTCCTTGACTGCTAAGCTTACTCAGGAGTCTTTGGTGAGCTACTTTGTTGAAAGCTTTTTTGTAAGTCCAGGTATACTATGTTGACTGGATCACCTCTGTCTAGTATAAGTTTATTGCCACTAAGTACATTTCAACAAGTGATCAATGGTTGAACTATTGGGAAAGCAACTGACTAAAGTGTTATATCTTCGATTTTGGAAAGGTAAAGGTAAAGGTACCCCTCTGACCGTTAGGTCCAGTCACAGACGACTCTGGGGTTGCGACGCTCATCTCGCTCTATAGGCCGAGGAGCTGGTGTTTGTCCACAGATTCTGGGTCATGTGGCCACCATGACTAAGCTGCTTCTGGCGAACCAGAGCAGCACACAGAAACGCCATTTACCTTCCCGCTGGAGTGGTACCTATTTATCTACTTGCACTTTGACATGCTTTTGAACTGCTAGGTGGGCAGGAACAACAGGAGCTCACCCCGTCACAAGGATTCGAACTGCCAGCCTTCTAATCAGCAAGCTCTAGGCTCTGTGGTTTAGACCACAGTGCCACCCGCATCCCTACTTTGTAGGTTACATGGTTTTGACTCAAGAATAATATAGATTAATAATTGAATTCAAAGATAAAAATGTGAATAAGAAAAAATAAGTTTGTCCAGTTAACAATAAAAATAACATTCCTAAAAATTATAAGATTTATATAAGAATAAATTTATAAGATGCATTAGCTGCTGTCTGTTGGTCCCATGTTTTAAATCTCCACATAAGCATGGTTAACAGCTCGTTTGGGAGTCCCTGTCAGGGCTCCCGAAACAAACCTGTGACAGGGCTTTTCCTAGGTCAAGAAGAATGAGAAGAAGAGCTAGGTTGTACAAGACAGACAGACAAATATTCAGATAGATAGATAGATAGATAGATAGATGTGTCTGCCAACTGGGAACAACAATGTCTTTAAAGCAACACAGGAATGTTTTTCTGAGACAGACAGCTATTCTTCTAGAACTGCTGCCAATTAATGTGAAGTCTTATCATCTAAACTTTAGATATATGTTACAGGTATAGCTCTAAATCCTGGATGAGCATTTTTAACTTTTAGAGCTAAGACTTAAATGTTTACTTTATTTTTATTTCCTGTTTACTGTGTCTCGGGACTGGATGTGTGTTGATGTTATCATGCTTTCAGCTTTTCAATCTAAGCAAGTTTTTGCTTTGAAGAGCCTTAATTACCTCCGGTATGTTAATTCAAGAGTCACCATCTCTGCCTTAGTATTCCAGCACAAGATGCTCTGAAAAACTTGACCAATGGCCAAAGTTCAGCTGCAATCTGGAGAATCAGTATATAGTGGAGGCTGAACTAGGCAACCCCCCACATAATTTGTCCAAATTCCATTGTCAGAGCCAAGATTGAAGTTGGAATTTCATTCTGAGGCAAGAGAACAAGAATAAAAACTGGGGAATTAGAGAGACTGGAAAGGCTCCATGATGAAAGTAGATGGGGTCCTTCAAGGCAGGAAAATATAATACCAAAGGAAGACCTAGGGGCTCTATGAAAACAGTTCCTTTGATAAGAAGCTACCGGTAGGTTTAACATGGAAATGTATATGACCATCAGAGAACTAGGGGTTTTCAGAACTATCTTTGTTCAGCAGCTACCAGAGCCCCTGTTTCAAAATCAGCAGGTCCCTGACATATCTTCTGAGATAATAATACTGGACTCAACGAAGGGCTGCTATATAGCAGCAGGACAAATCAGAGGGCTGGGAAAGCTCTAGTTCAGCTGATCTGCTTATGAGTGAACATCCTAAACTGGAATCATTCCTTATGTATGTAATTCTACTTCTCTTTGCATGTGTGGTCACAAAAGAGAAGTAGCAAAACCTTTGGGGTCAAGTAGGGATGGATCTCTTATTCAGGGGAAATAATCAAAATAGGCACGAAGAATAAAAAGTCTTTCTTGTAATGGGCAGTGCATCATCTGTTGTACTGAACAAACTTTTAGGAAACCCAAGTTCCTTTGATGTTTGTTGAACCACAGAGAAATCAGCAATAGCCTGAAGATTAATTTCAAACATCAAAAAGAACAGCATATCAAATAATTTCTCTGATGCTTCCCCAGAGTTCACTCACCACTTCAACAGAAATCTCAATTTTTACACAATCATTTTTTTTTACCTAATGTAGAATTTCTTATACACTTATACAAATCTACTGTGTGACCATACTTGGAATTGTGTACAGTTATGGCCACCAAACCTCAAAAAATGTGCTTGCAGAGATGGAAAATGTGAAGAAAAGGGCAACTAAAATGATCAAAGGGATGGAGCAACCTCCTCTGAGGAAAGGCAACCGTGTTTGCATCTCTTTTTGCATAAACATATTTGTGGTGTATAAAACGATACATGCTGTGAAGAAAGTGGAAAGAGAGACCTTTTTCCTCCCTTCTAATAATACTGGGAGCCAGGGTTATCCAGTGAAGCTAAACAATGGGAGACTTCCATAGTGCACATTCCACTGTGGAATTCACACTACAAGATGTGGTGGTGACTATCAACATGAATGGTTTTAAAGGTGATTATACAAATTAACAGATAAGGCTATCAGTAGCTACTAGTCAAGATGGCTCCAGTACCAAAGGCAGCATGCTTCTGAACATTATTGACCCTCCTCATAAGAGGGCAGTAGGTAAACAATGCATAGTTCACTCACATTGGGACACTGCCCTGAACAAGCTTACATGCACACAAATATATAGGCACTGCACACTTACATTTTTTACCAGAGCCTTAGCTTGAAACTCCAGCTAGCCTGCACACATCCAAATCTTCACAGGTATTAAATGCAACTTAAATTTTATTCAACCCAAAGATTGCACCACCATCACCCTCCACAGCCTGAACTAAGATGTAATATTTGTGTCATCAGCTTCATTTTTCAGGAATGACCAACATTGTACTAAAAATACAGACAAAACAAGATCTCAGGAGTTTTCAACTTGTTGACACTTTTTAAAGCACATTCCAGGTGCATCAGATAAGGAGCAAAAATACTTTAACAACTAGATTTTGTGTAAAACAGAAGCTGAATGACAAAACACAGTATAGTATGTGACTTTGTAAATCATATTTTACTTCATCATCACTACTGTTGCTCTTCTTGCCAAAAGCCAAGCTGAGGATTTTCTCTTGCATGATAAAGTTCACAGATCTCAGAAAACTAAGCAGGAAGTTTGCTGTTTGAAAGATTTCCCCCTCAGGATGAGAAGGGGGAGAAGAGGAAGAGAATTGTGAGGGGTATTATGACAGGCACTCCACAAAACTAAGCAGACAACTTGAGATTTGTTTATCCCAAAAGCTTCTTAAGTGATGCTGCCAATAAATGTGTAAAATAGGCCGGGAGGTAATATAGAGATGTTTGCATTTATGATCCTTCACAGGAAGTTCTACCTTCCTTGTTTCTTTCAAAAGTCTGCTTCATCCAAATGCAAAAGCTTCTTCTTTTGCACTGAATTCGGCCCTATATAAAATGTGTGTTACCTTTACAGCTGTGCAGTTCATAGTCTTTTCAATCATGGGTCACCATCTTATTACCAAAATAAAATTTTGAATAGAAGGATGTCAAGGGGGGGGGGAGAAGGGGCAAATGCTACATGTGGCTTTAATATTGAACAGCTGCTATAGATCAAGCATTTCCCCCCCCCCCGCTTTTGCTTGTGTGTGCGTGCCCCCCACCCCACCCCCTGCCAGAATACTGTGTTACAAGGATTATTGTAAATACAGAGACTGTGGCGCCTTAGGAGACGAAACTCTAAACTTCCAACAGTTAATATCCCCCCAAATGCCGTTCAACCAAATGTACCTGAGGCATACAGCACTCACTATTTTTCAACGTCTGTGCCCAGAGAGGAAGTCTGTTGGTTTGAAACGTTAGCTCCATCACCTCTTCAACACAAAAGCAACATGCTTAAACTACATGCCACAAGAAACACCCCCCCCCCCATTTCTCCTCTGAGGAGGAAAAAACAGGATCACCAGGAATTCGCCGCCACTGCAGGGAGCAATACCAAATCTTGCCTTTTTTCTACTTGGTCCCCAAAGCTTTTGAGTTCCTCCAGGAAAACCATTCCCTTCCCCCTCCTCTCTGCTGGCAAACTTGGCAAGGGGAAAAGATGGGGGGAAGATGGGGAGAGAGAGGGAGAGGAGCAGGATGGTTGTTTATGCACAAGAAGTTCAGGACGCGGCGCCCGAGGAGCCCCGCGCGAAGGCGAAGAAGCGTCGAGGGGGGAGGGGCGAGCAACTCACCGACACCAGAAACTCCAGAGTGGCCACATAGTCGCGCTCCGTCTTCAGCAGCTCATTCAAAACGCACACCCGGAGGCGCAGCTGCTTCTCGGGGTCTTTCCCGCTCTCTCCTTTCCCTTCCCCTTTGCTTTCTTCGGTCATGGTTTCCTCTCCACGGCCACCCCCGTCCCCCGAAAGAAGCGCCTTCGAAACTTTCCTCCCCTCGGCTCCTTCTCGTGTTTGGCGAGGCGGCCGGCAGGACTAGGGGGGCGGGAGGCGGGGAAATTCCCTCAGGGGTTCAGAAAAGACCACAACAAAAGAGCCCACTCCGTTCCATGGCGAGGCCGGAGCTGGCTTCTGTGGGCTCCCCTCTCTATCCCAGCTGTGGAGGAGCAGCTTCGCTCCCTCCACCCCTCGCCCGCTGCCGCCCTCCCCCCAAGTGTCCTTTCCCAGTCAGGAAGAGGGACCCAGCCTGAAGGAAGTGCGAGTGGTCACCAGCTCTCGGCTCTCTTTGTATGACTGTGGGGAGATTTGGAGACTTCAAGCAGCAGCAGCAGCAGCAGCAGCGCCTGGACATTAATCAAAAGCTTTGTATCCATGTGACTCCGACCCCTTTCCCTCGCCTGCGCCAAATCTCTGCGAAAAGCAAAGGAAGCACAACCTTGGGAAACGGTTGCGTGCCAGCGACTGCTTGTTTCACACACAAGCTTGTGCGCTTTTGGAGTTTGTTTGGGGGCTAATTGGAGATCTCCCAGTTGAGAGGCTGCGGCTTCAAAATGTCCCAAACGAGCTAGACTGCTGAGATTCTGGCTCTGAGTTTGTTATTCTTTGTGTTTCACAGCCAGTCACGGGTCGTGCCTCCTACCCACACATTCCCACTCACCCCCACATAAGTATCATTTAAAATGCTAATGTATATGTGTGTGTTTTAGTAAATGCACGCACACATGCACACAGTCACAGAGAACCTATAATTAGGGATTGCTGTATATAAATACAAATCTGGTTAGTTAGTATACAGCATCCTCCATGCATCGTGCAGTCAATTAGTTGAGGCATAGGGGCCAACTCCCTGGGGCTCTGGGTGCCCACGCACAAAATTCCCATGAAGGGGCTGGGGACCCACAAATTTTGGTGCCAGGGATGGCCCCTGGCACCCACAGTCATGGGGCCAAGCTAGCTGAGGTATTCGGCAATTTGCTGGTCTAAAACTGGATGCACCTCTCATGGCAGAAGCCACAACAAGTAAGGAGGGCTGGGTCACACCTGTTGGCACACCTGCCTTCCATGCATTACATTTGCACAGGGCCCTGTGCATGTACATCCAAATGTATGTTGTCTGCCTTCATTGCTGTAGCATAATGGAGTCTGTGTACATTCTGGTGTATGCTAATAGGTCCCTGTGCAAATGTAATTGATCTGTAGAAAACACAACCTGAAAAAGAGACCGTGCATGCACTTTTGTAAACTTAGAAAATATTTAATAAAAATTATAAATAAATAAATGTGCATGTTAGCAAAATTATAGCATCTCCTGAGTTCTGATTACATGAGGTTACTGAAGCTTCACTCTGGCACCCTTGGCATTTTAAAAATATGCAGCTATTTAGTACCTGTATACGGAATACAGGTTTACTATTGCCCTGGCCATGCTTCTAAAACATTGGATTCAAATTTTCATTGAGATACTTACAATGGAACACTTCCCTATGTTGTTATCCCATCAAGTGTATGTTGGCGAGCTAAAACTTTACTGACTCTCGCAATAGGAAGCAATGGAGGGACAGTTCAAAAGAAAGCTTGAGAGCCACCAGAGAAAAGGCAACAAAATAAGAACAGTAAACCCTCTGTTTTCTTTCCTTTAATGTGTATGATTTAGAAAGCCTCATCACAAATTGTGTCATGAGCCAGGGTACAGAGAAGCTACTGTCTCCTGTGAAGAAGAGGAGTTTTCCTGTAAAGATACTAAAGTGTGTGTAAATGCCTTTGATAGTACTTACATCTTGGATCATGCTATTTGCAAAAGAGAGTTTGTTTGATGTACGTTATGAGATTTTGTAGCACTTGGACTAGGGTGTGAGAATATTGACACTTCAGACAGCATACAGGTGTTTCACATAAATTTAAAAAGTGACCATCACAGTTACTTGAAATTCAGATATTCTGATGTTTCCATTGCTTGCAATATCCTTGGGTTGCAAATACACCTATCATTGTAATTGTTTATTAATTGTCCTCGACCTATGTCTCAAGGCAATGTTCAAAATATGAGAACTACTTGGAGAAAATTATATTTCAATTGTTTAGTATTTCAGTGCTTGACAGCCTATGTTGGGTCAAGTAATGTGGACATTGCCCTATATTTAAAAATGTTTATATCCTTTCCTTAATAATGGAAAGGGACGTGGGTAGTGCTGTGGGTTAAATCACAGAGCCTAGGGCTTGCCAATCAGAAGGTCAGCGGTTTGAATCCCCACGACAGGGTGAGCTTCTGTTGCTCGGTCCCTGCTCCTTCCAACCTAGCAGTTCGAAAGCATGTCAAAGTGCAAGTAGATAAATAGGTACCACTCCAGCGAGAAGGTAAACGGTGTTTCCATGTGCTGCTCTTGTTCACCAGAAGCGGCTTAGTCATTCTGGCCACATGACCCGGAAGCTGTACGCTGGCTCCCTCAGCCAATAAAGCAAGATGAGCGCCGCAACCCCAGAGTCGTCCGCGACTGGACCTAATGGTGAGGGGTCCCTTTAACCATTACCTTTAATAATGGAACCTGCAGTTTCTCAGTGTTAGGTCGCAATATTGATCTCCTTCCCCCCCAGCCCATCTTGTTGATGCTCTCTTTGATTTACAAAACAAATATTTTCTTAGAAATCAAATGTGCCTATATTCCTATGTAACGTGGATAAAAAATTTCTACCAAACATGGGTGGATCCATATAAATATTTGCCTCTGCCTTCCTTTAGCTGAAGGCTCCAGAGCAGTAGAGTTAAATTTTCATATAATCCCACCCACATTTGGTGGCAAACTTTATACATATTACATGGTATCCATCTGGTAAAGCTTCACTGTGCCCTAGGAAAGTCTCCTTTTCTGGATGTCTTTTTGGATTTACCCAGATGCTGAATCCAAAGGTCTTTGCAAGGGAATGTCCCCTTCCTGCTACCCCTGCCATGTGGCTCAAAACCCTGCCTTGCCAGGAGCTGTCCAGCAAGTCAGTGATCTGGAAGTTTAGATAAGAAGGGGAGCTGTCCAACAAGGAGTAACAGGAAGCACACCAATATTAGGTGTTGTTTCAGCACTAACTAGGCTCCAACTAAAAAATGTTAGAGTGTTGATCCCATTGGACCATTCTCAGTAAGCAACACTTTCCAGCCTCTGCTTCTTTGAAGCATCGGCAAAGCTTGTTTTCCAGTTAAAACAGAGACCCACTGTAACCTGCTGCAACCCAGTGATGAGTTGTTAATAACTACATCTGTAACTGTATGTTTGGATTTAACTCATTTGGTTTAACTTGAATGGTTGGTTGAACTTTGTTTACCCTTCATCTCAGTTATCCTTCCATTATACATTTTATGCCCAGTGTCATTGATGGTAAACCCCTCCTGAGAAATATAAGAAATTTCTCCCCAACTCTCCCTTCTCAAAAAATACTCACTTTCATGGGAGACCAACAGTTCCATGAAAGGAGGATGGGGTTAGCACAGCCTGAGCTAGAATCTGCTTCCCACCAGCAAGTGGGGGGGGGGGAATATTGCTACTATTTTCCATCTGTTTACACGGTTATAATGTGTTTTGAACATAACACTGAAACCATAGTTCAGTATTATGTAAATGAGCAGTGGTGCTCTTGCACTTTCTCGCTTCCTTTGTTGCACTGGAAGCACCTGCCTTTAATTTTAAAGTACCTAAAGTCCCCTCTGATGTCTGAACTTGAAGAACTGTTGTTAGTTTAAACCAGAGGTGGCCAATAGGATGCTCTCCAGGTGTTGTTGAATTCCAACTCCCATCAGCCACAAATAGCATGGCTAATGGTGAGAACTGTACTTCAGCAACAACTGGAGGGCTACTTTGGTTTAAACTATAGTTTGCGTTAGCAAGTCAGTATCACAAACCATTATTTCATTCCAGCTTGTTTCAACAAACCATATTTTAAACTATCCACATTCATAATGACAAACTCTGCTTAATTTAAAATAGGAACTGATAGTTTCTGGTCTCCTCGTCATACTAAAGACAAAAAGGGAGGGAGGAGAACACAAGCCTGAGGCTTGATACTGCTCATTCATGTAACACTAAGCTATTGTTTAGCATTAAAACCAAAATGGGGCTATGTATTACAGATGGATTTCAGATTTATTGTAACTGATTTTGTAGCCTGACCAAGATAAATTCCATCCTTTTAGAATGTTAGCTTTGCCCTGCAGGGGATATGTAACTGCTAATAACAACATCTGTAACTGTATGTTTGGGTTTAACTTGTTTGGTTTAACTTGAATGGTTGGTTGAATTTTGTTTACCCTTCATCCCAGTTATCCTTCCATTATACATTTTATGCCAGAGACTCAATACGCAGAATAAAACTGATGATGAGAAGGAAAATTGATGGTTGGAAATATTGTAAAATAAACTTTTAGCCTTGTTGTAAAAAAAGGAATGACCAAAATATATTTATCAAAGTATTTATGTTTTCTCCAAAGTTATCTATGAATACAGTCTGGCACAAGTAAATGCTTAACTCTCATTGATATTAATAGGATTTACTGTCAACAATTATTTGATCAAGATTTGCCCTTCTATGAAGAGAAAGGTTTGCTCCATTTATTGAAGGGGCAGATTCAAGGGAGGCTTGTGCTTGTGCTGAAGGAAGTAGGGGAGGCAATTTTCACTGATTTCCCCCTTTTCATAGAACCATACTCTAGAGTTGGAAGGGACCCCAGTGGCCATCAGGTCCAACCCTCTGCAATGCAGGAATCTCAACCTGTGGCCCCCCCATCCAATCTGAAACCATACTGGAGTCTGCTTAGCTTTGAAAATGTACTCAGAGTTTTATTGCTGCACCAGCCCCCAGGGCCACTTCCCATGCTGTCCTGGTGGGTCCCCCAATCCTCAAGAACAACTTTTTGGGATGCAAATACAACTGTAGGTGAATGAAGGACTGGTGTAAATAGCTCCCTCCTTTTCCTTCAGCAGGAGTATCCCATAAGAAGAAATCTTCCTAGACCCTGATCTCTTACTTTGTGAGTTACACCCATGGGTTTTACATCACTCTACATGTACCAAAACCTTCCAGGTTTATAAAATAATAAGTAATTTTAAAATTCTATATGATCATGGTTCTTCATGTCCCCCTCCATGAGAAGTCCAGAGGACGGCAACACAACAGACCTTTTCAGTAGTGGTTTCCTGCTTGTGGAATGATCTCCACAGGGAGCCTCCCTTGGCACCTTCATTACCTATTTTTTGGCAACAAGTGAAAACATCATGTAGCTTTTAATTATATGGATTGTCTTTTAGATTTTTCTTTGTTTTCTTTTATGTTGGCTGTATGTAAGTATGTGTGTGTTTATATATTGTAAATCGCTTTGAGTTTCCTTGGCAAAAAAGTGACTAAGACATTTTAATACTAAATAATAATAATAATAATAATAATAATACATTGTGGCATTAATTCTAATCACTGCTATTAGTCTATTACTTATGATCCCTACATTATGTATACTGAGGCTGGATTAATTTTGTCTTATAGTAAGAGCAAGAGCTTTGTATATATTACCAGTTTTTTACTTTCAGATGGAAAGTGGACTTTTCTTGATAGTACTCTTATTCCTGTAATATATTTTAAACATTTTACATTAGAATTACTTTAGCTGTAGGCAAAATATTTGCATAAACCTTTCAAATTCTTTATCAACATCTCTGAACTTCAAATGGGCTCCTTTCATTTCACTGCCTTTATTTGACTTTTTTCTTAATGTACAGGCAAAGAGTTTTGAAAGAGAATGAAATATTTATAAATAAGATTAGCATAAGCTAGGATAAAAATTATAAAGGTTATCATCTCCAGTCATGCTAAAATAATACACAATTATACATACTATGTAAGCTTTGTTGAAGCATACAATGTCAGCGTTTTCCATATTTTTAATAATATAACTACATGCATAATGTACAACAATAGTTAAAAAGTTCAATTTACTCCAAATTGTGAATGCATCACATAAAAAAGATGCATTAAAAAAGAAAAATCCTGTGATTTATTTTATCATTCATGTGATTTGCTTGGTTAAGGTTGCAGTCCTATGCACATTTATGTGAATTCAATGGGACTTGCTTCTGAGTAGACGTGTATAAGATCATACTGTAAATTGCTTTTTACAGAAATCTACAGAAATAATTGAACACACTAGAATTTTCCATCTTACATTCAGATAAACTTAAACCATTTATTTAATATAAGATAGCAGGGCTTGGAAGAAAGGTAACCTCTATTTAGTTCTACAAAGAACTGGCAAAAGATAACATACCTTTGATATATATGTTTCCCTTATTGTCAGTATGTTGAGACCTCAGTGCAAGAGAAATGTGTGAATACAAGACTGTGCTCTATTTAATGGCTGCCTGTTTCACAGCACCCCACCCACAAAAGTGGGGAGACATGAAAGAAAGGCAACATTATAAGCTTCCTTTGGGGAAGGCATCAGATTTAAAAAACAAAACATTCAATTTTATATTAAGTATGTGGCTAACACTGACCCAGTTTCATTCAAAACAGTTTGACTTTCCTGTCTCTACATCCTTACCAGAACACTGGTCATCTGTCCTGTGATTTCCAAGGGAACCAGCTATAACACATGAATGATAAAGGCTGTTGTTCCTGTGTTGTTTCATGCAATCTAGAAAATAAAAGCTCACTCAGTACATAGTAACTGAGAATAAACATGCTACTTGGTAAGATTCTGTGACACAGTCTGGGCAAACTTGATAGTTCATATATTCAGCATATGGGTGGCAGGGAGTTCCCTACCCTCACATCCTGGTCATTCAAGAGAAGTGAATGAACAATTAGCAGTACTGGGAATTTGTAAAGTGGGGGTGTAGTGGGGGGGGGGTCCGGAGACTGAATTGGCTGCCTTCACACACACACTGTTGTCATGCAGAACACTAGAGAAAAAACATTAAAACACAGGGGTGGGGGTGGGAGCAGGATCTTGCAAGAATACAAGATGCTTCAAGGAGATGGATTTCAAGGTTTATAAACTAGGTGCTAAACTGATAAAAGATTTTACTCCAATAATAATGTCAGTTAAATGGTTGATTTTCTGCCCTGTAGCTCCTGATGAGTTCCATATAGGTGGGCTGAAGGACCGTCGTTGTTCTACTGTGACTCAGAACTGAAATAGACAAGTTACAGGGGATTCCTTTCCACCACACCACTTATCCACTATTGTTCCCCAACATAGATTCCCCACTGCCCCAAACTGCTATTAGTCCTGCTGGGGGGAAAGACAGGTCCATATATTGGGGAAATAGAATTGAGGGACATTATTGTACACTTCCAAGTGCCCCAACCTATTTGAGGGCTTCCATGACTGCTTTTGAGCTGAAATCAAAATGTCTGGCGATCCAATAATGCATCTCATCTGTTTTCATCGTAAGAGAATAGCTAGTCTTAAACTGCTATTCTACAGAAACTTTCCTGTGAGCAAGCCTACTGGAGCTCCACAGAGTTTACTTAGCAGGCATTCCACTATATCTTCACTGTCCAGAACTTGAGCTGTTTGCCACACACACACACACCTGATCGGAAAAACTGTTGTGTGAAATTAAACTCCAAAAAGATTCATGGAATTAAATACTCAACACACATTCTAATTCCCTTTGTAAATATATTTATTCTTCAGGTACTGTGGAGCTTACAGATCATTGCTAATTTGCAGAGCTGCAGGTCTACCACTAAAATAATCATATTCCATTTGATTTTTCAGTGAATGTTTATCTACATCTACTGAATGCCGAGAATTAACAGTACAGGTAATTTGCTGGAACCAGACTCACTATAGAAAAATGCATATAAAATTGAGTGTCCAGTTGTGAGGTGGAGGGGATATATTGCTCCTTTTTCACTTCATTTTCATTCATTAAACTTATTAAGTCGCTTGTTATCTGAAGGTCTCCAAGCGACTTACACACACACACCGTAATTTTACGTATATAAGACGCCCCCTATTTTGGGGGACTCGAAATTAAGAAAATGGGAGGAGATTGCCCATAGTTGTTGAACTTTTGGGGGGATGATTGCCCAGAGTTGTTGGGCTTTTTTTTAGCCAATTCCGCAGTTTGCTCACATGCCTATTGCAGTTCAAATATGAAAGAAGCAAGGTATGAAGACACTCTAGCTGCCATAGTGTCTGCTTGCTTCTTTGTGCTAGTTCAATAAGCTATTGAGTCCAGAATAATCACCCCCTTCTTCCTTGTCGTGCAGAGCAAATGCAGGACAAGAGCCATGCAGACTTTTGAAATTAACTTCCGTAGTTAATTTTTCCAAGTCAGATAAAATATTCACAGATATCACAGCAGACTATAACCCACTTTAGGCTCCACAAAGTGTTCTTTATATTTATATTGGCAGGATCTCTGCTGCATTTCATGCCCAGAAAGCCAACCAAACATTTTGATAATGTTTTGGGGTGAGCATAACTTCTTTAAAATTAAAATTAACAAAATTTGCACAGTTTTATGGATTGTCAAGCTTTCATGCAATAATTAATTATTGACAATACAGTTTTGCCATTTGGAATAAGATAAGATTATACACTGTTGTCAACAACAATAATTGGCCATCTGCAGCAGCAATCAACATGTTTTATATTTATTGCAGATGGAGGACTCAGTTGAGCAATGCATCCAAGGATGCATAAAATAGTATTTCCTTGTACGGGGCTAGGAAAATGAAGCACAGGTTAGAAAATTGTATGCTTTAAAAAAAAACTGACAATAAGGGATGAACCCATCAGCTATAGACAAAATCACATATAGTTCCTAGCTGACTTTCCCCAAAAATCTATTACTAACACACTAGAATAGTATTATGGCCTTTTGGCAAAATAATAAACTGAATTAATTCATCCAAACAAAGCAGGCTGTGCATAAACTATATTCTGCGGCCTCATTTTTCATCAACTGCACGTCTTTTATTTCTTCCTTTTCTTCCTATATCTTGAATATACACATCCTTGTTACTGTGAATAATTCATGCAGGACTTTAACATGAAAAGTACTTTATAATAGCGTTATTTGTCCCGAGAACAATAATTTAATGCAGATCAGTGCTATTCCCATTTTACAGAGGAGATATACCACTAAGGACACCAAGTGGGTCTAGCAGTTAAACTAGATGTGGCATTAATGCATGCTCATTGTTAATGTAAATGTGATTGTTAATGTAAATTCTCTATGTACCTTCTCCACGAGAGGTCCGGAGGGTGGCAACACAAGAACGGGCCTTTTCTGCAGTGGCTCCCTGTTTGTGGAATGCTCTCACCAGGGAGGCTGACCTGGCAACTTCATAACATATCTTTAGGCACTAGGCAGAAACGTTTCTCTGTTGACCAGGCCTTTGACTGATTAACATTCTGTGTATGTGGGGGGTGGGGTTATTGGTTTTATTTTATTATATATTTTGTGTTCTCATTTTGTATTTTTATGTTGTGAACTGCCCTGTGATCTTTGAATGAAGGGTGGTATACAAATTTAGTAAATAATAGCAATAATTATCAATAGCATCCATGTGAAGCAGCATTGGATCTGCATCATGTAAGAAGTGGGGGGCTCAACCCTTTCCCCCTATCATGGTCCCATTGAAACTTGCCCCATGGAAAATTAGCACCAGGAGGGAAGCCTCCAGCATCTTAAATAACAGTTAAAGAGGCAGGACCAGCACAAGAGACTGTGCTGTTGTCCCCATTTTTACTCCTTCTCTCCTACCTCTGGTGCCTCCCCTCCATGTCCTGCTGCCTCTGCCACCATCTCCCTCTAGCCCATCCATTTCATGACTACCGTATTTCTTTTTTGTTGTGCGTTAGCGGTGGCAGCACTATGTAGCTCTCTTCATCCTTGTTCAGAGGCCCTTTCACAGAGTGAGGTTAGGAAGGGAGCAGGAGGAGAGGCGTGGAGCGTCCTGCTTCTCTGGGGCATACAGAACTGACCTGGAAGCAAGGTGGGAGACTGAGGGACACCAATTCCCCACCTGTCATGAAGTGGCAGACACCGAGGAAAGGGAAGAAGGGTGTAGCCATGATTGTATACACTGGGATAAGCTGAAGTTGGGGAAGGGGAGGTTTGGCACTTTGGAGGTGCTCAATGGACATCAGAGGATGTCAAAGGGGCAGCCGACAGTTCACAGGAGCCAGGGGAAGTAGATACCAGAACCAGAGATGCCCCTTTCTCTGAAAACATGGTGAGCAGGAAGTACACTTGAAGAGAGTACAGCCCAGCCTACTAGCTGATCAGGTGAAAATCATGGTGGCCATTCAGCTTGATTGAGCTCAATCAATTATATGCTTCATTAAGGGGACAGGCACAGCTACTTGGCTAGAGCAAGCTCAGGTGCATCAAATAAAATTGGGAGGAATCAAAAGAAAAGCAAGGGAGAGACTTCATGTCTGCTCAACTTTCATTGTTGACAGACCATAACTTGACTGTTTCTGGAGCTCCACTGGACTTAGATTTTGGGACTCACTCTAGGATTCCAACTTCTTCAGAGACAGGAACTTGGCCTTATGGTTTGACTTTGAACTTTTCTCATTGCATTGGACATGAGCCTGTAATTGAACATTGGACTGCCTGACTCATCTCTAGCATTGCCCTTGGGACTATTATCAACAGCTCTTTCTGCCTAGACTACGCTGCTCACTGTGTGCACTATCAGGACTTAGCTCACGGTACACCAGCATTCAGGACACCACCTCACCTCTGTGCATCTGCTGTTTGCATCAGTTGTCACATTTCACTTCATGATTGGGCCAGCTCTGTTTGTACAGGTACAATTTACATTGAGATCATGGAAGGGGGGGGGGGAAGGTTAAACTCTTCCAGCTCATTCTCTATTGTTCCACTGTGGCTCAGGGATAAACATGGCTGCTATTTATTTTATTTATTTACATTCATGCAACTAATGTCCCATCAGCTTTGACCTTAACCTTAGCTTCCTGTTAGCCAGAATTTTCTGTCTTTCCTGGAATTCTCTTAATGTGTCTCTTGGTCATCTATTTTCTAGGCTATGCTGCATTTGGAATTATGATTGCTTTCATGTTAAGACTTTGTTGCATTTGCATCCAATTCCTGATTGTGAGGACAGGCTTCCTGAAAGCTGAAATACATTAGTTATGTTTGCTTCATGAACCCACCTACAAATAATATTATAGCATCCATTTCACTTATGAAACCTGCCATGAATGGCTCATAGAGAGTGTCCATTCTACAGCTCGTGCTGAGGCAAGACATTTATGGTTCAAAATTCCTCTACAACTGGAAACATTAATTCGGACACCCTAACCTCAGTACTTCATCTTTTGTTTTAGTGCCATCAGTGCCAGAATGTTTTAGCAGGAAACATCTCCTCTTACTCTAGGGGAACCTTGACCCTAAAAAACAAAATTGCAGCAATTAGGATCAAGCATGTTTGAGCTGCAATCCAACTTTATTTGTCTCAAGAGACCTATTTTCATTGTGCTTTGCATGTGCATTATTTCCCAGTGACTGCAACAGAAATAGACTATTTCCATGGAATTTTGGTTTCTACCACACCATTTATAACAGAAGTTTAAAGAGAGACAATGCAACAGTTATGCATCCAGTTCAGCCCACAAGGGAAGAATTACTCACTCCGGCTTGTTGCTCCTCTATTCATGTGGTGTGGGTGTGATTTCTGCCAACTCTCCCACTCTGCAGTCCCTTGCACCAGATCTCTCGCTATTCCCAGGAGTTCCGCATCTCCAGGAAAGGAATTTTTAGGGAGTACAGAGAAAAGGAAGAGGCGGGAAAGCTCATTCCATGAGAGTGAACTCTGTTCTAGTTTAATTCATTTCCCCAATTCATATATGTTCACAAAACTAATATTTTCTCTATACAGAATTTGGTTGAGTTGACTATTTGATTTCTTCATTTTAGTACAGTGTATATACACAGAAAGTAATTACACTCTTCATTCTGGTCTGTAAACATCAAGCCAGTCAGTTTAGCATCACTATTTTGTTAAGATGACAATTCCACAATGCAATCTTTCAGTGCCAAATGTATTTTTTTTTTAAATTCCTGAAACATTTGGAAACTGGGTTACTATTTTTACTTCTGCCAACAAATTTACTGTATCTTGATTATTTTACAACTCTGTAAGATGGTTTAGTATTAATAATAACATGGTCTTCCATTGACCATGAGTAGAAGTCCACATATAATGATCTGGACCTTGGCCCTGACTTTGAACATGAGTCTGAGGGATCATTGAGCCAGACGCTTCTGAAGGACTAGCCTTCTCTCCACTAGGAGCCCCCATCCAGTTCCTCCAGCAGAAGCCCGATGACATCTTGGATAGTTAATCAATCAGGTAGGTAGCAGGTACCTGTAAAGTTAGATTAGAGGTACAGGACCTTGGATAGCTCTAAACAGCCAACCTATTGGGACATGGTCTGGCACTCAAACTGAGGCAGTATTTTTTTTTTTGTCCCAGTTTCTGTATGTTCCTGGAGTAAAGAGCCTTAAAGGGATAGTCCTTTGGCCTGGAGTCTAATACTCCATGAGGTCCTGCCTCTGACTTCTGCTTCTGCCTTATGCATTGCCTATGCCAGGAAGCAAGAAATTCAGGTCCTGAAGGCCCCCGTATGGAGGGAGATGGTCCCTTGGGAGTATCTGGCTCAGGAATTCTAGTTTAAGGTTCTTTGGCATAAGCAGTTCCTGGTTGATAGGCTCAGGCTCAAGTCCTGTATAAGGGCCTAGGTCTGGGTTTAACATCTCTGCAAATTGGTTACACTGCTGGTCCACCTCCTTGCCATAGTCTCAGTTGCTGGTTGCAGTCAGGATAAGGTTAACATTCCTATTTTGCGGATGGAGTGCATGAGGGTTGCAGGAGAGTGCTGTGTCAAAGGCTGTCTAGTGGAACATAGGAATCTGCCTTATGTCCAACTAGTTGAGTATTGTCCATAGTGACTAGCAGCAGCTCTCCAGGTTTCAGAGGGGAATCTTTCCTAGGCCCTACATAATTTTAGTATAAAATGTAGTAAGCTTGATAATAGTAGAACACAGTAATCTTGATTCCTCAAAGTGATTAATAACTCAAGAAATTCCTCAAAAGAATTTGCTTGAATTAAAGGGAGGCATAAAACATTTTAAAAAAATTGGCAGGAGAGTACCTAAATATTTCCCCCCATATAAAGAAAAGATAGTTGAAGTAGATTTCCTTCAGTGAAGATATATCATACGATGTTATTTCATAATATTATTTAAATAAACTAATTATTTAAATGTTATAATAAATTATATAATGCGAGCTAAGATGGCACTGTGATCAAGACTCTGCTGAATTTTGCTGGTTTGCATTTTTTATCAAATGTGCCAAGAACCTGTTGTCCAATTTTCCAAAGATTTGACAAATCAGCTGAAATTGCTGCTGGTTTCCTCATTTGTATTCTTCAGGACCTGTCACAAGAACTGTGTTTCTTATTAGGAAGAGTATGATGGTGTCCTTGCATAATGGAAGTATGCTTTGTGTTTCAAAAGCTGCTGGAATTTTGACCAAAGTGAGAAGAGATTTTTAAAAGGGGGGGGGGGATATTTCAAATAGATAACAAAAATGAACAAAACTCCAGAGTGTTGCTTCCGTAAATCAGACTTAATTGCAATATATAAATATGATTGCAGATTGGGCAGGAATCTGTGTTTAGAATCTGAAGTCAGCCCTAGTTCATATTGCATACTACTACTATGTGGTGTGGGTGGGTTGGGTGTTGGTTATATGCCTTTAACACAGTTGTGTTCCCAAGGCAGCTAAAACAAACATAATTAAAACAGCATACAGTATAAATGGTGTGCTGGTGGAAGAGAAGTACAAGAGGGCATTGTTCCCTTCCATAGGATTGTGTAGATTAGGATTGGGGAATCTCTGGCCCAGAGGCCAAATCTGGCTCTACATGGCTCCCAATCTGGCCTGCCAGGCTATTCCTGGCAAACCATGCCCACCTACCCCACACCTGATGTCCTATGTGCTGTCAGGATGGGACAGGTACTGACATGGCTTCAAAGCAAGAATCTGGAATTTAAAGTTAGCCTTCAGTTGTTCCTTTGTTGGAGCAACACACACTTCTCCCACCCACCAGCTGACGGAAGTGCCTTTTGCTCCAGGAGCTGGAAGCAGTTTGAATTGAAACAAATGCTTTAAAAAGGATTTTAAAAACTTCCATTATAGCAGCAGTTTCAATGCCATGCAAACGTCTTCCAGCTCCTGGAGTAAGACACACTCCAATCACCCATCAGCTTACACCAGCAGGCAGCCTCTCACCCATACACATGTTCTGCCACAGCTGCTGGGAGACCTGTTAACACAGAGAGCTCAGCAGAGAGGAATCTCCACCTAAACCAACCAATACCTCTGCAGCTTTGAGGGCCTTGGATTGCTTTGATAAATGCTACATGCATAAACTGGAAGTTTATTGTACCTCCAATCTTCCACACACTGCCAAAGTCTTAGGTTGCTATGTAAATCTAAAAAATAGTAAATATTTGTAAATAGCAAATCAGCCTCCTCATTTAAATGCCCTGGATTATTTCTTGGAATCACTCAGTAGTTTCTGAACACATGGTGGTGATTTATCCTAAATATAAGCAATTGAAATATGTGCTTTAATAATAGAATCACATAATTGCAGAGTTGGAAGGGACCATGAGGGTCATCTAGTAGAACCCCCTGCAATGCCTTAATGTAACTCCATTAGGTTAAGCTTAATGAATTCGAGCTGTGTAGTTTTATAGCTTTGGAAACTTCGGTATATCTCTCTCTTCCTCTCCCCTGCCTCTCTTAAATACTTAAACAAGTGGTAGCATTTAAACAAGATGTTTTATCTTCAGTGTTTTAGAAGGATGCCTATTAGCAGGCCTGTACAAAGTTAGGAACATGTTTTACCAATAACTTTTAAATTGGTTTAATCAGTTGGAAGCATTCTGAGCAACCCAAGAAAGCAAAATAAAATCTAAATGCCCTCTTCCTCGAAAGCGTTCTAAGTACAATAGTACCTAAAATATCAGACGGTACCTTGGGAGGATATAGTTGTTGTTTTCCAAATGTTCCAGTAAAAGGAAACTTGCAGATTAGTATACAGACGCAAGATAAAGTACTAAGGAGGTAACCATAGTAACTAAAAGAATGATGTTGGGGAAATGCCAGTCATATTAGACTTGGTCAAGTTCAATGAAATGATGTTTTTCCTCTTTCAAAAACATTCATTCACTAAATATACGATGTAATCTCAGTAATATAATGGGAAGTTGTTCGGGGTTTGTTTTGCTTTTAAATTCAGTATAACATGCACCAGCCAGGAAAAAAACCATTGTTAATTTAATGGGTGGGGAAATGCCATAGAGGTGTGTGAAAACACATTCCAAATACTTGGTTATTTATTTTCAAGTGGATACTTACTTACACAAGAGTGTCTAGACATACAACTCCCACCCAGATGTTTGCAGGGAGTGCATAGACAGGCATTATCATTGGTGTTATTCCACTAGGATATCTTGCCCAAGGATTTCTCTAAACTTTCCCTGTACCCATGTGTATGAAGGAGGTACTAAACAAGGCACTATGGGATGTAAAACCTACAGGGGCATAAACAGCTGGGCTGTAAAACCTGTTTCTGTGATTGTGGTATGTTGATTAGGGACTGAATATTCACGCAAGCATGTCCAACAAGTAGATTGTGATCTACCAGTAGATCACTGGATGTCTGTGGTAGATCATTGGCTCCCCCCAAAAGAAGCTGAACAACTGTGGCTCCCCTAAAAATATCTCAACATTTTACCTCCTCCCTGAAAAAAAACTCAACAACTTTGACCCGAACCCCCCCCCCCAAAATGGGCCTTCCTCCTTCCTAAAAAAAGCTCAACAAGGGGGTAGATCACTGCCAGTTTTTAACTCTGTGAGTAGATCGCAGTCTCTTGGGAGCTGGCCACCCCTGGATAGTGTATATAATTTTGTATATACTTCACGTGAGCAGAAACAAGATTATACAGAACAATCATCCTCTGGATTTAAGCATAGGAATTGTGCTAATTAATTATTACATTGTTTGTAAAATGCACATCCTGCTTTGTTCCCAAAATATTTAATTAAATGTGTTTGTATCTTTAAAGCGGTGCATGAAGCTATTTAGGCTGAGACATTTGTAGATGGAATTGAATCAGGGTACTTATTTGTGCAGTACAGTAGAATAAAATGTGCACATTCTCCTTCTCCCCTGATACTCGCTGCATTGCTGTTCTGACATCTGAACTCTACCTTAGTATAATGAGATTTCCTGGTAAGCAGACTTGGGGCTCGTTATCATTTCTTTCTCCTTGACAGGGCTTTGTGAGCAAGGCAGTGATTCATTTTGGTAACCTGCCACACTCTACTGACATTATTTTGAGTTGAGCAGCAGGCACACACCTATTTCAATACATTAGACGATTCTCAGGGCCTCCCTTTCCTATTAATTTATTTGCAGTTTGATTTTTCAAAGCAAAGCACTACAATGCATTTGTAGTGTCCTGAACTTAAGCAAAATCTACCACCTTATAACCCTTCCCATGCATTATAACCAGCTTACTTATCAAATGTTGCCTTTTGGCAGAAAGGCAGTACCTTCTTTGCATTTGTCCTTTTGCCCCTTCACTCAAAACTTGTAGAAATAAAGTAGCTTGCTGGAGTTAGGGCTTTATAAACTACTACCCTACTATGGCATTTCCGTGCGCTGCTTTGGTTCACCAGAAGCGGCTTAGTCATGCTGGCCACATGACCCGGAAGCTGTCTGCGGACAAACGCCGGCTCCCTTGGCCTATAGAGCGAGATGAGCACGCAACCCCAGAGTTGTCTGCAACTGGACCTAACGGTCAGGGGTCCCTTTACCTTTACCCTGCATTTATGGTCAGTGGTGAAGTAGACATGGCCCCATCATCAGTAACTTTCAAAAGAATTCAAGTGTTTTATTTTAACCTGCTTTTTATTAATTGCTTGCATAAAGGGTCAGCACTGTCAGGTATCAGCCAAGGGTATCAGCCAAGCACCCAGGCACAACTAACAAAAGGCCCCTGAACCTGCTCTCCCTTCTTCATCCTAACAACCTGCTTATTCATCCATCTCTTGCTCTGGCTCAAACAGTGCTGTTGAGAAGGAGCAACAGGAGATGCCACTGCCTGCTTGTTCATTGGTTCTCTGCCTGGCATTGGTTGTAATGATGGGGGTGTTGGAGATTCATTCCCCGTGTCTGCAGTCATGCGATTGTTATCTATCACATGACAGTGTATGTGTTTTCATTCCACAGAGTGGGAAGTGACGGAGACAGGATGTTTGTGTTACTGTGTTCCATGAAGTGGGACTATTGTCCTTTGTTCTTTCTCTTTGCTGTCTAATGCTAGAGAGAGAGGGAGCCATGTTGTGCTCCGTGTGTGTTTATATGTAAATAAAGTAGATTAGCAAAAATACTGAGTTGCTGAGGTCTGTTTACACATGCTGCGAAGACTCTGCAGATCCCTAAGTGTGCTGATGCTTCTTGGTATCAGTCGCTGTGAAGTTCGGGCAGAAGAAAGGCATGTTCTCTGCCAGGGTACTTCGGGCAGAAGAAAGGCATGTTCTCTGCCAGGGTGCTTCACGAGCGTAGGACACTCCTGCTAACGGGGGGTGGAGCTGCTAGTCATAATGGCAGTGAGGAGGTGGGCTTGCTGAGGGATTGAGATGTTTGAGAGTGTCTTGCCCAAGGGCCCTCCAAAACCTGGAGCCAGTTCTGGTGTCTAAAGACACAAGAGGAACTTGCATTTGTGACGGATGCACCTGAAACCACACCACTGATTTAAATAATTGGCAACTGTGTACAGACAACTTTATTTCATTTCATTTATATGCTGGCTTTCTTCCAAAGAACTCAGGGAACTCAAGTTGGGGTACACAGGATTTCCATCCAGGCACTGACAAGTTCCAGACATCCTTAGCTTCCAGAACCAACCCAGGACATTTTGTTGCTTGAGGCAAAAATTGTTTTTAAAAATAAAATCTGCCTCTGCCTCTGCCTCCCCTGCTCCACCACCTCCTCCACTGCCATGGGGAAAGAAAAGGGGTCTGAAGAGAAGCAGGCTACTGCAGGATGTGGCAGGTGTGTGTGGCTATGGGAGGTGTGGTAAAAGGATGTGTTAGAGAGGCAACCACCTGAGGTGACTGCTGCCGGTCCTGTTGGCTTCAGTAGCAATGTTGCATTGTGTGCTTTCAAACCATGCCCCAGGGCTGTGTGTACCCTTACTTTGCTGCTCACTACTGGAAAACTGCAAATAATTTGATATGAATATTTATTTTTAGGAATCTAATTGCTTCCATATTTCCTATGAAAGAGATTGTTTGTCTCTGGCATGCACAAAAGAATCATTTATCGACAGCAGACGTATCTCACAATTATTCCCCTTTCTTGATGTTTCTCCAGGTGTCAGTCAATGTTTCCTTTGTGTTTGTTGTTTTTGTACTTTAGATGACATGCTAAAGAAATTTCAAATTAGGCACTCATTATCTTTTTGAAGAGTCCAAGTGAGTGCTCTTTTGAGGAAAGCACATGTACCCATTAACAAGATTTACAATGGATTATATGTTGAATACGTATTATCATTTAATATTTTTAAAGCCTGTTTTCAGGGTGTGCAGATGTGATGGATGATGATTAATTAAAAAAAGAAAGATTTCAGGACTGAATTGCACAATATAATTACTTACTGTTAACCATTTCCAAGTCTGAAACTAAGGTTTCAGGTCTGCTGCTGTTAAATAAAGTACCAAATTTTACATCACACTCAAATGTCTTTCCCCCATGAACATTTGTAGTCAATGTTATAGCCAAAATGTTTGCAGTGGTACCTTGGTTGTCAAATGGCTTAGTTCCCGAATGCCGCAAACCGGTGAGTGTTCCAGTTTGCGAATGTTTTTTGAGGGTCCAATGTCCAATGTGGCTTACACGGCTTCCAATTGAGTGCAGGAAACTCCTGCAGCCAATTGGAAGCCATGCTTTGGTTTTTGAATGGACTCCTGGAGCAGATTCAGTTCGATAACCAAGTTACCACTGTAATTGATAAGTTGGTTAGAAACTAATTACAGCAGTACCTCGGTTTACAAACTTAATCCATTCCGGAAGTCTGTTCTTAAACCAAAACCATTCCTAAACTGAGGTGTGCTTTCCCTAATGAGGCCTCCTACCGCCGGTGCTCTTCCACCGTTCGGATTCCGTTCTTAGACTGAGGTAAATTCACAAACTGGGAGACTACTTCTGGTTTTGCGGAGTTCGCAAACCGAGTCATTCGTAAACAGGACTGTTCTTAAACTGAGGTACCACTGTAATTAATTTGCAATCCTTATTTTAAGTGAAATCTAAATATTAGATTAATTGATTAAATACTTTGAATTAACTGAAACTGAGCCCTTAATTAATAATACAGTATATATACTGTTTATAACTAGTTCTTATAAAATATGTAAGCTATTTATTTTAAACTTCATGTGGCGCACAGGATGTCAAAAACTCTGGAGGAGGAACTGATAAAATCAGGAAATAGACCTTTAACCCCACTAGAAAGGTATGCAAAAAGACAGAAAACAAGGATGTACTAAGCACCTGCATCTAAGGTGTGCTCTTACTCCTCCCTCCTTTAACTAGGTTGCCTATGTGTCATCCTTAAATTAATTCAAATGGTTTTTAAAAATTCAAATGTATATCCTCTTCTGTCCTCTTTTCTGTATATGCAGAATCGAAAGGTTGGCAATTTGAATCCCCGCGACGGGGTTAGCTCCTGTTGTTCGGCCCCAGCTCCTGCCAACCTAGCAGTTTGAAAGCACACAGTGCAAGCTCCGGCAGGAAGGTAAATGGTGTTTCCGTGCGCTGCTCTGGTTTTGCCAGAAGTGGCTTAGTCACATGACCTGGAAAAACTGTCTTCGGAAGCGGCCAAACGCCAGCTCCCTCAGCCTGTAAAGCAAGATGAGCGCCACAACCCCAGAGTCGTTCATGACTGGACTTAATTGTCAGGGGTCCCCTTTACCCCTTTACTAAATGGGCACAGTATTATTAAAAGTAAAGGATCATGTACCAGGGCTATACATTTGCAATATTGACCCCCTATGATTGGCAGGCAGTATGAAGCCTCTGGAATGGCTTATCCTAGTTATAAATACTTTGAATCAAGCCTGAAATCAGACCTACCTTCCAATAACAACTTCCTCATTCTAGCACTCAGCAAAATATAATTTTGAAAAGATAGTATCTTCATCATCTTTTTGATCTGTTAAGGATAAAATCATGTGTTATATTTTAAAATAGGAAGGCTATACAAGAGGAATCATTTTAGTCTGCCACATAGCAGAACGTTTTGCTTCAGGGAACTGACTATGGTTTTTTATGATAAATAGTCTTGAAGGAGACTTATATAATAATTGAACAGCGGAGAAGTAACTATCCATAACATCGTTTGGGACTCATTGGAAATAATGTAAGGTAGAACTGTGAAACCTCAAGTGATTACATTAATATCCCAAACTACCGAGAAATATGACCTAATTAGTGCCACCCTATTTTTCTATAGCTGTCCCAACACACTGAAACCTTCCCATTCATTTCCCCCCTTCACACTATGAAAAGGGCATCTGAGGACCTGAAGTGGATCATTTTCAATGAGGCTTCATTAACACTCATTCAAATGCATTGAACTTCATAACATGTTGAAATATTTTTGATATATAGGCTGAAGAACGGCCTATGATTATATAAATGGGAGCTGGATCCACAGATAGGAGGCTTCAAAGAAGCCAAAGAAATGCTGTCTCCAAAAGCTGGTGTTGTATATGATTTGGGGAAAACTTAAGGTTTACTGAGCCTACCAGGGCTGCCCTCTTTTTAAAGTGTAGATTTTTAAGTGTGCAACTTACAGAGCTGGAATAGTGCAGAGTTATTAGCAGTGAGCTTGAAGTCCTCCCACTTCAAATAGTAGGTTAGTGACCTTAGGCAAGCCTTATGGTGTGTCTCATAAGCCTGTTCCCTACCCCATCTGCAATATAAGTTGAGGTAATAATACTAATGGCAGTGATGCGGGAAGTGTAATTAATTTCAGCCAAGTAAGTAAGTGCCAGATGAAATTCTCCCGTTACTACAAGGCAAATCTAGCATTGCATTTGCAAATCTGTATAATTGGTATATTTGAAATTAAAATTCAGGTTTTTTTTCCAAAAGTCACTGGCATATGAGGATAGAAAAGGGAGCCAGCTCAACATGCCCAACATGTTATTGAAACTGACTTTCTGTTAGAGACCCTCATTAGAGACCCCTGCTGCCAATGTGACGGAATGCTTATCACTCACACATGCCAGGGTCCACAGATTCATTTATTTGCTATTTATTATTCCAAGTAATTGTATCCTGCCTTTCTATTGAAAGAAATGCTCACTGCAACTTACACTCTAATTAAGATATTAAAATAACAACAAATAATACAAAACAACCAACGAGCAAAGAAATAAAATACCAGTTAACCTTAAATTAGGGCATACATTCATAAGATACTATAGGGTGGATCCTCTGTATATAAGCAAGACCATATACTGGTATATGTTGATGTATAAGGGAAGGATGGGGAGCCTGATGTGACGTTTATGCACTGTTTGTTCTATCCTTTTCAACCCGGCCCATCAAGGGTTAACGCAGACTCCAGATTGAACTGACTGAACATTCCATGAGGGTCGGGGCGGCTGAATGTTTAAAGAGAATTGACAGCCATTTTGTCAGTTGAGAGGGTGCTTGGGAGAGGGAGTGTGGGGTGGCTGAAAAGAAGGTCTGTGAGAGTAGGTTTAGGTTAGGTAGTTGTAAGGTTATCTATTATATGATTAACAAAGATATTACCACTTAAATTAAGCTTGTATGCAAAAAAAAACCTTAATGCAACCATTACGATCTTAAGCAAATAAATTTCCATCTTTAAAGTGCCAGTCAGAAAGTTGTCTGTGTTATTTTCCAGCAAAGGTACATGAAACTCATTTGTGTGGGCACTCATTAAAAAGACAAAACTTCCTTCAAGAGTGGAACTGTGAGGGTGTGTCTTTGAGGTGCACTGTGAGGGCGAAATAGGCAGACAGACCCAGGGTGTCTCAAAGTTACCTCAGGGAAGAGGCGAGCTTTTACATGGGGGGATTTCTAGTGGCTGAACCCCTTATACTGTGGGCACAAGGGATAGTCTCATATTTAGCCTAGAGTTTAAAAGGGTACCTGGCCACGTTGGTGCTGGAAAGGGACTCTCTTTTATTTAAAAAGAGAAAGGTTTACAGAAAGGCTAAAGGGATAAGTTGGAGTTTAGTTTTACCTAATAAAGCCCTGTTAGTTCTTTTAATAAGTGAGAGCAGTGTTTTTCAACCTTTTTTGGGCAAAGGCACACTTGTTTCATGAAAAAAATCACGAGGCACACCACCATTAGAAAATGTTAAAAAAATTAACTCTGTGCCTATATTGACTATATATAAAGTAATTATCTTGAATTTTTTAATTTTTCCCACGGCACACCAGGCAACATCTCGCGGCACACTAGTGTGCCACGGAACAGTGGTTGAAAAACACTGAGTGAGAGGATGAAGTGGTAAGACGAAAGGAAGGGTCCTTCGTCTATCACACCTGACAAAATTTATTCTTAATAAAATATGAATATTGGTGATTTGGATTAATCTTCCCAAATATATTTTTGCTTCAATAAATACACACACAGTTGTTTACATTGGTGCCTTTCTTAAAAAACACAATGGGAATGTATAACAGAGTCCAAAATGTTGTTATCATAAGATATGGGTAGCTGTGCAACTAGGTACAGAAATATTGCAGCTAATAAAATATATGAATAAAACGAACATATGGCTTTGGTTCTCTATGAAAGAATATGAAAAAGTGCTGATCCCTTCATCTGTGGCACTGATCTTCCTACTGATATCTTGAGGGTACCAGCTCCTCAGCAGAAAAGCATCATGTAGAAAGAGCTGATAAAAAGCATATGGCTTGGCTCAACCCAAGTGGAAGCTATAAGCCAGCATCTTGCCTGTATTAGTAATACCTACATGTGTTTGAGAATATGATTGCCAGGTCAAACTGTCCAATATAATTGACAGCATGGTAGGCTCATGAGATTCTCTTCAATTGAATTTTACAGAGCGCTCATGTTTTGTTAATCAAGTGTTGTTCCTCCCAAGATAAGAGTTGTTTGCCAAACTTTATTTTTGAAGCATTTGGTTTTTTTAAGCCATTTCTGTCATTTCATGTAAATAGGAACACTCTTGATAAATTCAGCCTGATAGAGACTGTTTTGCCATTACCTCTTTACAATCTTCTGCCCAGCCCCATATAGAATTCTCTTGAGATTTATGTGGATATGAACAGCATTTGATTTCATGTTGATTTCAATAATAAAGCCATATGGTTTTCATTTTATTGAGACTGAAAATAAATGAAGCACATTCATCACCAGCCTCTTTAAATTGTAAATCTATTCTGTTTGGACTTGAAGGCCAGTACTTTATCTTTGTGGCAAAACTCACTACACAAATATTTACCCATATGGTATGTTTTTTCCAGGGATATGTAGTTAATGCTGTGGGGTACTCATATGTCACAAAAACACATATATAAAATGACTATTTAAAAATTAATTGACCTGAATCATGTAACACTTCTAGAATCCCTGATAACAAAACTGTTCCATGTGTGAGGAGATTACTTGTTGCAGAGAGACTCTTACTTGACCTTGGGGTATTTGGTTTATTTTTGGACACCTGGTTCTCCAAGAGCAAACATCAGTTGAAAAAGTCCAATTAACAAGATTGCTGTTTCTGGTGACATAAGCTTACAGGTCTGTCTAGGTAATATGCCCTAAGGCCTTTCTGAACCTTGTCTGAGGGCCTCTGCAGATGCTATGGCTTATGCCCAAGTGGGACAGCACTACCCGAGAGCAAGGAGATAGCACACTCTGTTGGGTTGCAACAGGCCACTACTTTCATTACCAGCTTAAATATCGTCAGGTTTGGCAAAAACATCAAGGCTGAAACTACAATATCAGTTGTACGTATTTCTAAGCCAGGAGTTGATTGGACTAAATTAGGAGGGAAATTGTGTTAAAAATAAACAAAACACAACATTCCTCCACCATGATACTTTGTAATTGCGATATGCCCCTGAATCCTTCTGTGGAACCTGCTTCTCTCAAAGCCCTCTAGGTACCTGCAGCCCTCTAGGTATCTGTTGGGCTCCAACTCCCATCAGCCCCAGTCACCATGCCCAATAGCCAGGAATAATGGGAGTTGGAGTCCAGAAACATCTGGAGGGGCACTGCTTGTTCATCACAATGTAAAGAATCACATGTACCCTTTCCTAAAAAACTTAAGCCCCAAAATGGAATGAGGCTTTTGATGAAAAAACTGATGAGGAAGAGAAAAGGAGGCAGATAGGGAATATCTTAAACTGAAACACAATTTCCTTTATATCAGTTAATAGTAAGTCATAAAACCTGAGGCACCAAGTTTTATTAAAGTCCCCTGAACCAGCTAGTTTCAAATCATAGTGAATAGAACTCTGCAAATAGTTATGCTCCTTCATTTGGGAATACACACATGCTTAAAATTAGGCACTTGGGTGTGATTTTTGTGAAACTTACCAAATCAAAAGTATATTCGAACATTATTTACCGGTAAATCCCATAGACGACTGTGTTATTATTGTGATGAATAACATCATGCGCAGACCAAAATGCCACAGTCCTGGTCCTGATTCTTGCTAAAGCCAAGCCAATCTGGCTATGGTTTGTGGCAGCATGGAAGATCACCTGGGAAACCTATGCATGCTGCCCTGAGTTCCATGACAGAAAAAATATGAGAGAGAGAGAGAGAGAGAGAGAGAGAGAGAGAGAGAGAGAGAGAGAGAGAGACTGAAGTTGATGTTCAATATTCAAACACCACTTAAAATGTATCCAGGTCTTAAAACTATGAAAGTGTGAAGGATGACAGTAGGCTGGCATGAATACATGGGAAGCTAAATGTGTATTTGCATCTAATGTACAGTGTTGTTGTTGTTGTTTGTTTGTTTGTTTGTTTGTTTGTTTAAAAATGTATCAGCTGAGATAAGAGCACTGAGGAGGAATTTAACCCTTTCATCCCTTGCTGGACTCCTGACAAAAATCTCTCTTCTGAAACTAAAGTTCACTTTGAGGGAGAAATCCCATTGTTGTTGTTCAGTCGTTCAGTCGTGTCCGACTCTTCGTGACCCCATGGACCAGAGCCCGCCAGGCACGCCTATCCTTCACTGCCTCTCGCAGTTTGGCCAAACTCATGTTAGTAGCTTCGAGAACACTGTCCAACCATCTCATCCTCTGTCGTCCCCTTCTCCTTGTGCCCTCCATCTTTCCCAACATCAGGGTCTTTTCTAGGGAGTCTTCTCTTCTCATGAGGTGGCCAAAGTACTGGAGCCTCAACTTCAGGATCTGTCCTTCTAGTGAGTACTCAGGGCTGATTTCTTTGAGAATGGATAGGTTTGATCTTCTTGCAGTCCATGGGACTCTCAAGAGTCTCCTCCAGCACCATAATTCAAAAGCATCAATTCTACGGCGATCAGCCTTCTTTATGGTCCAGCTCTCACTTCCGTACATTACTACTGGGAAAACCATAGCTTTAACTATACGGACCTTTGTCGGCAAGGTGATGTCTAGGTGCCATTGGAGCCAATCACTCTGAATCTCTGGATGGATTGCAAATGCCACCTAAATTTGTATTTCAACTTGAGTGTGAACAAATTAATACTTAGTAGTACATTTTTAAAATTTCCTGACAGGCTTTTTATTTTTTTACAGAACATATACATCAATAATAGAATACCTATTCTTACCATTTTTAAATGTATGTTTCCAATCTCCTTTTTTTAAAGGTTTAGAAAAAGGTTAACTGCAGCAGAGTATGTGGATCTGATTATTTTGTAAACTTGGAAAACATTAATATACAGAGAAATCCTTAGCCCTGAGGCAAGTCAAAGGAGTTTATAATATGAGTAACTCTGGCTTGTATTCCCAATATATTGACATACTGGAACTAACATGGTCCAAAGAGATTTAGCCATATTCAAACTGTATAATTTAAACCACACACCAGGTTCATGAATTAATTGTGTAAATATACTGCTAGATAGAAGCATATGCTGTTCATTTGCATACATTTGAAACTTGATTTTCCAGGTGTTCAACAGCATCATTGTCATAGATGTGAGTGGGCCTTGCAGCAATAAAACACGGGAGGTTTAGAACTAAGCAGAATCTATTTAGCAGATAAACATCAAAACATCTCTTTTTCCAGTTTATAGCACTGCTAACCTAGGATGCCTGTCTTTGTTTCCTGGGAATCTGCCATGCAGCTGACTCACAAACAGCATTTGCATTGGAAAATAAAATTACTTTATGCTCAGCGGAGGATTTGACTATGATTCCCAGGTTACAAAATGTAGTTTCAGAAAATCTTGATGCATAGACAATTCAATGTGGCAACAGACAGTGGGAAAGAATCTCCTGTGAAGTTGAAAAAGTTGTGATCGCCACACTGTTCAGAGGCTAAAAATACATCCTCTGCTCAAAAGGGAACATTTGAGTGAATCAAGTGGCAAGTTAGTGAGTCATCTCATGAAATAAAACTAAAAGAACAAGTGCTCATTGATATGCTGTAGGAAAATGTATTCCAAAAGAGATGGAGTGTGGACAAGTTTGAGATCAGTGTGGGAGATACCAGGGCCTCTAAATCGCCTCAGAAGCCACCAGCTGCATCATCCCAAAGGCACTACCTGATTGTTGTGCTGTGCTTCTTCTTCTTTTGAGAACTGGTTTTTGCTTTTAAAGGTGGCATTTGTGAGCTGGAGCAAAATATTAATGGGAAACTCCCTATTGTCAGCAGAGTTTGAATTTGGGGTGCTTAAAGAACATCAGCCTGTTTTCCTCAACAAGGAGAATGCATTCTGTCTTCCAACATGATATTCCCTGCCCCTTAACAGTTTTACACGCTTGTGCCAAGGGATGGGGAAATTGCCGTGGCGGTGGTGGGCAAAAATGTTCACAAAAATTCCCCTTAACTCCATTTTTGCTCAACACAAACTACTATGGTCTGAGATAGAAAAAGAATAACAAATATAAATCTGTATCCATACTTCCAGCAATTTGTGGCAACATTCCACTGTCTGTTGTGATCCTTGAACATTCCATGTCTCATCCTATTATTTTTCTTCTGCCATATACCGGTAAGCTATCCTTTCTCTCACAAAGTATTACGTATTGAAAAGAGTGAAAAGTCAGATTGCCATGCATAGCTGTCAACCTTCCCTTTTTTGCGGGAAATTCCCCTATCAGTACTATAGTCTATAGTATAGTACTGATAGGGGAATTTCCTGCAAAAAAGGGAAAGTTGACAGCTATGCATCTGAGCCACCATGAATTAGATTGGGCCTAGGATCACCTATGTGTAGTTCTCATCCTGAGGTCCTCTGCTAGGCACATACCACCTGGGCACAAAACTTAACAGTCAGATGGAAATGCAACTGACTCAGAAAATAGCAGTCAATATCTGCTGTGTCCTGAATAGGATTCCACTATAGCTACACTGGCATGTGAAACAATAATATGCCGAAATACATTGCTGCTGTGAATATTGTAGGATAAGGGTACAAGGAGTCAGATACATGGGAAGCAATTGACACAATGCAGAAGAGAAATGGCCCCCACATGTTCAGTAAGTGTGTGAAGGGGGCCTCTGTTGCCTAAACATCTGAATCTCAGCCAGCTTCTGGTACCCTGTGGCTACTTCCTACAGGACAAGCCTGGTAAGTCGGACCAATGTCCCATCTAGTCCAGCATCCTGTTCTCAACTGGGTGCCTGTGGGAAGCATGCAAGCAGGACATGAGCACAACATTCAGCCCACCTGTGATGCCCAATAACTGGTATTGGGTGATAGTGGAGATAGAACATAGGAGTGCCTAGTACCTGTTGATAGCCATGCCTTCCTTGATTTTGTCTAATTCTCTTTTAAGTCCATCAAAGTTGGTGGCCATTGCCTTCTCCTTGTGCTTGCTAGTGGTCAGTTCACTGAATATCAATAATGTAAACATGCATGTTGCATGGTTTGATGCTCAGAAATCTTAAAAAAATATGTTTTACTTTAAATTCAAAAAAATCTAAATTGTGCTAGGTTGCTTTGTTTTTTTAAGCACAAAATAATAGTCCTATCTCTCTCTCTCTCTAGTTATTGATAGCAATCAATCTGACATGCGATGGCTTCAATGAGCTTTGTTAATGTGTTCTGCTTTGGTAAAACAAGCGATTTATCACTTTTTTCAGTGAATTGAAGCGCTAAGTTTCTGTGATGTATTACTGACAAGGTATTAAATTGACTTGTCCAAAGAAACTCTAGAGCATGAATATCAAATCAGGTTAGGAAACAAGGAAATACTATTTCCCAAACTGTAATCATGCTTTTTTATTTTTTAAAGGAAATTCTAATGTGTTGGGGGGAAATGTGCGCTGTGTATGTGTGTGCATATTCTGGTTACTTATCCATTTCATATTTTATGTAGAGAAATGTCTTCATTCTCCATCATGTACATTATTCATCACAGTCATAGACTTTTCATTTTATGGTTGAACTAATGATATCACCATAACATTTTCCTTCAATTTGAATTCAGATGTAGGTATAAGAGTGGGGGGGGGGGAGACGTACTCCCTTGCCTTAAGAGGAAACATGCTGTATTGTAAAATTATTTAACTGTAGTCATCATTGTATCCACCTGAACCCTTACATCTCAGCTCAAACACTCAGGTCATGTACAGGAGCATCATTGGACATTACCAAAGCTAGAAAGGCTCATTTAAACAACAAGAAGAAACCAAGGCTTTAGCCTACTTCTGTGGAACATTATGCCAATAGAGATTCAAGCGGGGGCCTTCTGTTTCAATTTTTAAACACCTGCTGAAAAACTTTTCTATTCCATCAGGCTTTTGTAGGCATACTAGTTAGTTGAATTCTGATCTTAACATTTTTATATGGTTTTTCATCATATGACTATATGTATAATTTTTGTAAACTGCTCTGATTTTTTTTATGAATAGCAGTTATAAATAATTTTAGGGGCGGAAAGAACAAAGTAATCAAGCAGCAATGTACACACTTACTTGGGAGGAAATCCCATTGCAATCGATATGTATAGGATTACCCTGTCTCATCAACTGAGGCAGTACCATTCTTTATCCATGTGCAAAAAGTGAGTATCTTTTCATTATCTGGCCAGGGCGGAGAGTCTGTCTTGAATTAATATTAATATGAATTAATATTTGAACCACCTTATCATGACCAAAATAGTAAGTTGAATCCTTCATGGCCTGTTTAGCAAGGCTTTCTTTTAGTACATAATATTTGGACAGGAATTGATCATTTTGCATTATTTGTGAATTTGTTCTAATGAAAAAAAATGTGTCATTTTTGTAATAGTTTTGGCAGAGGTATGGAGAGGGAAAGAACAAGAGATGGGTGGTTTATGTAATGCACTTTCCCCTTTATTAGTCATCTCTCTTGGCTTCATGTATTTCTGTGCTCTTCTTCTGCAGAGGTAAGTGCAAGATGAATTCTGGCACCTCTTTTTCTAGAAAAATAGCACTGTCTATAAATATCTAGATAAAAGCTTAAATTTCATGATTCTAATGAGAATCCTTGAATTGCGCACATACTCAAAGTCTTCTCCAGAGGGTTCTGTTTACAACAGGCATAGGCAAACTTGGCCCTCCAGATGTTTTGGGACTACAACTCCTATGACCCCTAGCTAACAGGACCAGTGGTCAGGGATGATGGGAACTGTAGTCCCAAAACATCTGGAGGGCCTATGCCTGGTTTACAACATTCAGAATTACATTGCAGACAACCACCCTTATCCAGCAATTTCGGCTCAGCTTGGTGACTCACTTGCTGCCACTTAGACCTCCCAATTTACATCAAAGGGAGTAAAGGAAGCTCCACATATGCTGATCAGTTTACATGCAGGAATGTTGTCTCCGTTAAAGAGAATGGGGATTCCACTACACATGTAGGAGCTATGCTCATGGAGACATGCTTCTCACAATTGCAGCATACATGTGTTTCAGGCAGTATGGTCAGAAAGACCAATTGTCCCCAATGGTCTTTCACCATTTATTCTGTTCGTTATAGCAACTAGGACCTTTCTGTTCCAACAGGAGTCTGACATCTCAACACCTTCAGCATTTCAAAACTCCCTACAGCTATTCTAACAGAAAGACAATTGAGTAAGACCTACTTCAGAAACGATACACAATGCTCCTTAATAAATAGGAGAGCTGTTCTCATGCACAGAATAATAGTCTTTGTCTTTCTTTCCTGTGCAACTGGGAGAGCAGCTGGCTTTTATCAGCATAATTGGTCGGGAAAGCTGCGAGAAAGGAAAGAAGTGCTGTCCACTTTGAAAGGAAGGGTATTTTGTTGCAGAGAACACATGCTAGATTACTCAACAGGCAGACTAGGCACATGCTTAGGGCACTAGCAAACTTTATTACTGATCCCCACCTAAACTAGGGGTCATCCTACTAACATGGGTTGAAATAATGCAAGGAAATCAGATCCTGTCATATGTTGCAATAAATCTATGTTTTGGTTTGGCATTTTATTTTAAAAAATATGTTATGGTTTAGTATTGCTTTTATTTTGGATTACATGGGGAGGTGCCAGAATCTTTTCAGTGCATGGGGCCTCTAAAGGTCCAGGCCTTCAGAGGACAGCCTGGCCAAGAGCAGTCAGGAGCTGCAACCACTTGCTGTTATATTATTTATGCTTCACTGTTACAATTTCAGTTGTGAGACACACCTTCTCCATCTCCATCAACAGAGCTCCATGTCTTTTGACATGTGAAAGTCACTAATGTTGATTGGCAAGTAGCATTTTACAGCAAGGGCAGAACTGGAGAACCCAAGGATTGAAATATTAATGTTTAAAAACTCTCTCTTCACTCCCCCCCCCCCAAAAAGAAATCATTGGCACTGGTGGTAAAATGGCTTACAAAAATGTCAGAATTAATGCCAGAGTCTGAGTCACATGACTACTTTCTCCCTCACATTTTGACTTTTATTTTTAGCCAGGGGTCCACAAACTAAGGCTTGGGGGCCGGATGCGGCCCAATCGCCTTCTAAATGCAGCCCACGGACTGTCCGGGAATCAGAGTGTTTTCACATGAGTAGAATGTGTCCTTTTATTTAAAATGCATCTCTGGGTTATTTGTGGGGCCTGCCTGGTGTTTTTACATGAGTAGAATGTGTACTTTTATTTAAAATGCTGAGTTATTTGTGGGGCATAGGAATTCGTTCATATTTTTTTTCAAAATATAGTCTGGCCCCCCACAAGGTCTGAGGGAAAGTTGACTGGCCCCCTGCTGAAAGAGTTTGCTGACCCCTGTTTTTAGCCTATCATTAATGGGCATCCTGTGGAGAGCTCCAAAATATATTTTCTAGCCTTTATCACATTTATATCCTGCCCCTCCTCCAAAGACCCCAGGTGGCACAGACAGGATTATCCCATTGTTGGCATCCTCACAACAACTCTGAGAGGTAGGCTAGGATGAGAAGGCATTGAATTAGATAACCAGCCAATAAGATGAGTGGAAATTTGAACTTGAATCTCCCTGGTCCAGTTGCAGTATACTATCCATAATTCTATCCAGGCTCAGAATCAGGTTGTGACTCTTGGGAGAAGGACTATCACATGGATGTTGCCACTTCATAGTAAGAGGAAACAATACTGCATCTCAACTATAAGAAAGCCAGTAAAAATTGCCTGGATTCTTACCTTCCATGAGGGACTGGTGGGGAGAGAAAGTAAAAGACTAACCAAGTAAGATCATGCAGAATCAAATAGACTATTTGTAAATGCATCAAGCGCCAGTGAGTTTATTGCCTACTTTTATCCCCCAAAACGAGTCTTGTTTGCCAAAGCTTAAAACATTTACTCAAAGTTTAAGAAAGATAGAAGAACCAACTGTCCTCGTTCAGTTTGAGGTTGCAGCTGATATAACAGCAAACTGTGCTTTATGCCCATTGGACTCCCAGGCAGATTCCACAGGTTTGGACTTGCAAATAAAAACTGCTGCCAGAGAGGTGCTCTACTGTATTCCTAGAGGAACTTTAATGTGTATGTTGGGGTCTTATCCCCTCGCCGCTCTATCCTGGCAAGAAGTATATCTGTAGTTGGAAGACTGTGGCCTGGGAGCAGTGCTCCCCACACTTCTCCGGGAATCTGTGTGTGAGCAGTTGTTGGGGGGAAGGGAAGAAGGGGAAAGTCAAAACAGACTGAGAGGCTGAAGAATGGAGAGGGTGGAGAGAGAGAGCGCCCTGTACAATCTTTCAATGCTGCAAAGTATGCTGGGGGGTTTTGCTCAGGTTCCACAGACCACAAACATGTGACCCCTGCCAGATTATCAGTCTTAACGTGATTTTGCAGCACATGCCATTTATGTAATACCAAGAACTATGGAACTTGGAAACTGCCATGATAGTTAAACATCTCATGCTGGAAACATCAACTCCACCATGTATTGAAACTTGGACAGGCAATATTCTGAACTTCACATGCAAAGAACAAACAGCATTTAATATGTGTGATATGAGGGTTTAATTGAATGGTGTCTGAGTGCTTTGAATCCTCATTTATTCATTGGTTCTTTCGTTCATTCCTCTCTCCTCCTTCTCTTTACCCTCCTCTATGTTCCCAGGGGTGGTGTCATAGGTGATGGGTATTTTATCCAGGGAGAATGGCCCGTGCTGCTGATTTTAAAAATATTTTTAATTGCTGGGGAAAAAAATCAATATGCCATACATAAAATTTTTCCCAAAGTAAGGCTGCAGTCTTATGCTGGAAGTAAATCCAACACTGGGGCATACTGAGTAATCGTAGTTAGGATTGTGCTGCATGTCTCACTGATTTCAAAAGTGATTATTGCCAAATACATGTGTTTATCATTGTAGCCTAGATAAGAGAAAATACTTAAGTATTTCAGCCTTATAACGCTAATTTTTTCAACCATTAACATTCAAAATGCTAAAAGGAATTATCTTTAATTTTGAATTGTAATTAGATGTGCCTTGACTTCATTGGGTGTGCCGCACAAATAGCCAATCTGTGATTATCACAACAGTTGTGATCTGGTTTCTAATTAATTATAATTAAGTTCTTTTTTATGTACTGTAGTTGTGTCTTTTTCTGACCCAACGGATTTAAAGTAGATCACTCAGTCATATTTCTGGGGGACAAAACTATTGATTTGCTGTGTTTAATAAAGCAGTGCCAGAACTATTGGGCAAGTGGACTGCCTAGCTGGAAAAAAGTGATATTTTTGCAACCCACCATTTAATTCCATGGGGTTTAAAATAGATTCGAGCTTATTGAATGCCCTTTTCTCTTTTGATTTTTTTTAAGGAGAAAATAAAGTCTGTTTTCATTACACTGACCATATACTGCCCTCCAGTGGCTTCTTGTCAGAAATGAAACAATGAGCATATTTATTTAGTATCTCAATTTCTTCAAATGCACCAAATTCAGCCTTCCTTGAAAATACAACATAAAAAATGCTGGGAAGTTCCATCTTCCATGTTACAGCATGGAGATAAATGAAGTTTACATAGAAGACAGGAAGACCTCCACTTAAGAAGGGATTGTGTGTGCATTTTATCCATAATCCACCCAGGCAGACAATCTCCTCAACCATTTGTCACATAATTTAACAGTGCAAGGCTTTCAGCAGGACTCCTCCTTAACATGTTCTGTCCTGATTGCAGCTGAAGACAGAGCTACAGCGATCATCAATAACTTTGCTACTACTTAGACGAAGTTCTAGGTTGAGTAATATGTGATCTGCCCTAAGTGCTAGACCAAGCTATCCAGTATCTCTGATTCCCTATGACCATTATTTTTGGCTGGTTCAGTTCCTTGAAGCCTGATGCAACAAAGCCAAGTCTCAGTTACAACATCCAAAAAAAGCCAACAAAACTAAGACATCAAGAAAATGCCAGTGAGAGGAGAACAGTCAGGCAAAACTCTTTTTAAAACCTAGCCACTTCAAATAATAGAGAGGGCCTGATGCACTCCACTTAGCAAGGTGTGGCCACCACAATAGAAAAGGTCCTAGCCCAGGTTATTACAAGACATGCTTACCAGGAGCCTGTGGTCTGGAGCAGGGGTTTAGATGAGAATCAGAGGAGGTGAGGAGGGACAAACAGAAGAAGGTGGTCCCTAAGACACTCAGGTCTTAAGCCATTTAGAGCTTTAAAGGTTAACAGTGCCCTGATGTGATTGCTGACATCAGCAGAGGCAAGGCAAGATTTCCCTGGACTGATCAGGAAGAGCTCAGGCTGAATACTACATCAGACGTTGCTTCAGCAGCAGTTACTCGTGGACTAAGCTGCATATGGATACTTGTAGTTTTGTCTTCAACTTCACTGAAAGGTGCCTCTTGACTCCTTTCAGCAGATGGCTCCTCCAGCAGATGTTTACTCCAGTGGAAAAGGGGAACCCCTGGCTGCACTGAAGCTTCTGAGATGGAGTCGTCTGAGGAGGACAACACAACATCCTTGGGCTGGAGGATCCTGGCTCCATGGGCTCTTTTTGTGGAAGCAGTTTTATTAGCTTAGGTGTTTCTGGAACAGGCTATTAGAGCAATTACCTGCTTCCAGTCTGATTCCCTGGCCTCATCCCTCATTGAGTCTGACCCTGAATATTCCAAGAAATTCAGGGTGAAGTGCAGAATGTTCTCTCTTTTTATCCTCACAATAAAGCCATGATATGTTCTGGCTGAGGTACTGTTGACTAATGCAAGTATGAATGTTACAGCAGAACAAGGATTTTCCCTGGTCTCTCTGCAACACTCCATTCCATGTATTTCACTGCCTGTTCCACAAATCATTTTTATCAGAGACAGTACAAAGCAAGCAACCCGAATCCCACAAGGAATAGCAAAGCAATGGATTCTTCTGCAGAAACTAACTCTGTCAGATTGTCTTGATGGTTAAGGACCATTTGCACACCCTCCAATTCTTCTTTACTGCTAGTCAGTTCTGAAATGATAAAGATTTTTTTTAAAAGAACCCAGAGCTTATATGTTTTTCCACTGAATGTGAAATACCCTGGAGTTCATTCTTCTCACACTTATTCTGCTTAGCCTTTTAAAACCATTTATTTTACTTACAGCAGCCTCTGAATTGGGCTTTTTGTCTGAGGCTGATAAAAGACTGAAAGCGTTCTTATAAACTGAGCATCTAAAATCTGTCAGCTTGCTCCCTAATGATATATATTCCTTATAAAAAGGGGTGAAAGAGGCTGTCCTACTTTTCAAATGACTATTATAAATAAAAAAGACAAGGTGTTGTAAGTTCTGAGGGCTGAGAGAATGGCTCTTCTTCGGGTGGACAGAAGATATTAAATGAATAGACTAGTCAATCTAGGTCAAAATGAAGCAAAACCTGCCATCTGGCTGGAAGAAATACTCCATACACCAAAATACTCTGGAAGATGTGTACACATAAAACAAGAGTATATTGAGGTCATTACTCTAGGGCACTTTTTATGACCACCATCTTGTTTTGTCATTTATTTTGTTTGATTCTTAGTGGGTTGGATCCAAGGTTCCCATGAGTGGAATTCTGCTTGGAGTGAGTGATGCAATTATTGTCAATTCCTTCTTTCCCCTTCAGTCCCCTCCAGAAGGAGAGTTTCAGAATGAAAGTGGTGTGGGGAGCTGCAGGAAGGAGAGGAAATGGCCAAAAAAAGGAGATCTTCCTCCTGTAATGTTCAAATGCACCCACCCCTCAAAGCTTGGAGTATAACCTTGGTGAGGAGTCTCCATCTCCCATGCCAGGTCCTTCCAGACCAGAAAAAAAGGCTATGCTGGACTGTTCAGGTTTGGAAGACTGTGTTCCAGGACAGCCCTATCACCCCTGTACTGGAGGTGTCTATGGTTTCAGAACCAGGCAATGACCCTTTAAGGGAACAGGCAGCTTATCAGAATCTTCATAAGGCTTTTGCAACTTGCTGGATCAACTGCTCACTCTAGGCAGCTCCGTCTAGAAATTTGGCCTGGCCTCAGTGTGACTCTGCCTTGTGACCCTGTTACACTGGCAAGAAGTGCCACTGCCATAGTTTGTTTCCCTGGGAGTTGGGAGCCAGGGGAGCACAAAACACCCCTTTCCTCTAGCTGGAGGATCTCAGACCCTTTCACAGGTGAAAGAAACTCTTCGCTTCGCTGATCCAAACCGTGAACCCGAGAAGCTTTGCCATTGCAATTAGCTCCCTCTAATGGTTACACAGCTAACGGCATAGTTTTCCATATCTCCTGTAATAATTAAGACAGAAGAATTAATTTAAAGTGATACCAAACAGCATTTAAAAAGAACAGCATTAAAAAAGTGGTAGCTAATAGTTGGGATTTGCATGTAATTCAAAATGTGATTTAGCCAAAATAAAGTTATGGTTTTTATAGTGTCCATTGTTTCACCATAACAATAATACAGTAATTTAAGCACCACTAATCATTAGTCTTCTCCTGCATCTGTAGGGATTTGTACCAGATTTACATAAATAAAACTTGTAGACTGCCAAACAGAGCACCTAGACATGAGGATGGACTCAATAAGTTTTTGACTGACATTTTCTGCCCAGTAATTTTAACATATATCATACTTATTCAGATTATTATCTTCATTAAATGCTTAAACATTTTGTGATCCAACATCATGCTGGATGTGAATAGAAAGTTTAACCCAGGTGAAGAGGACACTGGATATTTTATTTGCAATATTATTCTGCTGATTCAGTATACAACTGAAGTCTAAACTTGCATGAATATTTACTTGAACTTGTGAAGCTTGTAGCAAGCACAGCTCATGTGGTTTGGAATAAGATACGCACTGAGCTTTTAAAACCACAAGCAAGCACACTGATGTAGATGGAGCTGTTTTAAGTAGAGGAGAGAGCTGTCAAAATGCCTTCATCAATATGCATGAAGACTTTGACTTAACAGTGGTAACATTTTAAAGTTGGTTCTAACTTACGCATTCGGATACAGTTCATTGAGGTCCTAGAAAGCTGGAAACTTTTATAAATTCAGAACAGAATCAGTACATGTACATGTACCAATCATAACACCAAAAAGCATACACCCAATGTTCTCCCCATTATAAACTGGTTGTTCCTGTAGCATGCACTCCGTTAGTCCCTGGAACATCACTGAGTCATCATTTGCTCTAAACAATTCCCTTCATAGAGCTGTGTGAAATAAGTGTCAGAAGGTGTGAACCAATTTGACAGTGTTAAATTAACTATGCAAGTTCTAGGATTCCGTTTATTTATCATGAGAGGAGGCTTGCTGCTGAAATCTGGGTTATGTGATTGCAGTGATTGTGAAACCTATTCTGACATTTTGGTAGCCTTGCAGAAACCTCCCAGTTTTTAATGAAGCAGCCGCACATTTTTCTGCTGGGAAATGAAAGCCTAAAGACCAAGCACTCTTTCCCTGAATTTTGGATGGCCTAATATTATTTGCCTCTTACTCCCAGCAATGGTAGAAAATGGAAATTACACACTATCACAGCTATGCTAATCAGATGAAATACACAGTCCCGTTCAGAACAGCCCCATATTTCCCTCTTGATGAGTGTGGTCAGCCTGGTAGCATTTGGATCTATGTACGGATGACACCATGTCACCACTAAACTGCAGGATTCCACATCTACCTAGCCCAATGGTAGCCAACTTGGTGCCCTTCATATGTTATGGGCTACAGCTCCTATCAGTCCCAGCCAGCATATTCAATTGTTACATGTGATGGTAGTTGTAGTCCACAACATTGGGTGGCACTACATTATTAGCTACACTGGCCTAGGCAATATGTGCTCTCAGGCACTGCACTGACTCTGCCCAACTAGGTTGGCCATTGGACACCCTTGGAGAGGAAGGTGCATAAGAGGGCTTAATGCCCCAGCTAAGCCTTGCCTGAGCAACTTAGCCTTCCTGAGCTTTGGTGTTTGTCCATTGTTATTTTGTCCTGTTCTCTGGCTTGCTCTTCAGTTCTGATTCCTTGTTTGCCCTGAAGATCTGACAGCTGCTGCTTCTTCTGTTCTGGCTTCAGATTCCCCTTCAGATCTGACTTCATCCCTTGAGTCAGATTCCCTGGAGATGCTCCTGGTTCCCAGTTTCTGGCATACCTCATGCCACTGACTACAGCTTAGATCTCATACTGCCCTGACACTGGGCCCAGATGACAATAGAATGCATGTAACTTCCAGGTCCCCATTCACCTTGGGAACTGACATTCATGACAGCATGACTAGCTCATATTCAGCATTGTCACAACTTCACAAAATACAGTGAATGTTCTTTCTTTCATATAGCGCAGCTCCGGAGTGTTGAAACCTGGCATTGCTCTCATCCCTTTAAATAGACAGCTAGAAACTCAGATGCATTGTAGTAAAGGCCTCATCTGTTATTGGCTGAAGGTTTTCCAAGGTCGCTAGCACAGTTGGCAAGACCTGTTATTGACTCAGGACTCTTTGGGAATCATGATATGTAAGTTGTAATTCCCGTCCCAATCTGTACATTATACAAGTCCAACCATTTTGCAATTATCCTTGAGTTTATACGTCATTAAATGCATTCAATTTTATTTTATTCTTACTAGTTCTGTCCTGTGCTCTGATGTACCATGCAAGAGTTTGGCATTCTTATGATGTTTCCTTTAAAGGCCTCTGTTCATAGAGCAATCCTGTTAATATTATTTAGCATATCAAACACAGTGTGGGATGTAGAATACCCTGTGGAGCTTTTGAAAAATATGCCATGTTCTACTATAATCCTGCATGTCTGTAACAGTGAGATCTATAAACAATATATTGGATTTTAAGAAAATACAGTAAGCTTGGTAAGATAAATATCATCTTGTCATATATAAAAAACTACTTATGCTAAGGCTAAAGCATTAATAAAAGCTGTACCTCTATTTTGAAACTTTGTAAGTGTGCATTTTGCAATATTCTGCTCATCAGAGAAACTATATAAACTCCATTAATTGCAAAAGGCATAAACTACATTGTTTCTGACACTAGATGGCAGGAAATTATTCTGTTCCTAAGATGGCTTTACGTTTCATGTGTGCTGCTGTAATGAGAGAGATCAGGACTTTCAGAAGCTACGAGTGTGTTTTTGCAATACAACTTTGCTTTAATCTGTATTATGATGAATGATAGCATATGCTTCCCTTTTAGTAGGTTCTCAAAATTCATGCACAGAATTTAGATATTGGTGAAGAATGGACACAATATTCAAGGGTGACTAAACATGTGTGCCTCGAGATTTTTGGATTCTAACTCCCATCAGCCCCAGCCATCATGGCCAAAGCTCAGGGATGTTGGAAATGAGGGGCAGATGGGGCTTGTCCACCTGGGAAGATAGCCTCTCTAGAAGGAAAACCCTGCTCCTAAACCTCTGCTGTCTTGCAGGGTATCTTCAGGAGAAGAAAAAGCTAAGGAGTAAACCTTACACAAATCTGGTATGGACTCCCTAAGGCAGTTGGGTGGCACCTTGTATGCCTTCTTTTGGCAACTCCTGCAGCCAAGCTGATGCCAAACATATTGCTCTGCTTTCCTTTGGACCACATCAGTGAGGCCAAGAGGGGGTTCTTGTCTAGACAACCCAGGACCTCCATACACACTGCCCAGGCTTGTGCCCTGGGGAGGTTACTTTGGTGATGTTAAGACAGTGATTTGACACTTCCGGCGAGGTCGCCATCGCGGGCGGTCGCTGGGTTGCCTCGGCTGCGAGGCCACTCAGTCCAGCCCGGGGGTTGGAGCCCCGCCACCGCTACGCGGGGCTCCGGTGAGGCCGGGAAGAGCGTCCCGTGCCTCGGGCTCCCCGGCGGGCCCGCTAGGTTACGCACCCTTCCCTCGCTCCCCCTGTAAAGGGGGAGTGGGGGTGAAGGGAATGCGGAGCCGGGCCATTAGGGGAAATGCCCCAACCGGGCGGAAAAGCGGCGAGAACTGGCCGTGGTGAGCGACGACATTCTCCCTGAGAGATGAAAGGAAAAGAAGCTGGAGGTCGTAAGTACTTGATTGGATCAACTGCTGAGCTTAAAGACTTAACGACTTAACGACCCTGGAGGCTTTAGATAAAGGAAGTCTGCCTGTCTCTCTTCGGAGGCAAGAAAAATAACAGATTGTGATACTGTTGCTATTGGATGGATATATTGTTAAGTCTTTTTTAGGAGTGAGACTTTATAAATCTCCCTTGGGAGAGGAAGAGGATGGAAAATATTCCATTTGAAAGTTTTGGTCTTTGCGCCCCGGTTTCAGAGAAAATGGCTGCGAAGACTCCGAACCGAAGTGGAAAATTACTGCTATATGATGAACAACATGGAAATAGAAACTGAAATTTGATACCTATGCCCGTCCTCACCATGTTGGGCTTTGTTTTTGAAACTGTTTTGGACTCTGGACTAACTGATGAAGAAAGGATTATTATACTGAAACTGGAACTGATTAATCGGAAATTGAAGGTTTTGAGTGGGGATTTGAAGAAAAATCTATTTCCCACAGAGGAGACCTTCCAGATACTCGATACTATGGAACAAAGTCTGGGCAAAGAGCTGATGGAGATGATTGAAAAATTGAGCGAGTTGGCATGGCGATCCCCGGAAAAAGAAGCGTTCCTCGGTGGTGGCAGCCCGAGGACGGCGAGGAATATTATATCCAGCCCCCGAGGTGTGAGCTCGGGAGCGATGGTCAAGAAATTAAGATATTTACAAATAGAAGAATGCAGCATTGAAGGGGAGAAGCCGAGAGAAGATGAACAGTGTATCCCGACGCTCGATGCAAGGATTGTTGGGGACGGTGTCTGGTTCTGTGTCTGGTTCTGTGGACATATAAGAAAAGAGGACAATTTGAGGAGCGGTTCCGGTGAAAGATGGAGAAGGACATTGGACAGAGGGGGGATAGGGTGAACTATATTAAGTATAAAATATAAATGCTTTGTTATGGTAATCTGAAATCGGAGGGTTAAGACATTAAGCTTTATTTTAATTTTTAATAAGAAAAGGGATATTTTGAATTTTTTTGATATTAGCAGCAGTTTAAGGGAAGAAGAATAGTTTAGATTTAATATAAGATTAATTTGTTAAGATCCAAAGAATTGTTATTAAGACTGTTGTTTAAGGTTTGAATTTTATTAAGTGAATAAAAAATTTTAGAGAAAGGATGTTATTAAAGTAGAATATGGATATAAAACCGAAGGAGAGAGGGTGGGGGAAGTCAATTGTTAAGATTTGGAACTAGAACATTTTCTTAAGTGTGTAAACAAGAAGAATTGTATTTGTGTTTGTATTTGATTTATATATGTAGGTGTGGGTGTGGGTTTATGTTTTGTTATGAAAATGCCAATAAATTCTTATTAAAAACAAAAAACAAAGACAGTGATTTGACTTCACCCGCAGAGGGGCACTCCATTGTCTCTCAGGACAGATGGATGCCAACAACATTTTCTGAAATATCAGGCTTCTGAACATGGCAACTCTCTCTTCCTCCTACTCCTTAAGATTTCCCTTTTTCTTTCACAGTTGCAGCATATATATGTGATACAATAGTTCAACATGCACACTCACTTGGTCTTTTTTGCCTCTGAGTCTGTCTAGATGTGATGATAGCAGACCCACTATAGGAGGTGGGTGACCATGAGAAGAAAGGGATAATTGTGGGATGTTTGAACTCTTCACATACCCAATGCCCCCCCCCTCCAACTTCCGCCTGTCATTTTTCTCTGTCTCTCCTGGTCATTATTTTTTCCCTAAGCCTAGGAATTGCACTGGAACAAAATTGACTGGGGAGGAGGCAGTGTCAAGGAGTGAAGTTTAGGAAAGGAAAGGATTCAGAACTTGCCTTCTACCTGCCTCTTCTTTTCATGAAATTACTCACCATACCCTGCACAATACCTGTTCAGAACCATCATGCCACCATTGCAGCTCATATTAGACCCAGAGAAGCAAGCTCCAATTCTGAATACTTTGAATATCTCCAGAAGCTTGGAAGGACATACTTTTTAACTGACAAAGTAATTTATGAGAACACATGTAGCTTGGTGTTTCCTAATTTAAGCTTATGTGTAAATATGAAATGTGGAACATTTTCTTTGTACACAGACTTCAGATGTTATTCTCAGTACTCAAGTTAAGACATACTAGATGATAATATTAATCAAGCAGGCATCATCTAACTATGACTACCCTTGCAGGTGACAAATGGACTAACATCATCTGAGCACTGTTCCTTTTTTGCCTATATTTAATATAATTTTGTGTACACAATATACCTAATGCTATATCATTATAGGCACCATGTGTATATGTTTACACAGTATTTATCTTCCTACTTGGGGTTTTAAACCAGGAATATAATGATAGGCTAGTATTAAACCCTTGCAGCTGTGAATAGTTTGAGTTGTGTACTATTAGTCAGCTGCATTATATTGTGGAAGTGAACCTAGAGACAGCGGCGGAGCAAGCCAAACAGGCGCCTTGGGCAGTGTGCATGCCCTGTGCCCAGGGGTGGGGCCAGCCACCCATGGGGCGGGACAAGCCAGGGCAGGACGCTCCACAGGGCCTCCAAGGAGTCTGCCTGCCTCCTCTCACTCTGCCGCCCTACAGCTGAGGGTGAAGCGGTGGGCAGACCGTTTGGGGCAGTGAGGAGCCTGCGGGCGCTCAAGCCACCACATCACTCCCAGATGAGACGCGTGGCTCGGGCACGCTGCAGGCCCTGCAGTGGTGACACATGGGATGACCGCCCCCACCACCCCCTTCCTCCGCCCCTGCCTAGAGATGCCTTTGTATCTAAATTATTCCATATCAGTATGAACAAATAAAACTCAGCTTCTGCCGCTTCTGATAGTTTTCAGTTGTTCATGAAAACATTTATGCTAGTTACATTGAACCACTTATTTGTAGTGGTGCCATTATATAGACACTTGTACAACTACTTTGAAATAGGCCAAGAACCACATGTTAATGGTTACTAACTCCAGTCTGCGCCCACCACTGGTAATTGAAGCCAGTGGTATCCTGCATCTTATGGAGAAATATTCCTGTTTGATGTATTTTCTGTCAAAATGACTTCCATCTGATTCGAAAACAGAAGCTGTGGTAAAGCTGAGGTGTGTATGCTTGAGACAGCCATTGCACATGTGCAGATGACAGTTTCAGTAAATTAGAGTTTGGCATGGGAAAACGAATCAGGTAATGTGCATCCTCACGGCCTTCTATGTCAGGGGACATAGAAGGCAGTGAGGATGCACATTACCTGATGCATCCTCCAGGGCTTTTTCCAAGCAATCAGAGAATGTATTTGCATGAAGCCAACCTCTCCTTCACCCTCTTCATACCTCTTCTGGTTCTGGGAGACAAGGAGGGGGAAGCTTGTTGCAGCATGAAAGGGAGACACTCATGACTCCTCACCAGCCTGATTCCTCTCTGCCTCTTGGCCTCCCTCATTCCACTCTCCTGTTCAGCATCTGCCTCTGAGTCTGCACTTCTATCTGTCACAGACTCTCCCAGCTCACTAAGCCCTGTTACCTCTTCATCTTCTGACACCTCTTTCCAGTCTTCTCCCTCTGACCACTCAACATTGTCCCACCACCATTCCCAAAGCTCTGAGCCTTCTTCCCTAGGTGGTTGCTCAGCTGGCTCCTCCCACCATTCCTCTGCGTCCAAGGACATCACCCAAGTCTGCCCCTGTTTAATGTAGGTTGCAAACTGCTTTGAGGCTTTTTTTTCCTTAAAAATATAAAGTGGTATAGAAATGAAAGGAACAATGACAGCAGCAGCAACAACTAGCCTAGCCCGGGCGGTGGGCAAGCAGGAAACAAAAATATGAAGGAAAGTGAGCTCATCCACTGACCCTTCGCAGAGGAAATCCTATAAGACTTAAATGGTTGCTGAATTGCACCCTTTGGCCACATGCACGTTTCCTACAGCTACCCCCCAAACTATTTATTGATCTGCTCTGGAATGATTTCATAGCATGTGAAAACTTGCTACTGAATTAGCCTGGTGTAGCAATTGGACTTTGGGAGGCTCCTGGAGGCAGGGAGTGGCAGGGTGGGATGCGGGAATCTGCAGTAACAGCTGAGGCCATTAAATAGATCTATGTCTCCGGAATTGCTGAAGCTGGTCCACATCTGCTTGGTTTTTCGCCAAAGGAGCAGCTCACTTGGGTAGTATATATAGAAAGAGTGAGTGGGAGAGGGTGGGGGGGGTGGGAGAAGCTAAGCACTTCTGGGTAGGCTTTTGCAACCCTTGAAGTACTAGAACGGGGAATGAACTCTTTGCATCACACAAGAATAAAGGCAAGTATGTAGCTTGATCTCTGCTGGCTGCAACACACAAGCCAGACACAAGTCATTCATCTGACTTCAGGAACACTTTTAGAAGACTCTTTGAGAACCAGCCTCAGAATTAGAACAGCATTTGTTGGCTTACCGGTGCCTTTGCCATGTGGATTATGTTGTTTGCAAACTGTGAAATGCCAAGATGCCAAATCCTTTTGTTGCTGGAAAACACCCCCTTTTGTTGACCAGATGCCGCCAGCTATTTATTATTGTTGTTTCTCTGCAAGGGCTTTGCAAAGCATGAGCATGTGCTATATGGGATTAACCCTGCCGGCACACAGGCACCCACCACATGAGGCACTGCCAATTAAACTGTCAAATGTCAGGAGAAAGCAATAGGTCAGACTGATGGCAAAGCTTCCGTTTTCCCGTGATCGACGTGAATCTCTGTTTTTAACTAGTCTTTGAGTAACAAAGAAATAAAATTTAAAAAAACAACCTTGGGATACATTTGTAAAGATCCATATCCGTGCATTTGTTTCTCAGGGGTAAATAGGCAACCATCTCCTGTGATCTAAGATGCAGGCTGGTGGCATGTTGTACTACTGGTATGCAGCACATTTAAAACACAGAATGATAGGCTCATACACTTGCCTTATTATTATTATTATTATTATTATTACCCTGGTGTCAACCTGGGGCCAAGAATGATTTAGGCTGCAATCCTAAACACACTTTCCTGGAAGTAAGTACCATTGAACTCAATGGAGATTGCTTCTCAGTAAGCCATAAATAGGATCACACCGTTAATAATTTGGTATAGCTCTGTGCTATACCATTCCTTAAGTTAGACATATAAAAATACTTTATAATCTTCCTTCATGTTTCTCACTGTGTTAGTCACAAGTGGTACACAAAGAAATGTGCTTTTGGCTTAGATCCAGAGATATATGGGGAACCTTTTACATATGTAGCCAGGTGGGGTTTTTTTCACTCTCTGCTGCATCATCAGAAGCCAAGGTTTTTAAAAGTTGCTTGAAAAATGGGTAGGAGAATTTGGAGAGACAGAATGCTCAGTTTTGTGATATACATTTCATAGAATCATAGAGTTGGAAGAGACCACAAGGGCCATCCAGTCCAACCCCCTGCCAAGCAGGAAACACCATCAAAGAATTCCTGACAGATGGCTGTCAAGCCTCCGCTTAAAGACCTCCAAAGAAGGAGACTCCACCACACTCCTTGGTAGCAAATTCCACTGCCGAACAGCTCTCACTGTCAGGAAGTTCTTCCTAATGTTCATGTGGAATCTTCTTTCTTGTAGTTTGAATCCATTGCTCCGTGTGCGCTTCTCTGGAGCAGCAGAAAACAACCTTTCACCCTCCTCTATATGACATCCTTTTATATATTTGAACATGGCTATCATATCACCCCTTAACCTTCTCTTCTCCAGGCTAAACATACCCAGCTCCCTAAGCTGTTCCTCATAAGGCATTGATTCCAGGCCTTTGACCATTTTGGTTACCCTCTTCTGGACATGTTTTGTGCTTTTATCTTGTTGTGTTCCAGTTTTAAGGCAATTTTACTGAATGTTGTTTCCATTTTTACTATTCTATTTTTATTATAAACTGCTTAGAGAGTTTTATTTTATTTTAAGTGGTATTAATTTTAAATTACATAAAGATATGTTGCGTGTGTTTGAAGCTCTCTGCAGAAGATCACTGTCTTCTACAAAGTTGCAGGCTTTCCTTTTGCAGAACTAAAATCGATTCAAATTAGAAAATGCTGAAGATGCATTTACATATTCAAATACATCCAGGAAACAAAATTTTAAACCCCACAAAATAGTTTTATAGCTTCAACTCACAAAGAGGAAGCAGCAGCAGCATAGGGAATAGAATGAGCTGTGATCAAAGAAAACACTGGTCCAAATCACACATGTGCCATGAATTCCCTAGATGGCCTGAGGCATGTGACTGTTTTTCAGCATCCCAAAAAGGAATAGCTGTACTGACCAATTGTTGACTTGTGAGCTAGAGTCAGGAACTGGCCTCCTTGGGGAGCTGACAGCACTCACCAGTGATGTTTGCCCTGGGCACCACTTAAGGTAATATCCTACCTGGTCAACATTATGAGCATGGGTGTAGCCGGGGGGGGGGGCAGGGAGGGGCAGCAGCCCCCCTAATCAATAAAAATACATAGCAAACTGAGGTTCTGCCCCCCTAACAAAAGGCCTGCCCCTCACAAAAATCCTGGCTACACCAAAGGTTATGAGTTCGCCAGACACATTTCCCACAATGCATTGCTTTGTGCCATTGTGGGAAATTAAAATAATGAGTCTCACCCACTCACCTTTGTTCAGAGAGCTGCTGCCCACTGTCACTGCTGCCAGGTGCATTAGAGTACAGTTTGCACAGAATTCCCTCAGAAATTATTATTATTTGCATATATACATCCATGTGCACAGTGCTTTGCAGAGTACAAGAAGACACAGGGAGCTTGCAATCTAAATTCATCCCTACACATCCATTATCGTCATCATTATTTATCATCAGTGCAAAGTTCAACTGCATGTTCTGCAGTAGCCCCCCAGGAGTGAAACTTAGCTTTTGCCACCAAGAGCTCAGCTGAAATTAAAGCCCTTTAAGAATCACAGTTGTTTGGAGAAGCCACCCATGGGAACGTTTTTATTTTGTATCAGTTACAGGTAGGTAGCCATGTTGGTCTGCCATAGTCAAAACAAAATAAAAAAAAATTCCTTCCAGTAGCACCTTAGAGACCAACTAAGTTTGTTCTTGGTATGAGCTTTCGTGTGCATGCACACTTCTTCAGATACCAGATATCTGAATATTGTTGTGAGTTCGGGAGGCAGGATTAGACTGTATGTCTGAGTCCCTTCTAATTCCTGGATCCAGCAAGGATTCAATTGTTAGAGTGGCCAGGCCAGCTTCTCTTGGTAATGGCCCTAAGGAAGGGTCATTAGGGTAACAAAGGAAGTGGCTCCGTGCCAGAGGTCAAATAGGTGGGCCCCTCTCCCTTAACTGGCTGATTCTCAGGAGGACAAAAGCAGTAGCTGAGGGTGTGTGTGTGTGTGTGTGTGTGTGTGTGAGAGAGAGAGAGAGAGAGAGAGAGAGAGAGATGGGCTACTACCAGCAGGCATAAGGAAGAAGGCTGAGAGGGAAAGCCAAGCTTAATTTCTGCTTGACTCCAAGGCTTAGGCTATGAGAGAAATAAGTCCTTCTTGGGGTGTTAATGCTGTGAGCAAATGTGGGCTCAGGTTGTATATATGTGTAAATAAACCATATATCCCCATTTGTGCTCTTTGGACTCCGCTTAAAAAATTGGGCGCCTCCTCGATTGGTTTCTGTCGAGCCCCCCTCCCCTGCCGAGTTAGCTCAACCAGCTCTCCGTCCTCCTTCTAAAGCGGAGCCGCAACTCCGTGTTAACATATAAGAGCGATTCAGACGTGGGTGAATAGTGATCCCACCCACCCCTCCCTCTGAAAGCAGCTGGTCTCGCTGCGCGCCCAGGTTGAGGCGCGTAGTTCGGATGGCCGGCTGGCAAAGCGCGCTCAACTTTCTTCCCTGTGAACTTGCCTGTTGCTCCAGCTGCAAAACAGCCAGCCGCCGCGCCCCCCCCCCGCTCCCCGCGCCCCTCCCAGAAAAGAAAAGCGCGCCGGGGGTGGAGGCTGATCCACGCTGCTGCTCCTCCCTCCTGCCTCCTGGCTCTGGCGGGCCGGCTCCTTTGTACGCCCGGCAGAGGCGGAGGGGCGCGCAGGGCAGCTCCATCCTGGCTCCCATCACGACGCGACCATGAAACTTCAGACGGCGGAGTCCGCGCCTTTTCTCCGGCTCCGGGCGCTCCTGCTGTTCCTGCTGCTGCTGCTCCTGCAGGCTGTGGCAGGACGACGCTCCCTTTACGGCAACCGCTACTCCGGGTAAGTGTGCCGAGCGCAGCCCTCTCCAACCTAGTGCCTCTCCAGAGGCTGCTGCGCTCCAGCTCCCCTCATCCCTGACCATTGGGCGTGCTGGCTGGAGCTCGTGGGAGCGACGTCTGGAGGCGCACCAGGGTGAGGAAGTAGCGCCTCTCTTGCTCTCATCTTGCACTTTGCACGGGCTGATGGCAGCCACTGTTGGGGAATTGTGAATCGTTAGGCTATAATTGTGCTCTTGGATTTAGAGTCGGAGGACCTTTATTGTTCATATCTCACTTATTTAATTAGGCCTACTTCAATCAGGGGTGAGGGAACCGTGGATTTCGAGATGTTGTTGGACTTTCAGGGTGGCCAGTGCAATCCTAGGTATGTCTAAAAGTCTCATCCTCCTTGGCTGCTGGCCACGCTGGCTGGGGACTGAACTGAGTTCTGCAATGTACGGAGGATCCAAAGGTTCCTTGCAGAAAGCCGTTGAATCTTCAGGAGTATACACCTGAAAGTATGAATGCTAATAGGCATTATACTTTGCTGATAAGGGTTGGTTTTCGGACCCTTTTAGCATCATAGTCACCCTCCTCTGAGGTCCTTCCAGCTTGTCGATATCCTTCTTGAACTGTGGTGCCCAGAACTGGACTCAGGACTCCAAGTGGAGTCTGACCAAGGCAGAATAGAGCAAGATTATGACTTCCCTTGATCTGGACGTTAGACTCCAGTTGATGCAGCCTAAACTGCATCAGCTTGTTTTGCTGCTGCATTATACTGTTGACTCTTGTTAAGCTTGTAGTCTGCTAAGACTTCTAAATCCTTTTCACATTAGATGATGTTGTGCAGGGCTTCTCCCCCCCCCCCCAGCTGGAACTTGCCAGAACTCAGTTCCGGCACCTATCAGGTGGGTGCCATTGTCATTATAAGAAAACAAGGGAGATATCCACGGTGAGTTCTGGCACTTCTTTTTCTAGAAAAATAGCACTGCATACAATAATTTGAATTTACAGATTGCAATGCATGCATCATGGCAAACCACAGCTCTCGGAGTTGGCAGTGCAAGCTGACCTATGTCAGACAAGTAAGTCCTGTTGAGCTAAACAGAACTTACTCCCAGTTAAGTGTGTGCAGTATATAAGACTGAAGCCTAAGACTTGAAGCCTTAGACACACAGAAAAGTAGCCAGAACAGAAAAATGAAGATTCCTTTTGAAGTGAATTATTTTTCGTTTTTTAGCTCAATCCCCACAATTCCCACAAACTTGTGCACAGGGTTTCAGCCTTAACATTTACTCAGATGATATTAATGATGGACAACCTATGCTAATAGAAGTGGCCAATGATTAAACCAAAATGGATTGATCCAGATTGTTGTTATTAACATCTATAAGCCCCTCCACAGCATTGTTCTCTGTGTGACTCACAAGCATAACATGACAGACTACAATTAAATTTGGTTCTCTTTTTTTCTTGTACATGTTTTTGTTGCTAGCCATCTTGAAACCTTGGTGAGAATGCAGGGTATACATTCTGAAAACAAACAAATAAAATAAAACATTTTAAGGCCCATAAGCAAGTAACCAAATAGGTGTGAAATGACACAAAGGCTGGCTTGATACTGTCAAGAGGAAGATGCAGGTGAAAATACAGTATCTTCCACCCCTTACCCACCTGCCCAAGATGGAACGGCAGATAATTCTTAGAGCAGAACTTCAAGTCCACTGACAGGCCAGAGCAACAGAGTTTTCTCCATTCCAGTTGTGGAGATTGTCGTTTCACTAATGCAGTCAAATAATTCCTTGAAGCCCAGAACAGCTGCTGTGCAAATCCAACTTCCGCTTTCGAATTTTTCTGATGCCTTTTATCAGCACTAGCTCCAGCTTAGCAGGGATGGGGACCCTGTGGCCTTTTAGGTATTATTGGATTCCGCTATCACTAATGATTAGGGATGGAAGGAGTTTTAGTCCAACTACATGCAGCGAGCCAAAGATTCCCCACCTCTGCTATAGTGGAAGCTCCTACCTACAACTGGCTTTAGTACAAATGCAAAATCCTTTCCTCAGTAGCTGTAGTCTTAGCACTTCCATAGCTGGGAACTAGGGCAGATACCATGGCTCATGTATATTATGTAGAAGAAAGACCAGGAGATGGGAAAGAGATATCGTCGGAGGCCCTGGGAAGCTGCTACCAGTCAGGGTAGATAATACAGAGATAATCAGACACATTATAGAACACCTTCCCATGTCCCCAGCCAAAGCACAGCCAACTGAACTATAAATATACTTCCTTAAGTGGTTCAATGTTATATTTTTGTGTTTAAATGCCTTTTAAAAAATACACAGTTGGCATTAACAATTATGCATCCTGTATCGCATAGTTTGCAACCTGCTTTTTGCAAAATAGACAAGATAGAAAACTAATTTTCACAAGTGACCCTGGAATACAAGGGAAATGTCTCATATTGGAAAGATGCTTTAAACAAAGTTGAACATTGACTTTCATTATTGCAGCAGGCTTTTCTGTTAAATGCCAAGAATCTACCTACCATATTTTTCTGTCTATAAGATGCCTCCATGTATAAGATGCCCCCTATTTGGGGGGACTCAGATTTAAGAAAATGGGGGAGGGGAGATATATCCATGTATAAGACATCCCCTAATTTTTGACATTATTTTTTAAGGGGAAAACCTAGTCTTATATACGGAAAAATACGGTAGTCCTTCCCCACTTTAATTCTGTTTAGTGTGGACAACCAAATAGTGCATGTGATGTACAACATTCTCAAAATAGCTGGCTGTGGCTTCAGAAATTGCTTACCTTATAGAGCAATGCTAGTAAAACAATACCTTTTTCAGTGCACAATCTGTGTAGGATTCATTCAAAGTGGTGCTTTTTTAGGTGGTTCAAGATAAGCAGAAGGAAGTCAGAATGGCCTTGCCCTTTTCATTTTTATTAAAGCAGTAAGGCTAGGCATGCAAATTCTACAGTTAAAACACAACCATTCAATGAAGTTTAAAAAACATTCCATATGCTTTAGGAAAAGAAAGTACATGGAACGAGTAATACGATATAAAGGATTTCACCCCTAGGTCACTAGCAGTGACAGAGCACTTAACAAATGACAGCTGCTTTCTGGTCTGAGTCCAATGCCTACTTGCAGGTATCTTCCTGCTGAAAAACAACCCCCCCACAACTTTGACCCTTCCTGATGATGTCAAGAGAAGCCAAAAACTTAATGAACGCTGCAAGAAGATTGCTTAGGCTTGTTATTAGTAGCACAAGAACAAAGTTCACTGGAAGAATGATAGGCAAGTTAGAACTTCGGCTATTGAGGGGATTAAAAAAAAAACTGTAGAGAGCAGTTGTTGCCAGTACAATGAAATTATTACTCTTTGTGAACAATAAAAGCATGTCCACATTATTTAAGTTGCCTTTAGGCTTTGATGAAGCCTTCAGGTTTAAAGTTTCCCACCACATCAAATCCCTTTTGTAACTACCATAGTTATCTCTCTCTCTCTCTCTCTCTCTCTCTCTCTGTGTGTGTGTGTGTGTGTGTGTGTTTCTCAGTCATACTGTAAAAGTGCTTCAGGGCTCTTGAACAATGAATCCATGTTGCTGTTACTCTTCTGTTGTGGTAAATGCAAACCTCTGTCCTCAGAGAAATATAAAATTTTGGAGTTGGAAGGGGCCTTGGAGGTAATTTAATCCCACCCCACCCCCACTCAGTGCAGGATTATTGCCACTGCAGCATCCCTGACAGATGGCCATGCAATTTCTTGCTTCATCTGTGCTATACATTTAAAGCAGTATCATGCTACCTTAAACAGGCATGGCTTCCCCCAAGTAATTCTGGGAAGTGCAGGGTGCTGAGAGTTGTTAGGAGACCCTTATTCCCTTCACAGAACTACAATTCCCAGAGTTCCCTGGGAAGAGGGATTAATTGTTAATCTACACTGGAAATTGCTGAGGTTGAACCACCAAAACATTTAACAATAAAATGAATACACAGTCTTAACCTAACTTCAATGGGATTGCACTGGAGTAAGTTGGTTATGTATCTTATCAATTACAATGAGCAATTTATTGTATTAAGCAAAGTAAAATCTGATGATTGACAGGAGCTTCTTTTTATAAAGTTTGTGAACACTGTAATGCAAAATAAAAATGGATTCTTGCCAAACATACATACTATTTAGGAATTATTCATAAAAGTGTTCTCAAGCAGGCACTAAAGAGAGATCCATTTATCATTTATCTTTTAATTTTAAGTGATAGTTTTTACTTTAAATATTAAAGGTTTTGGATACTAGTTAAAACTGGGCAGGCAGTATGCCCTTGTAAAAGCATTGTTATTATACAGTGGTTCTTGGAAGAGTCACCATTTTCCAGAAGAATATTTGTTTGGCAGTAAATTCTTGATCAATCAAAGTACCGGTAAGTGTGTAGGATCTCAACAAGAGTCATATAATTGCCTTACAACACATTCCTTATACAGTTAACTCAGAAAACTTTCACTAACTTCAGTGAGACTTACTCTTAAGTAAGTGTACATAGGATTTCAGCCTTGGACTATGTACAGAACTTGTGCGGGGTGGGGGGGGGGCGGACTTCCATTCTGTTTATATAAGAAGAATAAATTGAATTCTGAAGATGACTGTAAATAAGATGAATTTTTCAAAATAAAAATTTGATGCATTTATTTATAAAACAATGTATGCACTACTGTTTCCATGCAAAAAGAAACTGATGGCCAACAAAGTATAAACAAGTACAAAAATAACCCAAAGCAGCCAAGTCTAAAAGCGGAATTAAAAAACAAAAAGAGCAGAGAGAGCCAGAGCTCACAATATATAAATTTAATAAGTAGTGAGCAGAGTGCTCACCTAACCTCCTGACAGCTGCATTGCTGCTGCTTACTGGGAGAGAAAGGTAGTGGTGAGATCAGCGTGGTGGAAACACACAGGCAGAACCAGTCCAGTCGTCCTGATAATGCATTTGCACCACACTGACCTCCCCATCCCCACGGTCCTTCCTCTCTGTTTGTTTGTTTGTTTGTTTGTGCAGAGTGCTTGCATCCCATTCTTCAGCCAAAAAGCCTCCTCAGAAGGCTTACACATACTCAGTTATAACAGTTTCTTTTTTGCAGTATTTCCATTGAAAAGATAAGGCACAAAAGAAAAAAAGGAGGGAGGCCGGAGGAAAAAAGCAAACTCAAGCACAAGTCAAATAGTAATTCTTATAAAACCGCCTGGAACGGAAACAATTCAAGAGCAGCAGATGCCTGATGGAGTTGGACTTCCGTCATTGTCGATGGAATGAGCACTGTTTCCTATCTTCCCTTTGAAGCAACCTGTTGGAATGGCTGCTTCCAGGTGTTAAAAAAGCAAATGTCTTCAACTGCTGGCAGAACAAAGACGAAAATACCTTCTTTGGGAGTTTGTTCCACAAAAGGTGTTTGTGTTTTATTCTTAGATGCTTTGGAATGTAGGGAAAAAAGCAAGATTAAAAAAATTAGATAACGTGCAGTGCAATCCTAGGTGTGTACTCAGAAGGAAGCTCAACTGGGGCTTAATTTTGTTGAGGATTTCAGCTTAAATAAAGTAGGAAAGTGTAACTGTCACAATTGAGCCATTTAGTACAAAGAGGTCTGGAATACTGTTGCATGTATTCAGGAAAATGGTGTGTGTTTTTAGAAAGGAAAAGATGCTCCTATAGCATATTATTAGACTTTGCTAATATGCAAGTCTCTATGCGCTAGTACACATAGAACCTTTACAAAATATAAGTTCTTATTATCTCATTCATCCAAGCAGATACAGTGCTTGGCTTGTCCTTATCTACTTTGCTGCTTACACTTGGGAAAAAGTTAATTGTAGAGTGTTCCTTCCCTCTCTCTCTCTCCCCCCAACATCTGTAATCCTACTGTTGCAATCCATCATGATGTCAGAGCAGATCCTTCCTGAAATCCATACCTCAAAGGAACCGATCACCATGTAGGTTGAAAAATAGGTTTTCATTTTAACCCTAAACTGTAAGAGTTTTACCTTGAAAGTCAGTACGTTAAAATGAGTGTCAGATATGTTGTAAAAATAATAATAATAAATAAAGAGGTGTGGGCACTTGAAGTTGTGGGTGAATTCTGATTATTTTTAATTGGCCTGCCACTTTCATGTGCTACAGCCCATTTCCTCAGATGCATCAAGTATTAGCTCAAGTTTCACCCTTTCAGAACTGGGTCCAGAAATCCTTGGAAGGCAAAACCATTAAATTGGTTTAAGTGTATCAAGCCTCCCTTCCTCTGGGTCTGCACACTACCACCTGCCCTCTCCTTCTCCTGCACGGTTACAAGGAGTTTGGAAGTTTCAGCTTCTGTTTTAAATGAACCATCGTTTTGTGTCAGTTACAGGTGGGTAGCCGTGTTGGTCTGCCATAGTCGAAACAAAATAGGAAATTCTTTCCAGTAGCACCTTAGACCAGTTGGTCTCTAAGGTGCTACTGGAAAGAATTTCATAGTTTTGCGTGTCATTCATGGTTAGTGAAAATAAGCCAACTTCACAAACTATTGTTTGAAATTGGCCTGTTTCCTAACCATACTTAAGATTAACATGACCTGAGCCTATTATGTTTAAGCAAGAACAAAAGCCACAGTTTCCTAAACCCTTTGTAGCTGCACTAAAGAAAGAGGAGTATGAAAACCCAATGCTTGCTGCAGTTCATTCTTGTCATGCTAAACTATGGTTTAGTGTATTGTCCAAAATGGATTTAGTACTGTTCATCAGGCGCTCTCCTTTAGCAACTGTTCATTTTTATCAACAGCTAAGGGTAGCCACCGGAGATCTAATTTTTAACTTGCTTGTTTCTCAGACATCCCCATAGTACCCTACCAGGCTTACTGCAGGAACTAGAAGTATTCCTTGGGGTCTTGTTCACTCAACTCTGAACCTATAAATTGTTTCTGTGATCATTTTCAGTTATAAATTGGGTAATACAGTAATTCCCTGGTGATTGCAGGTTTTACTAGCTTTCCTCCAGTTAAGACTTACAACAACAATAACAACCATCTGAAACATTTTACCTGTAAAATGTCACAATACATGATGGGATCTCTCAACATTTATATCTTTATCCTTTAAAGCAGTTGCAGGATGTTCTGGATTTGAGTGGAGCGATGACATTGGGGAGCTGGGAGGGTTAACCCTTTCCCCATGCCATTTTCATGATCTAGATACCACCTCCGAAGCTGGTTTTAAATTGTGGAGGGAAAAGTAGAGGGCTTTAATAATATGAAGGTAAAGGTACCCCCAACCATTAGGTCCAGTCGCGGACAATTCTGGGGTTGCGGTGCTCATCTCGCTCTATAGGCCGAGGGAGCCGGTGTTTGTCCACAGACAGCTTTCTGGTCATGTGGCCAGCATGACTAAGCCGCTTCTGGGGAAACCAGAGCAGCGCACGGAAACACCGTTTACCTTCCCGCCGGAGCGGTACCTATTTATCTACTTGCACATTTATCTACTTATCGACGTGCTTTCGAACTGCTAGGTGGGCAGGAGCTTGGACCGAACAACGGGAGCTCACCCTGTTGCAAGGATTTGAACCACTGACCTTCTGATCGTCAAGTCCTAGGCTCTGTGGTTTAGACCTCTAACTGTATTCCTACCAATGTTAATAAAAGTAAACACCCCCTTAGTTTTAAAAAGAGTAGCTAAGAAACATTGCAAAAGGTAAGGGAAGCAGGCCCCTGACCCAAAGTTTATGGGGGATAATTTTCCTCCCCTATGCCACTGCTCTTAACAGCTGAGTGATCCCTAGAACTACTTAAAAGTAAAAAATGCATTGGGAAATATGTTATCCCTGGCTCCCAGAGTGAATCCTTTCAGAGTAACAGCCTAAGCATTTAACACAGTGTTGGGGATGGGGGTGGTTATAAATCTAAAATACACCACTTGGTTAAACTGTGGAACTTAGTACCATACCCTCCAAGTTTTATCCAATGAAAATAGGGACGTTCCATTCCATGATGATAATTTTACCACGCACGTCTTATTGGGCACTCTGGGCAGCTTCCAACATATATAAAAACATAATAAAACATTAAACATTTACAACAACTTCCCTATATAGGATTGCCTTCAGACAGCTTGGGGGTTGGATAACCCCATATCCTCCAACATTTATCCCAAAAAAATAGGAACATGCTAAGGAAAAGCGGGAGATTCCAGGATCAAATCAGAAACCAGGACGGCTTCTGTAAATCAGGAATGTCCCTGGAAAATAGGGACACTTGGGGGGTCTGCTGTACTACAAATGTTGTGGCAGCCTCCAAAATGTAGAACTTTCAGAGTAGATTAGACAAACTCATGGATGATAAGACCGTGTGTACTACCTCAATACTGGAGGTGGCTCTGAATCCTGGTTGATGGGGAACACAACTGGGAAGAGTTGTGTTCTTGCACTCATGCCCTCCTTGGGGACTTCCCATTGGCCACTATGAGAACGGGATGCTGGACTAGGTGGGCCTTTGGTCTGATCCAGCAGGGTTCTTCTTATGCTCTTAACCTGGTTATTTGTTAGAAAGCCCTGCTATGTTCACTGAAACTTGGGAGTCTCTCACTACCCCCCTTCAAACCTTATACGTGTGAAGCAAGGGATGAGGGAGCAGTGAGGCTGTGCTACTGGCTCTGCTTCCAAGAGCACAAGGCTTCCCACACTCACCCAGGCATGAATTTCTGCAGAAGGAAAGCCTATGCTCATAGATCTCTAGGCACTGTGCAGTGGAAAGCCTGCACATGGTGATCTCTAAGCACATAGGCAAACATCTCCACCTAATGTGTAGGTGTCAAAGACGGGGGAAGCTACATTTCCTCAGTTTGCTGCCTAATTAATACCTTGCTGTCTACCACTGTGGATCTTAGTTCCTAGTAAAAATGCAGAGGGACAGCCTATTTTAAATTGATCACTCACTGAAAAGATCTAATGGCAAATGCGTTTGAATGAGAAACGCTTATTTTTAGATACAGACATAGCCTAGCAGTGGTGCATCTATCCAGTTTTTCACCTTTGTCTTATAAAAGTTAATAGAAAGTATGCTGATCTACATGAAATGTGTATGTGGCATATTACAAAGTAATCATTTTTTAAAAAAAAATCTGCCCCAAAGGGGTGCGTGAACATGTGAGAGGCAGATTTCTTTTCCATTTTAACAACTGTAGGAATAGCAGAAGCACAGCTGAAATATCATGTATTAGAATGGAACGACGACTGCACAATGCCTCGGAGGACAAGAAAAGAGATAGCGTAAAATTAACAATTCCAAAAAGATTTTATTGTGTGCAGTAAAGGACTGAAAGCTGGCAGCTTTTGCTGCACAATCAAATTGCATGCGCGGTACTTACCTTTCAACTGGCAGTTAGGTACCAGATGTTGCCCTACAACAAAGGAATATCAGAGACAAGCCATACTGGAGTAATCAGCGTGTTAATTTTAAGCAGAGATCACTTGGCTTTTTTCTTGTTTAAAAAGAGAAACACTCTTACAATGTTACATTAAGCAGACCAACTGTCATCAGTATCACTCATGAATTATTCCCCTGTAGCTCAAGAATCTGACGCCGTCCAGATGTGTTGAACTCCAACTCCCATGAACCCCAGCCTGCATGGCCAATGGTCAGGGGATGATGGGAGTTACAGTCCAGTAACAGCTGGAGAGTCACAGGTTCCCCAAACCTACAGTAGCTTTCAGTGCATTCACAGGCAGTTGAAGAGGCCTTCGCCAGAAGCCACAGGAGCCCCTCCTCCTAGCTATCTTTTTTGTAAATCACTTTATTTATTTTTTACAATCAAGCAGTGTTTTTATTTATTTTATTTATTAAGCAAGCAAACAAACTTTTTTATATATATATAAAAATCAAAGTACTTAGGACATGAACAGACAAATCTGATGTTTACAAACAAAATAATGTCCAGCCCAATCCTACCGGTATAAATTGTTCTGCTAGCTGAGTAACTAATTGGATCAAGCCATAAGGCATACATTTCTCAAAACTAAATTAATAATCCGGGGGAAGCAATGACATTACCATTATGCCATTATTTAGAGTCTCTTGCCTGAACCAATGATATAAATTATTATAGAGAAAATCCAGCCAAAGTTAAGCAGTGTCAAATCCCATTGAAACCAATGGGATCAGTTATTAACTTTGGAAAAATCTATTGTATGTTAACTTTCATTTCTAGTTAAACTTGTATAAATAACAGTTGCATCAGAAGCTGCACTTTCAATACCGGTAATTGACAAGAAGGAACTGTCTTAAGGAGTATTCAGCTAAACAGCAACTCAGCTGCTGCCTTGAATTTGCTGGATCGAAATTGTACATACATACAGTTTATAATGTGAATTTCACATTAGTAAACATATAAGAGATAAAATGCATACAGCAAATTATTAAAAAATATTTTGAAAATCTCATGTTGGATGAATGAATTATGTAAATAATTTATAATATAGTAGATCCAATAGAACTACATTTTTGGCAAAATGAATACAGTATTTACTCACATATTTTCCCCACATTGAGGAAGTTATCCCAGTGGTACAATCCCTGATTCCTAAATTCCAATTCTAGAGAAAGTCTTTGTTAAAAAAAATATTGAAATCAGGAAACCAGGTCAACGATTTCGTTTCGGTCACTTGATATTCTAGCCTTAATCCTAAAGTCATTAATAAGCCTTCATACATTTGAACCTAATTAAAATTACATATTGTTATTAAGTACATATCATCTCCATGGTGAAAAGAGAAAGGACTGTAATAAGGTTCAAAAGTCTAGCTATCTGAAGAATACCAAGTTTAACCTCTGGACTTAGCAACTGTTCTGTACGTGTCTTATTGCCTCCACACTTCTGACAGCCTAATGCACTATCAACTAGCTTGCAGTAAAACATGATGTGTATATTAGAATTTGTGTGAAGCAGCATGAAACTGTCATGTTCAGTTTTCTCTCTGCCTCAGATTAAACACTTAAGTGCTTTTATCTCAGCAGTTCACAACAAGACATGATGCACAATGCAGCTAAAGGGAAAACAGGATGTGTTCTCTGCTCATTAGCAGAAAAACAGATTTATACATTTCAAATTGAAGGGGAGGGGATATTATATTGAAACAGCCGAGCATAAAACTTTACTTTTCTCAAGAGGTTGACTGTTTGGTGCCAGCTTATTCTCAGATACATCAGCTGCATTTTAATATAACTTTTTCAGTGAAGCCACTCTGCAGTTGTTCTGTGATCCGAACCAAACAATGTACAATTAGAAAACTGTGTTGTGTTTGTTCATGTATATTTATCAGTTCATGACTCCCAACACCAAGTCATGACTCATAGGAGGAAAACAGCCCTCAGGGTACACCTGCATGAGAAAATTTTACAGTTTATGTACTAATCTGGAAGTATGAGGAGTCGTCACCTTGTGAAGCAAGAATCAATAAGGCACTGCTTGCTCTCAGTAGGTGGGTTCTTAATGAGGTTGACTTGAGTCAAACTGCTTGGGAAATTTTCATATGGGAAAACTGCAGTCCATACATTTTGCTCCATACAGATACACCTGAGACCAATGAGATGGCTGACCCTCAGGGTGCTGTGTATGTTAACGTTCCAGTAATACAAGTAAGAGCATGCACATAATTGCATAAAAGAGGCTTAGGTGGGCATAGCTGGGTTTGAATTAATTTGGAAGCAAGTGTGGATAAAATTCTTCAAGTGCATATAGCCTCAAGCTCGTAGGCAGTTATGTGCCTTGTTAACTTTATCTGGCATCAGTGAGAGTCTGGGAATCTGAAGCTCAGGCAATGCCTAAGAAAGTATGAGGCACATTTTGCAAGTATTGCCTATCTGTGCTAATAACCACATTCATTTATTGATATGGAAAGGTGGTTTTAAAAATCCAGTATTATTTTTCCCTCCTCCTCTCAATTTAAACATATTTTTCCAAATACCTGTGAGATTATATCTAGCAATATATAGTTCCCCTGTAGGGTCCTCAGTTTGAAAAATATATATATTGTACACATTTGTAAGCTAGCCAGAGGCACTTATATGTTACCTTCAGTAATGAGGTTATGTGTGGGTGGTTGAAGTATAAGTATCATAGGGATTGGGCCTGGGGCTGTATGTCTGACTGCTGAATTAAGTAAATTACTGCTGGTGGTGCAAACAGTGAATAGCTTTCCTTTTAAGAGTCACTAATTTAATCTTCTCATCACCCTTTAAAGTGATTTATTAACTATAAAGCTATAATCTGCATACTCTTTAAAGCACACCCATATGCTTGCTTATAAGCAGCACTGTCAGTATGTGGAAGAGAGGATAATTTTTCATTAAAACCTCAAATCCGACCACACTTAACCAAGACCTTCTTCCCCTTTTCTCCTCCAACTTCTATCAACTATGGGCTCATCTACACTTGCCCCGTACCAAGAAAACATGGTTCCAAGAGGTTTTCCATTTGCCACATCACATTCCCTGGCAAAACCCGCTGTTTAACACTGAATCAGGAAAAACGGTTGACTTTTGTTCCTCTACACCAGAGGTGTATCTTCCAGATGCTGGCGTCCTCCAGATACTTTAGACTGCAACTCTGATCATGCCCAACCAGCAAAGCCAATGGTCAAGGATAATGGTTTTTTTTTAGTCCAAAGCATTCAAAGGGCACTATTTTGGCTGCCCCTACTCAACATCAACCTCCCTCCTGTTGTGGCCAACTCAGGTTGTGTTTTTTGTCTTTTAATGGACATGGGCTGTGAACATACTAGCTGCCATGCCACTCACCATTTTTATTTCTTCAAAAGCAGTTAGAATTGGAAGAGAACCACACGAGTCCTGTTGGTCCAGAAAGTGCTTACATAACTTATTAGCATACACACAAATTTCACTGGTATTGGATGCCAATAAAGTTTGTAACAAAGGAAGGTGCTTTCAAAATACTGAGAACCAGAAAAAATTGCGATCAACAGAATAAAAGCAAGAAAGGCTTTATTTTGACCTATGCACATCTACTGTATATTTTGGAAAGTTGTTTGTCTGTTTGCTATGCATTTGGACACCTTTTAAGTAATCACAACCAAATTTTGCGTTATGGTTCTTGAGATCAAGGAGCAAGTTTTTGTCTATGTTTGGATATACTTGGACACCATTTTGAATCAAGACTGAACCTTTCAAAACTGTGGTGATTTTAAACTCTGATTTCAAAACAACATTGATTTTTTTGGGTTTCTTAGAATTACCAAGCAATGCTGGCGATGAGGCTGCTGGTAATTTATATAGAACAAATAGCAAACTCAAAGAGTCCCTTCTTCAGTTGTTGGCAGTTTAAGTGGAAAAAGTAAACACTAGCCTTCATGTCTGTAAACTAAGGTCTCTGTGTAAACTGCCAACAGTTGAAGAGAAATATGAAGACCCTGGCGTATTTGTTATAAACACCCTGTATTAATTAGTTTGTTTTTTAAGTACCATTATCTGCTTTGCCCACTCAGAGATCAATGAGGTCACTTTAATTGACTCGCTTCTTATGTTAACAAGCCACAATATGGCAGTTACAAACTACAGGCCTGAGCTAGCAAAGCATTCAGCATTCCAGAAACACGGGCTAATTCTCAAGTGCATTGCAACTTCTGCAAGTGTTTGTCACTGTGCAGACCAAACGCTGTAAATTTATGTTCAATTTGCACATACACAAGATGTGAGGCAGTGGAGAATCTGGCATTAGGAATTAAATAATATAAAGTTTTTGCTCTAGGCTTTCAAAAGGTGCAAATAATTTGCGTTGGATGAGCTCTAGTATTTCAAACATCAGACCTTTTAAAATAAGATCTTAAGAGGGATCTTGAATAGCCAGAAGGGGGGAAATGTAGCATTTTACTTTTACCACAAAAGATACTATGACAGAGTAAGAACCTGTGGCCATATAGATGTTGTTGGACTCCAACTTCCATCAACTCTAGCCAGTATAGCCAATGGTAAAGGACATGGGAATTACAGTCCAGAAAATCATCAGGAAGACCACAGTTTTCTATTTCTGTATTAATCCATCTGAAGCAGTCACATACCCAATATAATTAAGATTTTTGTAGGTCACCAGTCACTTCCAATATATGTTCCCTATCTGACAATATCCTTTGAGCTACAGTGCTTCAGAATCAGGTTTTTATCTGTTTACACATAGGCTACTCCATCTCCATGCTATTTCCTTTATATAATACCCCTTAAGTTTTGGTGTTTCTTTGTTATTACTTTATTATTGGATAGGGAGAGATTATCTCTTCCCACCCCCACCCCACCGTTTCCAGAATTAATAAGAACAACAAGAAGCAAATATTCACAGCTCTTCATCCTTTTTAACAACTCAAACGGGAGAGTTCACATTTCTTCAGGTGATGGTATGAATTATTCAAGACATTGACATAAAAAGGTGATACTGATTTGTGATCGGTATGTAAGCTGTAGTTTAAGTCTGCATCTACATTTTTATTGTTATCCTCCCTGCCTTTTACTTATGTTTCTTTTTGAAAAAAGAATACTTAGGGTTTCATTTCAGTATTCCTTAACAGGGATAAAGTGCTACGGGTGGTTCCTGAGAATGAGAAAGCAGCAGAGACACTGAAGATCCTTTCTCAACAACTTGAGGTGAGTTTGGGGGCCTGGGATTGCTATGGACTGAGGGACAGAATGTGCAGAGTGTTTCATCAGAGGTTTTTAAGTGTGTTATGAAGGATCCTTGACACCCATATCTCTGTCTCAATCTCTATCTATCTATCTATTCATTCCAGCTTGTGGTCTGAAGGCACTTGAGGGCACCAAGTTGCTGAAGCTAAGTCCTTCTGGGTCTGTTAAGAGCTTAGATGGCAGCTTACACAGGCTTTCTGGGAGCCATATGCACATTACACTGCATTCAAAGACAGAAAAGGCAGTATATAAACATGAGGCAGTAAGAACATGAATGGATGGATGGATGGATGAATGCTTAGGGAGGCTAGAAGAACTGAAGGTTAGTTGTTGTTTTTTGGACTGACAGGACTTCTGGCCAATCTAATAATTGCAGTCTTTAATCCAGTACTAAGCAACCTGTGGCTTCCAGTCTAATTTTATGCAGTCCTCCAGACGTTACAGTCTGCCCCCTGGTCCACCCCTCTGGAAATCATTTTCTCTTTGACAGCATGCGTGTGGAGAAATGGAGAAAAACATGAGAGAGATGTGCTGACAAAGAAAGTGAGGGTGAGACCAGAACAAAGCAATCCTGTGAACCCTTCCCACTTTTGTCTCTGGCCCCACCTACTGCCATTAACTGATTATCCCCAAAGGAAACTGCTTTGAGGTTGAAACAAAATAAAAAAATTCCTTCCAGTAGCACCTTAGAGAGCAACTAAGTTTGTTATTGGTACTATCTGAAGAAGTGTGCATGCACACAAAAGCTCATACCAATAACAAACTTAGTTGGTCTCTAAGGTGCTACTGGAAGGAATTTTTTTATTTTGTTTCGACTATGGCAGACCAACACGGCTACCTGTACCTGTAACTACTGCTTTGAGGTTGTTGTTTTTACAATCAAGTGGTATATAAATTATAAATAAATACAGGAATGCAGCTTGATTGCTAGCAATCCATAGCATAAGAACCTACTTCATACAAGATCAGATTATTCGTCCATTTAGCTCAGAATTGTGGCAGGAACTGTCCAGGGTCTCTGGCAGAGGTCTTCCAAATTGCTTGCCTGGTTGATTTAAATGAAGATACCAGGGATGGATTCTGGAACCACCTGTACTGTATGGCTGGAACCACATGCACTGTATGGCTAAGCGGTGGTCCTTCCCCACAGAGTTTATTCTGTGCTTAGTTATAAGCCATTTGCAAAAGACAGGGCGAGAGGCATCAGGAAAACATCTTTCTAGACCATATGAACCCTGTCTGATTCCCATACTTCGACAGTGTTTATATAGTTCTGTCTTAAGCATGTCTCTAATATTATTGTAATCCTTTTTAAGCAACAAACATTTTTTTCTTTTATGAGCAGTAGCTGTGTACAGTCGTGAACAATTTCCTCCAAAGCATCTTTGCAATACTTGCCTAGCTGTACATCATAAATAGGAGACTATTGTCTCCACATGTGTAATTTATGGACAAATAGAGTCTTATCAGTGCAGCAAGAAATAAAGAACAAAGTAAGGGATGATGATCAAGAATGTCAAGAACCAATGTTATCATATGAGGAATTCCTGAGTATCTGTATTTTTAAATAACAGGCATGCCTGATACCAGATTGAAAAAAGCTAGATGTCGGGGTTTGGGTGCTGGAGCTCCTCGTGCACGGCCTTGGATTGGTTATGCACGAGGTACCAGTTGCGGGGAAAGTGGCCAGCGTTCCGCGTGCTTTTGAGCACGGTCGCCGGCCAAGCCTCACAGTCTGAAGGATGATGAGTAAGCCAATTGAAGACTCTGGTGGTGTGTGAGTTCCTAATTGCCTTCTTTAAAGAAACGTTGCCTCGTGAAATAAAATATGTACCCTGACTCTGAATAGACGGACCAATTTACAGAAAATTAAAAATTTTACTTTACTCCCCCCGTTAACCCCAAAGGAAGACAGACACCGGTTGTATCTTTAGTGGCTTCGGCAGAACCCGCGTAGGCTCGTCCCCTAAGCTAAGTTCTCCTAAGCTTAAAGACCCTGCGCGCCCAATCTTCCGCGAGGCTAACTAAATAAACTAAAACCGAAATATCTTCCGCGGGCCTAACCCTAGGCTAACCTAAAGAAAACCTAACTAAGGCTAAACCGAATGATCTTCCGCGATCTAACTCTAACTAAAAGAAAAACCCATCCAACCCGTCCAGCCCGCTCCTAATCCCTTAAACTAAACTTGACTTCAACTAAAACCCAACTAAAAGAACATAAACGAACTTCTCCTAAAGAACGTGCGGTCTCGTGCCTAAGCGGGGTGCCTCTGCCTTTTATTAGGGAACAAACGTGACATCATCATTAGTACTTTAACCAATAAAATCACTGTTGCTGCCCTCCAAAAGGGCGGGAAGCAAGTTTAACGCTCATTAACAACTTTGAACATGACCGGATCTACAAAATAAAGGCGGATTAATCTTGTAAGTGAATCACACTATTCATTCATGCTTTCACTTTCACTTTTGCGCGCAATTATACCAAAAGTAGACCTCGAAAAACTTATAAAATAACCAAATAAATATGAATCCATGGCGGATCCGTGAAACGTATTCCGACAGCTAGATTGATTGCCTTCAAGCATGACCTCAATAGGGATTTCAAATAGGGTCGCCACTTAAATAGAGGAGATGTTTCACCATAAAAAGGAGGAGATAATATACACAATCTTACTGTCATGGGGAAGACTGTGATCAAGTGACCTGTGTGGCTGCTCAGTTTATGGACCAGGTGCTGACCATTGATGGACAAACCCAAGATCCCTCCTGTTCTCCCTTATTATGGCTCTTTATCTTTAAACTAGGACCTGCAAACATTCCAATAGAGAACTGCCCCCTAACAGTCCTTCAAACCAAGGATTGTCCTCTTCAAAGTGGGACATGTGGTCATCCTATGATCCAGCCAGTTGCTATCTGATAGCGGACAGGATGACATCGCTTCCACCATCCCCAAACGCCATGCAAAACAGCCACATATTTCTGCCTCTGCAAATCTATCAGCACAGCAAAGCTTGATAAGCTGAAGAGTGAAAGAGCCAAAGGATAGCAACAACATACAAATTGCTTTAATTTTATGCTTACCTTCAAGGTAAATTTGAGACCTTAGAATGCAGGCATGTTTTAAGAAGCACATACTGAGTGCTTCTGGCTTATGTTGTAAATCTAAGTCACCTATCACATTACCAAAATTCTTCCTTCCTCAAGGGAAAAAGCAAATAAATTTGAAACCAGTGTAATAAAGTTGAGAATCTATCCAAGAAGGAACTTGTTTATGCCCAAAGAAATGTAAGCCCACAAAAGGTTTATTCTAATTGGTTCGTTCTCAGTTTACCCTTGGCATATTTGTGTTTTCCACCAAGTGCACACACTGCACTTAGGCAAATTTGTAAAGCTACTATTCTTTGACAAATTTATGTATTCTGTGCAATGCCTTGTTCAAATCTCTGCAACCATGTTTTCCCCCCAGGAGAAAAATGGGGGAGGGGAGTGTGGGGCAAGATAAGTTCTCAGCTTCTGTTTACTCATGCTGTGGTTTAGGGACAGGTCAACGATTCAGTTCCCAACATCTAAGCCTGGGCCGCCCATGAAGCGGACTGAAGTAGCCACTTTGGGGGCCGGCACTTCCCCATTTTGCCTCAGGTGGCAAAACAGAATGGGCTGCCCCTGCCAACATTTCAAGGCAGGGCTGAGAGAGACCCCTGTCCGAAACCCAGGAGAGCCATTGCCAATCAGTGTTGACAATAGTGAGCTACATAGTGTGTCTGTGTATAATACACCTTCCTATGTTCCTATCTCCCCACACTTGTCGTAGGAATTCAGCCTCACCACATGATGGCTATTGCAAATGGCAATTTTTTTCAGCCTGACATCGCTAGTGGTGCTGAGGTTTGCCCAGTAAAATCTTGGAAGATTTTCACTGCCATTATTCCACGTGTCTTTTCTCATTGGGCTTCTTATTAAAAACCTACTTGGGGAAGAAGATACACTAATCTTGCCACTCAGAGAGATGTTCTTTTCCCTCTCTTGTGTTTTCATCTGGTTTTGGGCTGCGATTCCATGCTAACTTACCTGAGAGTAAGACCCACTGAACTTTGGTCTTACTTCTGAGCAGTGCACCCTAGGATTGTACAATTAGTTTCATTGTCTGAGTTTCAGTCTTTAGGACTTAAAACAAACAAACAAACAACATTTTGCACCATCTTTGCCCAATGAGCTGTCATCAAGAGCTTTTGCATGACACTTTTCCAAGGGATGTGTTGCTGTAACTCCAAATGCTTTCTAATTATTGACAGATTCCTTTCCTTTGGTTGACCTGTTAAAAGAATAAACTCTGAAAGCAACATTTACTGGCTACATCATCTGATGCAATATTAAGAGACTACGCAGTATTTTGAAGCATTGACAGGAGAATTACTGTGTAGGAAATCGGATGCGGAGAATACATTTAATCACTGCTTGAATTATGGTAGCCGTGTGGCAGATGAGAGTACTTGTTTTAGGGTTTTTTAAGGTTTTCATTTTCAGACACCAAATCAATAAAGCAGCATGCACATATCCTCTGACATGATTTTTGCAAGGATGTATATCAAACAGTTACAGACTATAAATCTGCTTCAATGTACAGAAAAACACGTGGGCTGAGAATTAAGTTAAAGAAATTGTGCCTTATACACATTATTCATTTCAGCATAGGGGTGTTTTTTCCCCTATTTCAGCATCACTGTTTAATATTAAATCTGCTTTTCTCAGTCTGTAGTAAGTACCTACACATGAGAATGATCTCTGACATGTTATTATAGTGCATAAGAAGAAGATGACCTTTTATATATTAAATTCATGGATGTTCTCAATCTAGACTGAATAAATATGAATTACAGGTTGGTTCCTGCACTACAGGTAGACCTGTGGCAGCCTGGCAGCATCTCGTACATCTCAAAGGGTGCAGTTACGGACATACGTGTATCAAGGAACAATTCGCAAATTCTTCTACCTTACCTACAAGAAGCAAACATCCGATATACGTAAGCATGGATTTCAGTTCCTCTAAGGCCACCTGATGCATTCTGCCATGGTTTAGGTCTGTTACATCTATTTTATTTAGAAATATGCCCCATTTAATATTGTGCCTTTTTAATTACAATGGCTGAGGAGTACACAGACATCCTACAAAACTGTTATTTGAATGGAAGCATGCAGGAACTCTCTTGGGCAGACAGTTTAATTAAAGAGTCTCCTTTAGAATGGAAACCAGTGTGCCTTCAGTGCTCCCAGGCCTGGTTTATTTGTTATATAAATTGTAATTATTGCCACTGGTTCCACAGTCTGCTTAATTTGCACTTGAATGTTAAGTAGAAGTATGCTGAGTAGTTGCAAGCACACACATGCTTTTAAATTATATGCTAGGGATACACTAGTCAATTTCCTGTCACCAAAAAGGCCTGTGTGGAGCACAGATTCATTATTATTGTTAATTCCTCTGCTTTCAGTAGGAATTGCACTTATCACTCCACATTGTCATGTTTTTAAACTCCCAGCAGTATTTGTCAGAGTTCTGTCTCTCTCAGTAGGAGCCGATAATTCTAGAGACCAGGATTTGTGTGTCAGGAAGATGGAGAAATTGGCTAAATAACCTTTATTTGAGGATTTTTATAGTGGAGTTGTATTGGGAGTGTGGATGGAGATGCCATAATGCTGTGGGGTTGTTTTCTTTTTTTAAATGGCAGAATGCTTTAACCAAATCATAGAATGTGACACTGTTGACATGTTTCTAGTTGAGCCTTGTCTTTGCCATGTTAAGAAAAGACTCTTAATTCTAAAGTTAATGGAAGTAGCACACGCATGTGCACTTAATTGGCACAAAGTACTCTTAATGGAGACATCGCACAATCTTTGAACTTAGACTCCTGGAAGACATTGCTTGTTCATTTGGTTTTGTGTTGCTGTTAGCTTTAACAGATGTTGCTATTACATGTTCCAACTTTTCTGTATGGCTCTGGGGGCTAAAACATATCTTTAAAAAACAACAACACAAGAAGTGAAGCTATCAAGGTACTTCTTGAGTTTCCTTTGAGCTATCAAATATTCAAGGGCGGGTATACTGAATGATTTAATTAATGAGCTAATTAAATATCCCGCCCATCCTCCCAAAGGGAACCCGGGGCAGCAAGATAGCAAATACATAACAAATTTTGTGGCCTTGATTATAAACTTTATTTATTTATTTATTTATTTATTTATTTATTCACAACACTTCTATAATGCACCCATGGAGCAGCTAACAACAGCAGCATAATATCACAATAAAACAAAAACAAAAAGCAAACTGGGGAATAAAGTTGACATACCAAAACAAAACAAAACAAAACACAAATCCACCTCTCAGCAACACCAATAAATAAATTAAATAGGCTTTTAAAAATTAAGGGTGGGATTAAGTGTTGTGGTACTACAAATGTCCTGTGTGCACAAGCATATCAGAACAAGCTTCCCTCTCCCCATACACCTTATGGGGGTTCTCCCGGCCAATTTGGGGGTGCAGGAGGCCCATGGTGAGAGAAGAGGGGGCAAAGTCCTCTGCCATTGCCCATGGGAAAACTGACAAGGTTTAGGCAAAGCTGAGTAGAGAAGCTAATGGAACAAATGGCTGTGCCCAGATCTACTTGCATTTTAAGGTTCAAAGATTAACGTATTCCAGATTGTAAAAAAGAGATAAATTTTCTTTCATTTTCACAGTATGAATGTAAAACAGGATCTAGCAATAATGTGGGAGATACAAAGTTTTTCATTTAAACTTCAGTGCTGGCTAATTACTTTACATCATGCTCTGTCATTCCCTTAAAAAAAACAACACACTTTTCTGCATTTTCCAAAGTACTGTTATATTTCAAAACAACTAGCTTGTTTGACAGCACATTACAGTATACCAGAATGCTATCACAACCAATTTAGGCAGGCTTATGAAAGTGACACAAATAGTTCCTCAACATGTTTCAATCAATGTTACTTCAGCTTACCATAACAGTGTTATTTTCCTGCATTTTTCTATGCCCTTTCTTCCTTGGTCTCCATTTATTCATTTTGCTTTCTTTTGACACAGAGTCCTCATATCTGATCTGCAAAAAGCAGTAGAAAAGCAGAGTGGTTTGGGGTCATCCAGGAATCGTAGATCATTACCAGGATACAGCTATGAAATATATCATTCACTGGAGGAAGTAGGTAACATTAAAATGGTATCCCCTGTTATTTGCAAGTGCATGTCCTGGGGAATTGGCAAACTTGTGTTATTTCTAGCACCTTTGAAATAACCTTTAAAATGAGAACTTTAAAAAATATGCAAACTAGGAAACTCTATAATATGCATTGAAAACACTTTAAGGGATTCCTAGCCTTTGCAATATTGTGCTGGTTTTTCATTTTCATATATGATAAGGAAAATGATTCAAATTAAAAAGACGCATATTACCTCTTTTTATTTTTGCTTTTTCAGATTCAAAGTTGGATGTATCATCTGAACAAAACTCATTCAGATCTTGTCCACATGTTCTGTGTTGGCAAGTCATATGAAGGAAGACCACTTTTTGTGCTAAAGGTAAAATAAAATTGATAAAATATTTGTAAGGTTATTGGCATATAATGCTGTAGGCCACCCCAATCTTTGAGTGGTGTGAAATTCCAGTGGTTCCACATGCTAACCCGGGTTTCGGTTTCTGTAAGGTCCTTGGTTAGTTGCTCATGAGTAAGCAGTCAAAACTCTGAGTTTTCCTTTAGTAGTTTTCATTGTGCAAACTATGTACTGTGCAGAGCTAATAAGTTCATGTCTGTATCAAGCGTCGGCAGAATTCGGGAATGGCCCCTTCCGGTTCTGACCCCAGCAAAAGAGTTTTGGTATACGAAAACCCCGCCTTCTGTCTTTTCGTTTCACCCCTCGACGCCTTTGGGGCGACATAAATTGCGTGCCTCCTTCATCGCCCCTTGGGCTAGGGGAGTGCATGGTCTCTCTGGCATCCTCAGAGCCTCTACATTCCATCCCCCGAGACCCATGCCCCTCCCCACTGGAAGCCTGGCTGCTCTCTCCGCTGCCAGAGGAGGTGCTGCTGGTCAGGTGGGGCCGGGGCTCTCTGTAGCATCCCGAGAGCCCTTCCACCACCTTGCGCTGCGCCGGGGACAGTTCCCTGACAGTTTCCTTGGAATGAGTGACAGCGGAGACTGTATTGTCTTTATGATATATGGTTTATTTACACATGCATATATACAACCGAAGTACAAAAAGGGTTCCTCCTAAAAGGTTCAAGGTTGAAAATGTGCGGGTGTAATTGAGTCCATGTTGAATCCATGAACTCAAATGCCTGTTGAATCAGACATACAGCCTAACCAACCCACTAAACTCGCAACAAGAAATATGAATGGCCAAGGAAATTCCATCTAGGAACATAGAATCCTAGAGTTGGAAGGGACCCTGACAGGTATTTCTTTTGAAAGCGTTCAGAAGGAGGAGAAAACAAACCATCAAATTTTATTTTGTAAGATAGTAGAGGCAGGAGCCAAAGAATTGTGAAACTATTTCCATGAGTCCAGTAGGAGATTTAAGCTTGTTTCTCCTCTTGCTGCTTCCTCCTGCGCTGCAAAGTTAAGTGCTTTTGGAACTATCAAAAGTTGTTTGTGGTGCTCAGCTGTTTAAAGAAAAAGGAAACAATTCCACACAAGGGATTGACACAAGCCCTTATAGCAGTTTGGATGCTGGCTTGTGTGTTTGTTGTTGTTGTTGTTGTTGTTGTTGTTGTTGTTTTGTTTTGTTTGTTGTTTTTCCCCCCTCCTCACTTATGTACATTTACTATTGCAGCTAGGCAAAAGATCACGCCTTTACAAGAAAGCTGTCTGGATAGACTGTGGAATCCATGCAAGAGAATGGATTGGACCAGCATTTTGCCAGTGGTTTGTGAAAGAAGTAAGGATTGATCCCCCTGTTGTATTTTGAAATTAGGCAATTGAAAATTCGTCGCATTCAGTTTGCTGCCTTACCAGAGATGCCTTCCTGTCTGGAACTCATTTGTAATGGTTAACTAGGGTGAAGGTAGCCGTGTCTGTCAGAAGCAAGCTGAGGCTAGGGTGCTCTCAAACCTTAGCCTTTGACAAAACTATTGCTAGTAGCCATAATGCAGCTTACCGGTAATCTGCTGTCAGCCCTTTCCTGCATAGATAAGGATGAAGCGCCCTGGTACATCCCAGTGAATAACTACTCCACTGACATTGTGACTAGCTGATTTCTTAGGACCTGACTCAGTTATGTTCAGGGAATCTGACAAGATCAACACAAGTCAGGAAGAAAATCTGCTGTTTGAACGGCAGCGTGGACAGTTGTCATGAGCTTTCACCATGCAGTCAACAGTGTGAACTCGTTCTTAGTCTGTGGATAGGTCTGAATTGGGCACTACATGAAATGTAGAGATTTCAGCAACGTCCGCCACTTTTATTTAAAGCATATTCTGATTTATTTAAACTTGGTGTTGGGGATAGATGAATGTCTGAGCGGGGACATCTGACACCAAGTATTGTTTTAAATGCAGTTCGCCAGTTACCCTTGAAGGGAGTAAAGACATAGCTTAGCTCACTTACTTGGGTCACGTGGAGCTATTTGCTTTTTTGCCGTGTTGGTTCAGTGCACTCCTTTGGTTCGTGCTGTGTACTGCACACACAGTCAGGGGCGTAGGAAGGGGGGTGCGGTCCGCCGCGGGTGTCATCCTTGAGGGGGAGTGACAAAATGGCACACAGTGGGGGTTGGCCTGGCCTGCAGCGCACCCGAGCCACACATCTCTCCTGGGAGTGACGCGGTGGCTTGGGGCCCCACGCTGCCCAAAACGGTAGCATGGGGATTGCGTCCGCCAGGTGGACTCTGTGGGCAGCTCGCCGCGCCACCCCCCTGGGTGGATTGCCATGGCACCCCTGCATGGCGCCCCTGTGTGGATTGCTGTGGCGCCCCGTGGGCGGCTCGCCCCATCCCCACTGCTCCTGGTGCCAGAGCAGCTACTGTAGCTACGCCCCTGCACACAGAGGTGTAGCTCTTACATGTTGATCTCTATGCACTGATATGTGGCGAATCTTCCAGTCCTTTTGAGTTGTATGTGATGGTTGGAGAGCTGAACTAGGGTTAGGAAGACCATGGTTCAAATTTCTACTCGGCTATAATGCTCACCTAATGGCCATGGCTCAGTCATTGTCTTGCAGCTTAACCTTATCTCACAGGGTTATTGACAGGATAAAATGGTGTGGGATAGGGAGCCTTGCACACCTTCTCACTTCCTTGGAGAAAGGGAGGGGGATAAAAATGTAATAAATATGAAATATGTTTAGCAATGATTAGCTTGCTAATCATGCATTTAAAGGATAGAGTGCAGTACCTGCTGTTGCCACAGTGAGGCATGCCATACATGCTTTTGCAAATAACTATGGAAGTTTCCTCTTTGCCATGACATTGTGTGTTTATCTACTTCAAAACAATACAAGGAATACAGGAGGAGAATAAATATAGCATAACTGGAAGGTGTACAGCAAGAGTGGCTAACCTTTGGCCCTTCAGCTGTTATAGGACTACAACTCCCATCACCCATCATATTCTCAGAGTGGTTTAAGTGCCGATCTCTCTTCCCAGGGAGTTCTGGGAACTGTTGTTCTGTAAGGGGAATAGGGGGTCTTCTAACAACTCTCAGCACCCTTAACATACTACAGCTCCCAGAATACTTGGGGGAAGCCATGACTGCTAAAGTGCTACCATAGAGCTTTATATGTATGGTGGGAATGTGACCTAAATCTAGGGTCTAATGCAGGGGTCAGCAAACTTTTTCAGCAGGGGGGTGGTCCACTGTCCCTCAGACCTTGTTGGGGGGGGTGGACTATTTTTTTTGTGGGGGAGAGAATGAATGAATTGCTATGCCCCACAATTAACCCAGAGGTGCGTTTCAAATAAAAGCACACATTCTACTCATGTAAAAACACCAGGCAGGCCCCACAATTAATCCAGATATGCATTTTAAATAAAAAGACACATTCTACTCATGTAAAAACATGCTGATTCCTCAACCACCCACGGGCCAGATTGAGAAGGTGATTGGGCCGGATCCGGCCCCCGGGGCCTTTGTTTACCTACCCATGATCTAATGTTACCTAGCTGCATCATTGTGCTGGAAATGTCAGTTGAACACTGTTTCTGACAGCAGACAAACTAAAGCTATATTGCATTTTATAAAAATTGTCCTCCTCGGCATTTCCTTTGGATGAACCAAGTTGCTGTGTCAGTCTCTCTGAGAGTACAATATTCCATAATTTCCAGTACCACAAATATACCAATATTTTTTAAAAAAAAACCTGGGTTTTTTAAAAATTCAGTTATATATTTGAAAGATACTCGGAGTCCAGTGTGATTTTCATGCTCTTTATTCAGCTCATAGTAGTGAGGAATGCAGTTCCCCCAAAATGTTTGCTTTATATACACTATTTACACAATGGGCCCCACGTGATTGGCTAATTCCGGGATACTCCTGTATGCCAATCAGAATGCGGATTCACTTCCACCTGGAGCTGGATTGGGTGGCTCCTGCAGACCAATCAGACTGCTGCAATCTCAATCCTATTGTTCTGGGACCAGTCAGACTGCTGCAATCTCAATCCTATTGTTCTGGGACCAGTCAGACTGCTGCAATCTCAATCCTATTGTTCTGGGACCAGTCAGACTGCTGCAATCTCAATCCTATTGTTCTAGGACCAATCAGCCTGCTGCAGTTTGGATCCTATTCAACTCAGTACATAACAATATTGTTATCAGTTTCACATGTGTTCATTATGGGACATTGCAACTGAATTTAATTCTGAATGAAAAAGATTCATGAACATAAATGAAGTTTTATAAACCAGATTGGGGGGGGGGGGAGATAGGCTTCACAGTAGAAGCTCCTGCATGAAGGAATTTTCAAAGAACCATCACCAGACTGCTGTGAAATTATTAATCAGTGGGGCATAGACACCCCAGAATCCATTAAGTTTTAATACCCTTCCATTATTTTACTTGCAAATATGAATTGTTCCGAGGCAAATATACTTCTGTATGCCATAATGAATCAGTTCAGCATCCATGGCTCATAGTAGTGCTCAGACCCTGTAGGCTGCAGTAGTAGACCTATTTATTTGAAGATTCTTAGCTGTGCTCTTCAATCTCTGTCTACTTACTGTTTTATATGTTGACCTAGGCCTAACTCAGGCTGGAGTGGGAGCTGCTTCTAGGTTATCTGGCTCCATGTTGCCCCAATAATATCTGAAGATAGGAACTAGATTAATGGCACTGGAATGGTGGGTTTTTTTTATGCCATTCCAGAATAGTGGAACTTAGGAAACAAAGAAGCAGAGCTTCTTTTTAATGGCATTATCCTAAGTAATTGCAGAATGCATGACTCAGGAACTGCTGACTACTGAGCCATGTGGCAATCTGTACCACTACAGCTTCTCAGTGAAGAATCTTTGGACTGACTGCCCTCATGCCAGCCATTGATTCCACCTGGGCAGGAAGGAGTATGAGATGGCTTCTTGTCTTAGTAGAGCTTTGCTTGAGCACCAAGGTCTATTTGAGCTCTAGAATGCCTTATGTTTCTAGTCCTGCTCTGCAGTTCTGATTATTACTTCACCCCCCCCCATCCGAAGCTGATATACATATATATATAAATATGGAAAGGGTTCAGGATGGTTCCTATGGGTTTTTGATTACAAACATTACTTTGATTATTCTTTTGCCCATTCATAGGCTCTCCAGACCTATAAAAGTGACTCAGCCATGAGAAGAATGTTAAATCAACTGTATTTCTACATCATGCCTATTTTTAATGTGGATGGATACCATTTTAGCTGGACCCAGGTAAGTCATGTTTCCAGCATTAAGGTATTAGTAGAGTTAGAATTCAGTACACATTTTTACTGATATCCTCCTTGTAGTGCAGCAATAAAACTGCTAGCACATTGCAAAGTTTAGCAGGATCTGGAATGGTTTCAAATTGAAGGGGGGACTGCATGTTGAGATTTCTGCATCGCAGGGGGATATACTAGATGACCCTTGGGGATTCCTTCCAACTCTAAAATTCTGTGATTCTACGAATGCAGTCAAGTACACGTAACTTGCAACATGCGCGCATTTAACTTGTGCACATTCAGCTTTATGCACTTGGCCAAAGTAAAAAATAAGGAAGATGACGGACATCCAGGAACAAGGATTTTGGCAATCCCACCCACCATTGAACCCAATGTGTTTTGACTATACACAGTTTTGGCTTTACTGACTATCCCTGTTACTTAACCCCAGCATAAGTTGAGAGTCACCTGTGTTTCAAAATATGTGTTTGGGGAGGGAGTTCATGAAGTATCTTTACAAGAATTTGTTGATGTGCATATGATGCTTTTTTACCAATATATATGTTGTATTTCCATGTTCTAAACAATTATGGATAGGATCGATTTTGGAGAAAAACAAGATCAAAGAATTCAAGATTCCGTTGCCATGGCGTAGATGCCAATCGTAACTGGAAGGTGAAATGGTGCGGTAAGTCTAGAATTAGCCTTTATTTGAATTAGCAAGCCATGTAGCCATTTTATTATCTAGGATATTAAATTGCACTGCAAATTTTTATTGAATATGGTCCAGGGTTGTGAAGCAAACCAAACCATGGTTAACAGTTTTACTATGAACACAGAGATTAATCACACTTCACTCCTAACCTGGTGCAAGCAGAAAGAAGAAACAACAATCCCTGACTTAGAATTATATCCATGCTTAAATGTAAGTCCCACTGGGGCAGCTCACTCAGCCCCCCCCCCCCCGTATTCCATCGGCAGTGTGCATATATAGCGGGTGTGGGAGGGGGCACTGATGCAGGATAGAATGTCCCTATTTTTATTTGAGGAATGTTGGGGGGTATGCCATCGGACTTGGCAGTTTAGTGCTGTAGCCCTCAATATGGAACTAGATGTAGGCATAATAACCCACTAGAGAACTACAAATTTTTGTGGGTTTCAAATAATTCATGTGACCAGTGCTTTTTTCCAAAAAATAAATTATTGGGGTACTCTCAATTTCCTACTCATATTGAAATACTGACCCTCAATGAGGCCAAACTTAGATTCACAAAATGTTTAGGGGTATGCATATGCCTGGCCCCGCCCCCGAAAAAAGCACTGTACAGTCATACCTCAGGTTGCGAACGCTGCGGGTTACTTTTTTTGGGTTGCACTCCACGCAGAACCCGGGAGTAGTGGAATGGGTTACTTCTGGGTTTCGGTGCTCGCGCATGCGCAAAAGCACTAAATTGGGCTTCGCGCATGCACAGAAGTGCCAAATTGCATCACACGCATGCGCAGATGCAGCACTGCAGGATATGAACACTGCGGGTTGCGGACGTGCCTCCGTCACGGATTACCTCCGTAACCCGAGCGTCCATTGTATGTGACTAATCAGCAGCCCATGTACGCAATTAATAAAACTTATAATAAAATTGATTACCTTACCATTTGTATAGCGCTTTCAGGTGTTACAGAGTGGTTAACGATTATTATTTAGCTGTAATACATACAACAACCCTGTAAAGTCAAGTCACTATCGCTATTACCTTCCATATTGCAGATGGGAGGGCTGAAGCCAAGAGCGAGAGTAGATTGCCAATGGCTACCTACTGTGTTCAAAACAAGAGATGAGATTCAAAGCAAGAACTTCCTAATTCACAGATCCACGTCTTAGGCCCATTCTAATTAATTTATACTTAATTAGTTCATATTATAGCCTAAAGAAACTGAGAGACTGCCTCATGGTTGCCTAGTGAATCTATGCCAGTGCCTTTGGTCTCCTTAATTCCTTTAATCCCCTGCTGCACAACAAAACAGAAGAGAATGAAATGAGTAAATTCTTTAATTCTGAAACTCAGTTGCCTTTTTTTTTTTGAAGACATGAAGAACAGATTTGCATCTGGTTGGCTCTCTTATCTATATATTGCTTGTTATTACATCAAATGTGTTCAACCCAGGTGGGAATTCATCCCTCATTTCAGTTAGTTTTTACCTTTCACATCAATATACACGTCCATGCTTGCTCTGCTCAGATGGCACTCCCATGTGCATCCTCCCGCCCCCCAACGTGCTGTCCTATAGATAGCTGATTCTTAGAACAGTCCTTTTTTGATGTAAGTGATTTTTCAGAAGTAAAATGGAGACACAGAACTGCTGCATATTTGCCCAAGGATACGTTGCAAGCCAACAACTATGACAGAATTAGAGCTCGAAAGTCTTTTGCACTGAATCCCATGAACATTTGTCATCTTACATTGCCTCTCTCAAAGAGACAAAAAAAACAACAACCGAACAGGGAAGTCATAGTTTGTATTATCTTGACCTGTTTTTATTCAGAAAAACAACCTTCACTCTGTGTTCTCATGGAGATGTCTTAGTTCCATCTCCAGTTTCCAGGCCTTGAAATTCTTAACAGGTGCCTGAGGGCAGGTAGGTTTTGAGCATGAATCCTGTTTTTGCATTTCATCTGCACATGTTTGGCATTCAATGAGCGGGACTGTTTCTTTTCCTTTAAGGCAACATTTCTGTGTCAGCTCCGTTTCTCTTCCTTTCTGGCATAAGCACCTTGACACAGTGCTTACCTCTTGTGTCTCACTCCTTACTCTAATGCCAGAATGCAAGTAGGAATATCTCCAGATTTGGCTCTGCAGCCTATGGTACACATGGGATGGAGTTATTTGTTTCATTTGTGTCTAATTTTTCTAGTGACATACATATAGGCAACATTATTATACACCCAGACTGTTTATATTTGAGAAGCTCAGTTGTAGGTCATATGGTTTGAAAGCAAAACGACCCAGGTTTTAAATATACATATTTTCTTTATTTTTATGGAAAACAATAACAACATAGAAGCTGATAAATTCTCCTCTGGCACAAATCTAGATTTGGGGTCCAGGATCTCTGGTATCTTGAGGCTAGGGGAGCTGGAGTTATAGTTTAGTGGTGGAGCTCTTCCATTGGCACTACTGAGCCCTCAGACTCTGTGTCTGAGTCTCTGGGTTCATGACAGAAGGAGATAATGCCATTTCCCTCAGTCTATGTAGTCAGGATGTTACAGGTTATCCACTGCTCCATCTCTTTGCATCAATATGAAAGCCACTATCAAGTTTTTCAACCCATACGCTCTGTTTTCGTTCCTTCATCCATCTCAAGAAAGCACAACATATCGAGTTCACTTTAATGATTGTCCCCTGCAGTGGGAGATGAACAATTCGACCATCTTCTGATACAACCTTGTAGAGCAATTCTGTCATTTCCTGGATTTTTATTGTCTTGTGACAGTAACTCTGGCATTCAACAATAGCTGACATTCCTTTTGATCCTTCCCCGCCTAAACTCGAAAACCTTATCTGAATGAAAAACATTAGATAATACAGTAATAATATAGAGAGTTAACTGCATAGCTGTGCATGGCAGCTAGCATTTCTCTTTTAATATTTGTGTTTCTCATAATTATGGGGATGATACAGGAGTACACAGAGATTCTATTGGTTTGATAGGAAATTGGAACAGCTGCTATCAGCTTAGCCTACCAAAGTAAGTATACAATTTTGCCTAAGTCAGCTGCAAATCATAGCTAGTAAAAGAAGATTGAGGGGTTTTTTTTTAGAACACCCAATAATCACCCCATATATAAATGGTGTAAAATAATGATTGAATCCATCTAACAATAATAATTTATTGTTTTATTTCTGTCTGAAAGAATCTTCTCCTGACTTTGTAACCTTAAGGAAGTAACCATCTGAGGTAGGCCATGCAATGACAGCTACTGGTATATTACATTGTGCCATGTTCTTGGGCAGTAGCAAATTGGTTTTGCGGCCCCATCAGAGAATCCCATCACATATAAGACTTGGAGTCTCTGCTGCAACAAAGGAGCCATAAGTCAGTGTGACCTAGTCTTTGATTAGATCTTGTAACTACCATTTACAGCAAGGGTCAGCAAACTTTTTCAGCAGGGGGCCGGTCGACTGTCCCTCAGACTTGGGGGGGGGGCCTAGACTATATTTTTTGGGGGGGATGAATGAATTCCTATGCCCCACAAATAACCCAGAGATGCATTTAAAATAAAAGCACACATTCTACTCAAGTAAAAACACCAGGCAGGCCCCACAAATAACCCAGAGATGCATTTTAAATAAAAGGACGCACTCTACGCATGTAAAAACATGCTGATTCCTGGACCGTCCGCGGGCCGGATTTAGAAGGCAATTGGGCCAGAACCGGCCCTCAGGCCTTAGTTGCCTACCCATGATTTAAAGGTTGTGGTAGGATGGTCATGAATAGACGCATCCATACCTAACTTTCTCTAGCCTGATATAAACTCAAATTCACCTCTGCTAGTTAACAGCAGCAGCAGCAGCAAAAACAGGAGGTAAAGATAAGTCTTTTAACAGCTGCAAAATCAGCACTATGAATAAAGAACACCAATCCATTATATTGGCAAAGATCCAAAGCTGCCTCAAGAAAAGTTTTGGAAGAGCAGACTAGACATCTAAACAGCTCAATCTGAACTAATGCGCGTGTTTTCAAGCCAGACAAGTCAATATGGGAATGCTTTCCTGAAGCTAGAAGGTTTGAAAACAACTGGATTATAGCATTTGATAAGAAATTAGGATATGCTTATCTTGAGTTAGATTATTTGGTGGCAGAGAGTATACCACATGCCCTCGCTACCACAAAGTGCCCATCTGATCTCAGACAAAGATAATCTTTGCATTTTTTCACTGATGGCCATGAAGAGTAGTTCTCGTGTCTTAGTTCCTCAGACTATGCAAGTGCTATTTAGCTACTTCTGAGTTATCATGCTAATTATATAGCCTATTATACTTCATATTTGTAAGCATCATCATGCAATGCTGGTTCTCATCCCCTTACTATTAAAAGGATTCTCATCCCCTTACTATTAAAAGGAGTGTTTAATAAGCCCCTTGTGGCAGCAAAAACGCAGCAGTCAAGGTCTCATTGTTATGCAGAATTCCTGGAAAAAAATATGTTTTTGTGTGTTAAACCCAAGCCAGTTACACAAAGAGCATAAAGGACATCATGCTAACCATTACCAGATCAGAAACTGGTAAACCTCCCTGTGACTAAGCCATGGTTAGTGTTTTGGGAATGTTGCATCTGCAGTCCTGTAGTCGTAACATACGTGCTGGTTCAAACAAAAACTCCGTCAACTTCTGTTCTTTTCATTGGCATGACTGTTCTGAAGTATTGAAGCTGCTACAAGACAGGTTTAAATAACGCCTTCAGTTTAAGCAGCTACAGTGGAAGGGCTTCAAGTTCTGATTTGTGCCAAATCCTTTGTCCAAACTGATTAAAAAAAAACCCAATGTGCAACTCAGTGTTGGAGGACAGAGCTGCTGTGTCATGCAGCACCCCCCTGTACCTCTCTAAGAGAGCCTGTTGACCTCAGGTGCACTGTCTCTTTGCCAGGGTTGAAAGAGATTCAACAGTTAGCCTGTGTGTGTGTGTGTGTGTGTGTGTGTGGACTTCACCTTTGCCTAGCCCAAGATAATTTGCTGCCTGAATGGTACCTCCACCATTCAATGCACAGAAACCCACTAGAATGGCATTTCAATCTTATTTTCCACATGGGCAATAGGATAATGTCCTCCAGTGCACCCAAGGACAGTAGGATAGTTATGGGGGTGCAGGACAAGCCATGTGGCTTGCACCACTATAATAATAATAATAATAATAATAATAATAATAATAATAATAATAATAATTTATTATTTATACCCCGCCCATCTGGCCGGGTCTCCCCAGCCACTCTGGGCGGCCTCCAACAAATACCAAAATACAATACAGAGTCACAAATTAAAAACTTCCCTAAACAGGGCTGCCTTTACGTGTTTTCTGAATGTCAGGTAGTTGTTTATTCCCTTGACTTCTGACGGGAGGGCGTTCCACAGGGCGGGCGCCACTACCGAGAAGGCCCTCTGCCTGGTTCCCTGTAGTTTTGCTTCTCGCAGTGAGGGAACCGCCAGAAGGCCCTCGGCGCTGGATCTCAGTGTCCGGGCTGAATGATGGGGGTGGAGACGCTCCTTCAGGTATACAGGACCGAGGCCGTTTAGGGCTTTAAAGGTCAACACCAACACTTTGAATTGTGCTCGGAAACGTACTGGGAGCCAATGCAGATCTCTCAGGACCGGTGTTATGTGGTCCCGGCGGCCACTCCCAGTCACCAGTCTAGCTGCCGCATTCTGGATTAATTGCAGTTTCCGGGTCACCTTCAAAGGTAGCCCCACGTAGAGCGCATTGCAGTAGTCCAAGCGGGAGATAACCAGAGCATGCACCACTCTGGTGAGACAGTCTGCGGGCAGGTAGGGTCTCAGCCTGCGTACCAGATGGAGCTGGTAGACAGCTGCCCTGGACACAGAATTAACCTGCGCTTCCATGGACAGCTGTGAGTCCAAAATGACTCCCAGGCTGCGCACCTGGTCCTTCAGGGGCAGAGTTACCCCATTCAGGACCAGGGAATCCTCCACACCTGCCCTCCTCCTGTCCCCCAAAAACAGTACTTCTGTCTTGTCAGGATTCAACCTCAATCTGTTAGCCGCCATCCATCCTCCAACAGCCTCCAGGCACTCACACAGGACCTTCACCGCCTTCACTGGTTCTGATTTAAAAGAAAGAGGTCCTCCAGCAGCTCTTTCTTCTGCCCACCAGCATTTACTGACGGATGCTGTTACCTTACTCTCCCTAATGTCAGTCCTGCCTTAGCCTCAGGCAGCAAAGTGTTTTTGGCCAACTGGTCCTTTATATTCCTTTGGGGGGGGGTCAAGAGAGCCCCTAGTAATAGAGCCCCATCAGCACCGGCACAATACCTGTGGATGTTTTCCTGGCTTGCGTCCGATTTAAATGTTGTGGGTTTAATTTGGTCTTCTTTTTCTTTTCAACACGCAGATGAAGGGGCTTCCACCCACCCCTGCGACGACACATACTGTGGTCCTTTCCCTGAATCTGAGCCAGAAGTGAAGGCTGTAGCTCACTTTCTTCGCAAACACCGGAAGCAAATGAAAGCTTACTTGTCCTTTCATGCGTATGCCCAGATGTTGTTGTATCCCTACTCTTACAAGTATGCCACTATTCCAAATTTCAGCTGTGTGGTAAGTATGGGATTTGAAGAATTTCGAATCCTTGCAGATCACTTTGAATTTGAAGAAAGTACCGTACTTTTCCATGTATAAGACAATTTTTTTTAATTTAAAAGTTATGTAAAAAAAATTGGGGGTCATCTTATACACAGATAGTGCATGGGGGGACATGGGATTGGTTGCTGTCACGAGCCGGAGATTGTCAAAGGCTATTGGGTGTGTTATTGGTGGCTGTGGCAAGGGGTGGCTTTCGCTGCAGAAGATCGGAGGGGACAGATGATAGGTGACTTGCAGTGTGTGCGAGGGGCAGCGTATGTCAGGCAGGTGAGCGATTTTCCAGATTCCCCCCCTAAAAAAGCTCAGCAATTCTGGGCAATCTCCCCCCCCATTTTCTTAATTCGGAGCCCCCCAAAATAGGGGGCATCTTATACACAGGGGCGTGTTATACACAGACAAATATGGTATATGCTTCTGAGCTCCCTCGGTGAAGAAGGACGCGGCTTGAATCTCCTAGCAGTACTGACCTCCATATTGCTGTCTAGACTGAAGGGGTGGCCTCTGCTTGGTGTGTGGCTATCAGTTCAAAGTAGTTATACTTCATATTTATGCATGGGCATATCATCCAATATAATTGTTATGTGTTCAGTAATGAATACAATAAGGTCCAAGAGAGATAATGCAAAACATTAGGAATCCTGCAGAAAGATTTTGTGGTGCTGGGTCTGACAGGAGTTAGACAAGTGCCCAAAATACTGTGACAAAGGCAGCCAGGGATTTAAAAAGCCAATCAAAAATGCCCATGTGTACTTAACTTGAGGTCAGACTCTGTTTCCTTGCCTCCTTAAACTTCAGTCAGTGCTTTCACTACCCATATAGCTATGCTAATATCTGTTCTATGGGAAGAGAATGTATTATGGGAATTGCTAGGCAACAGATTACGTGCTCTCAGTCAGTGCTACTTACAGTTGAGAAGGGAACCTCTGAAGCAATGCAACTGATTGCTTGGTCTAAGAATGTTTTGAAGGATACCAAAAAAAACATGTGAGCCAAATAGGTGCATCGGAGATCACTTGCAATATCACAGAGGTGGCCAGAGCATCATTCTTGGACCAAAGTCAGGGCATGGTGCAAGAGATCCCCTGCTCTTCTCCACACTTGGCAGAAAGGTAAAGGTCTCGCCTGAACTGTTTGGTCTCCAGTGGATCACCTGTATTCTGTGCACATTCCCTGTCCAGTAGCAAATTGCAGCACGGCACGAGGCACAGCAGGAGAGCAACACCCTCATGTCAAGAGATATGTCAAAAGGTCATGTCACTCTGTTTTCACATTGGTGGTGAGGAAGAAGGATACATGATGAAAGGTCACAAGCCATCAAGTGCACTTGCACACATATCAAATACCCAAGGACAATGCAGTTGCACAGAAAATAAAAGAAAGATACATTTACCCATGCCGTCAACAACCATGTAAGATGTGATCTCAGTTTATTGTGAACAGCGCTGAGCTGCAAAACAGAATCACAAAGGATTTCCTTTCCATTTCCATCCCCTGAGGCAAACTTCACAAGCACCAGATCCTCAGATTTATTTTGCATGTTGAGATTGGCCAACAGATGAAAGCTTTTCTATGGGCTTCAGTATTCAGAAATGAGGGGACTCTTTAATAATTCCTGAGCTGAAGGCAAACAGGCTTCTGTCCAGCTTACTAGACGGAACTATGCAGCCAGCCACTCTTTGAATTAGTGCACTAAATTATTTAGGGCATTGAAACTGGAGAAAAGGATACACAACTCCCCACATTTAAGTCTTGTCTTTGACTGCATTTTATAGCACAGACTTGTGCATGTGTAGTCGATTTCAGTCTTTTGGGGAGATGGTTATTTAATTTATAAAACTATTTCTGTCAGTATCCATGGTCAGGGGATCTGAAGTGAAGTTGTATGACAGTGCAATAAAGGGGGTGGGATTGGAGCTTAAACCAACCCCCAGTCTACTACTGAAATGGTCATCAGTATCAGGGGATAGGGTTTGTTGAGGATTCAAAGCAATGATGTTCCCAGGAGCAAACTTGCAATAAAAAAATCATTTTATTTCGTTTAAATATAGAATTAAAAGGTATTCACACAAAGTAAGAAGTCCTACTCACAGCTGACCCATTGAAGTTAATGGACGTGGCTAACTTAGGTTCACTGATTTCAATGGGTTTCCTCTGAGTAGGATTTAGTTGAATACAGCCCTTTATTTTTATTTATTATATTAATATCCCACCATGGAACTTGGTGCATCACTCCCAGGCAGTCATTCATCCAGGCACTGACTCAACAGAGACCTGAGCTGAAGCACAAAGTACTTCAGACCTTGCATTTGGACAGTCACTCCACAAACACAAACACATATATACACACATTCTCATCCACAGAACACATCCAAAGGAGAAACCAGGGGTGCTTGAGGAATTTGATTTCTATAGATTCTGATGCAAATTGACACCTCCTGGATGAATGTGTGAATTGGTATGCAATTATCTTTCTGATTTTGCACTTCTCCAAATTTGCAACAGCAGCTGAAAAATAACAATCAAATATAGATAAATATGTATTTAAATACGCATTTTGAGATAAAATAGGTTACTTCAATACATGTTTAAATATAAATTTTCATGCATTTTAGTAACTATATATACGATTAATGTGGAAACAGGACAAAATGAACCTTATGAATGAACATCTGCAGTACTGACATGGATCAGAAACAGACTGTTCTGTCCATCCCTGGTTTCCATATATGGATCAGAAATGCATAAAATTAGTGACCTCTCATATGGCAACCTAGTTAACAGATGTGGAACTGCAGGCACATCCCTATTTAGAAGCCTGGAATCGAATCTGTCTTCCCATGAGAGCACAACAGAGTTCACTCAGCCTCCTGCTTCTTCTTCCGTGGTTCTCTGTATGAGGATAGCACTTGGACAAGAGAACTTGGGAGGAGAAGAAAGAATGGGAATGCAGCTATTTCTGTCTCCACAGTCCATATTCTTCCATTACCATCAGTCCTGTAGCCATTTATAATATTTATAAATCAATAACTGTAATGAGCTTTACAGAATACAAGGGGACTGATCCCCACCTTGAGCTTAGAGTCTGACACAGAGGAAACAACCAGGGAAGGATGCAGGGTTCACAGGGAAAGAACATCCAGTTGTTTCAGCTGCACATGATTAGGCTGCAAGCTTGAATTCAGTGGGGCTTCCTCTATGTAAGCACGGTTACTTATTACAGGGTAGGTTGCGGGAACTGTGATAAATTATGTGATAAATTATGGGTTGAGCCAAAGGCTTTGAATGAAGATGGTGGTATCAGACAGGTGTTTTGGGAGGGAATTCTAAGCCTCTGGGGCAGCAAGGGAGAAAGGGTGGAGTCTTTTGAGGGAGGAGGAGAACTAGTTCAGACAGCAGAAGGTTGTGAAGCTAGAGAAGCATAGATCATGGGCAGGATGAGGCCATGGAGGACTTTGAAAGCAAAGTCAATAAGCTTGCGCTAGATCTGGGAGTGGACAGGAAGCCAGTGTAAGGTTTTCAATGAGTGGCATCTCACGACCAGAGTGACAAATGAGGTGAATAATTTTGGGAGCCAAACCCTGCTTGGGTGTGAGGGAACCAAGGTAAGGCAGCAGAAGACCAGAATAGAAATCATACTGCATAGAAAAATATATTAGAACCATTTAGTAATAGATGTGTGACAGAATGGTTGTTATCCTTGTGGGAAAGTAGCTACACATTTCTTCAACTATTTTACCTAGTACTGTATAAATTCCACCTACTTCTTCATGCCATGGAGGACATCTGCTGTGACTCTTCATAACTGTTACCGCCAGCTCTCTAGAGGTATCCAAAAATGTCAACACATCCAGGCACTCTGTATATACTCTCTCATTTCATTCTTAAATGTAAAATATATAGCAATACAGAAGCAGAGTCTCAGCAATTCCCTTATCTGTAACATCATAATTAAGTTTTTTGAAAGTTGGTTCCAGTCACAGCCTGGCTGTTACATCTGCAAAATATAATTCAGGGATATTTCTGCATAGTGAATGGTTCTTGTCAAGATAAATCCCTTTCTTTTTCATATACTGGACAGAAACAACTCTGCTACTGAAATCACTTAAATATACTGATATTCTGAGTGTTTAAATGAGCCCAGCCTTGTCACTCAGGAACTGCATCTAGTTGGATTTGAAATGGATGGAGATTCTCAGTAGACATCTGAAAAGTAGCCTTAATGGCATGAAGATCCTGGGAATCTGGTGCAGGTACCAGTGTGCCACCCACCTGTCAAAGTTAACCTGCAGGCATGGGAGAAGATAAAGATCTGGCATGCCGGACCAAAAAGGTTCCCCACTCTTGCACAAAATTAACTATTCTCATATGGTGAATTGGAGGCCCATTGGAAGCAGAGCATGAAGTTCCAGGGAGGGGTAGGATCTGTCTTTTTCTGCAGCCAACCCATGAATAGATTGTAAGCATCCAGGCAGAGGATCCTTGCTGATTCCTTTAATTGCCCAGTCATTCCAAGGACGCAGGTGGCACTGTGGTCTAAACCACTGAGCCTCTTGGCCTTGCCAATCAGAAGGTCGGTGGTTTGAATTCCCGTGATGGGGTGAGTTCCCGTCGCTCTGTCTCAGCTCCTGCCAGCCTAGCAGTTTGAAAGTACGCCAGTGCAAGTAGATAAAAAGTTACAGCTGCGGCAGAAAGGTAAACGGTGTTTCCATGCACTCTGCTTTCCATCACGGTGTTCCGTTGCACCAGAAGCAGTTTAGTCATGCTGGCCACATGACCCGGAAAGCTGTCTGTGGCTTGAAAGCGAGATGAGCACCGCAACTCTATAGTCGCCTTTGACTGGACTTAACTGTCCAGGGGTCCTCTACCTTTTACCTTACCATTCCAATATGATCTAAGAAGAAAGGGGAAGATAGAAAACAAACCTTTTCTTCTTTGTCCATCCTTGTTAACTGCTTTAAGGGTAGGGTCAGAGGCATCCTTTCTTGTCCCTCCTTTAATGCCATTGCTCGAATTAGTATCTAAGTCCACAAATCCTTACATGCAGTGACAGGCAACAGGCATATGGCAGCATACAAAGACCTCCACATGCTAAAATATGAACCAGATTAATTATGCTGGGTTTTGGAAGCTTTGAAATGGGAATGAAGTAAAATCAAGTTTGAGGAACATTGTCCTAAATTGTTGGATGTTGCTTGAAATTTTGAGATAACTACAATTGTTTCTCTCATTCTCTCTCTGTTTTGTTTTGTTTTGTTTTGTTTTGTTTTGTTTTGTTTGTTTGTTTGTTTGTTTTCCCTTTCCCAGGAATCTGCTGCTTTTAACGCTGTAAATGCCTTGCAGTCAGTTTATGGGATAAGATACCGATATGGCCCTGCCTCCAGCACTTTGTGTGAGTTTCTCCAGTATGCTGTTCATTGGTTTTCTGTTTGTACTGTGTTAGTGTTGTTGGCTGTGTTGTAAAGATGCAAGCAAACCATTTCAAAGAAAACTTTGTTCAGTCTGCTATGAGAAGCAAGAGACGGCTGCATGAAATTTACATTATGTTGTTACACAACAGCCTAATCTCTTTGAGTGGTGCAAGATTTCTGGGGTTCCAGACACTTACCTAGACTAGTTTCTGTTTCCTTTTGGGGAATAAGGCACAGCAGAGACTGTGGTGTCTTTATCATATATGGTTTTATTTACATGCCATGTATATATATAACCTGCACCTAGATGGAGGGATTGCAGGACATTCACATCCTATGAGGGTCTGGCTTCCCTCTTAAGGGCAGCTTTGGATTCAAAGGACAACAAAAAGTCATCCTCTGTGTTTCTTGGTCCCAACCTGTCACCTCCAGCTCACATAGAGTTCTGCCCCTCCTTCACCTTCTTGCTGCCAACTGGCTTCAAGGCCCCCCCCCCCAATCTAAGTCATTCAAAGCTGAAACCCTAAACTTGGGTGTTGTCTGCTACCATTGACCTTTGCCTCTGCTACTCACTCAGAGCTGGAGGGGGCACCTCTCTGCTGTCTGGCAGTATTTACATTGCCAATGTAATGGCCCAGTATTTTGCTCTCTTTGATTCTTGCTAATGACCCTTCTTCTCCCAAGGACTTCCTGAGCATGGAAAACTGGTTTGAACTGTCTTTTTGACACTACAGGATTCAGTAGTCTGGCAGCTTCCTCCAAGCATCAACTTATTCCTTACATTTACTAAATCTAAGAATTTAGGGAGATCTTGCCCCCACAAACTCATAACAATATTTAGATGCCAGCCTGACACATGTCTTGTGCACAAGCAAAAACACTTCCATGCATGTCCAGTGGAGGGAGCAATATGCCATTTATGTGTCAGATTCTTGTACCCCATGGGATGGCCACAGGACCTTGGATGGACTTTTCAGTAAGAATGGAGATTGTCCCTGGAACGGAAAGCTGGAAAGCTCTCATGGGTGAGCAGAACTCTGCATGCAATGCATTGGGTCCCATCCAATGACTGAAGTGGGATTTAAGAAGCCTAACTATGTAGCCCAGATCTTCTTGATGTACTAATAATTGTAGCAGTGGAGTCTAAGGCTGACAAAAAACAACAACAACAACAACCCACCAATCTGCCTCTTGGAGACAATATAGGAGGATCTTTAGAGGACACTGAGAAACAACTGACATAATAAATGATGTTTGTGATTATTCAAATGGAGCTTTCAATCGAGCTCAAGTTATGGGCAACTACGGTAGTCAGAAGTTAACGGCTGATGGTGCAAGTTGAATTCCCATTGATCAGAAGGGACATCCAGTCCATTCAGTGGTGTCTGAATGAGGACCACAGTGTGGATGGGCATCCAGACACATATCTGAATGTGGGTCGGTTACAGGAACAAAATGCTTCCTTGCACGGATCTCTTTTGCTGATCAGGGTATATGTATTTTGAGCTTGTCTCTTATCACATATTTGTAGAGAATATAGATGTACTGAGAATTCACTCAGACTCTGGGTTATGTTCTTTTTGAATTCTGGGTTTAGATCACAATCATTTTGAAGACCATAAAAAAACAAAGTAAAATATGTTCAACAGGGAAATATTTTACAGAATAATAAAAATTCATCTTCTTCCCAGTGGAGTTTGGGATGTTTAAAGTCTGAATTTTCAATAACTGTCAGAGCCTGAATGGAAGTCTCCAGACAACTATGATAGACAAAAGAAATCCAGCAGCTTTATATAGCAAAGGAATACATGCTTCACTCATTTAGCTTGTTCTGATCTGAAACTTTGGAAGAACGAATGCAGAGAGAAATAAATGCTTTTCTTCAATCTACTGAAAATTTGGTGGTGTAAAATGAAAAGTGGTATGAACATAGCCCAAGGACTAGGGCATCTGGCCCTTCAGGTGCCACTGGGCTACAGTTCCCTGGCTGTTGGCTTGGGGTTGGTGAGAATTAAAGGAGTAACAATATCCATAAGGCCACAGGTTGCCACCTGTGTTCTAGACAAAGTATTAACAGGACACTTCATTCCCTATGGCAACCAACACCACAATCCTATAAACATCTACCCATAAGTAACCCCACTGAGTTCAGGGGGCCTATTGCCAAGTAAGTGGGTAGATTAGATTAGATTAGATTTCTGTTTATTCGGCATTTGCGCCCGTCATACAGTAAGTGGGTATAGGATTGCAGTCTTTTCTATTTTTTAATAACAACTGGACGTTTGGTTAAGCATCCCCCACCTTGCCCCAACCTCTAACAACATACATCCCCATGCTGTTTTCAGCCACACAGCAACTGCCATGTCATGTCAGGTTTTTAAGTTGTTTTTTTAAATATATTTTTAAAAGATATTGTTACAGTTAATGAAGACTATAGTGGGAGTGCTCAGCTTGTAGTTAGCCGCAGATTGCGCCATTTAACCCTTGTTTAATTCAGTACTTCAGTGTGGGAAAGCACAACAAATAAGAATTGCACTTCACTCATTCAGCACCAGTGGAAATGTGGGAGGTAGCTTGTTCTTTTTTCTTCTAGCCCCCAGCAAGCTGAGTGCAGCTCGCGGCAGGGATTAACGTTATTCTTGAGAAATGTTATGATTAAGGCTTGAGTTCTGTACGTATTTACCTGGGGGTAGGAAGTGGGGGATTTGATACAGTTGACACTAAAATATGATCTTACATAATTCACACTTTTCATAACACTATGTAAACCATATCCATTCTTCAAAATTTGTTGTTATTGTTGTTCTAATAATACTTATTTACACCCCTCCTTTTTCTCAAAACTGAGACTCAATGTGGAACACAAAAATTAGAACAAATACAGATAAAACACACATTGTTGAAAACATATAAAAGGCTATTGAAATTTGCAGTTATCCGAATTTTCAGTGCAGTTCTCCAGCCAAGTAATGTGCATATAAGTCTGCATATAAATGCATATATTGGTAAAAATAGCATGCTGGAATGCATATGGGGAAACTGCATTGCAAATATGTGTATAGTAAAAGAAATTCACAGAAACATGCTGATCAATTTCCATGAAATGGAGATGTGGAGAACTGAAGCTAAGGCTGGAAAGATGAGAAACTGAAAGTGACATGTTTATCCATTCCTAGCTGGCACTAAGTTTCATCGAACTCAGTAGGATTTAAATCTGACTAGACATACATAGGATTGCATTGTTAGTAAATTGTAGGCAAGTTTTTCTTCCTAGCCCTTCTTTCCTTTCCTTGAGCCTGATCTTAGAAAATAAACTTCCATGTATTGTCTTACACACAAGGCAAGTTGAAACCTTTGTGAAAGGAGAAAGTAGAGAATGTTATCCATGCTATTTTGTTTTCCGTTGTGTAATACGTAGATCTTCTTTAGAGTTAAAATTAATTACTTCAACCCTGGTCCTCTAAGTCATTGCAGCAGTGGAGAAGTGGTCAGGCTGATGAGGTTACTAAGTCTAAAACTTTCCAGAACTGTCAAATGGGCCATTTGAGCATCATGCAGTGCTACGAAGCAGCATAGAAATGGATGAAGATGGGACGACTGTTTCAGGTCACTGCAAGCTGATAGAACCAGATCTGCCAGCACAAAATTGCCTTGGTAGTCAGCAGTTTGAACTCAATTACAAACCAGATATAGTGCAGCAAGGTGAAGGACTCTCTCTTGCCCCACCTGCAATATAGGTATTTTCACTGTACTACATACATCTACAGAATCAGGGGAAAGAGCTAATGAAACTGTTTTTAGATCAAATTTTAGTCCAACTTGCAAAGCTTCTTTCTCTTCAGCATCTCTGGATTTGAGGACATTTAGGAGTTGCTTAGAAAAACAACTTAAAATATAAACTTGTGGAACTAGCATGTTCTTTCATACACATCACTTAAAATTGTTTTTTTCCCCCTTCCTCTTCTTTTTCCCAGATGTGAGTTCTGGCAGTTCTATGGATTGGGCATACAAAAATGGCATCCCATATGCGTTTGCATTTGAGCTGCGTGATACAGGGCATTTTGGATTTCTACTGCCGGAGACCCTAATTAAACCAACGTGCACAGAGACCATGCTGGCTGTTAAAAATATAACCATGCATCTGCTGAAAAAATGTCACTAGGGTTTGCAGCAAAGGGCCAAAACTGTATTTCTTTTTAACTGTCATTGAAAATGTTTATTACTTAGACAATGTCATGTCAATGGAGCCTAGAATCTGTCCTGCTGGTGGAGCTAATCAAAGTGGGGGGGGGGGGAGATGACATTCACACTACATGTAGGTTGAAGAGTATGATACATATTCAGGGCTATGTGTATAATGGACTCATACCACTCAAGTGTAGACATCGGTTTTGAGCTGGAAAGAATATGGTTTGGCAAGGTTGAAGAAATTCTAAGAGCTGGGGATGAGAGTACAGCAGAGACGGGGAATCTGTAGCCTTTAAATGTGGGACTCTAACTCCTATCAGCCACAGCTAGCATGACCAGAGGTCAGGGATGATGGGAGTTGGAGTCCAGTGTGATTTTCTTTGGACAGTGTATGAAAAATAAATGTAAGCCCTGTCAAGGAGGGGGTCGCTTCCCCGAGTCCTCCCTCCAAGCTACTAATCAATCACACACATGCACCGAACGGGTTACCAGGTTTTATTGACATCTTCTCTTCCACCAACTACAGAGCATCAAATAGCAAGTCTAAAACCTGGAGTGCCCCCCCCGCCCCGCCCCGCCAGGTTAACTCAAAGATTTATAGGGGCTGGGGAATGCTGGAAACCAGCCAGTCCCATCACATGCTCCCACTCTGGGGACTAATTGTTACCACCTGCCTGAGGGGCCCCACCCAGCGGTACTTGCTCACAGGATCACTACTTCATGACAAGCCCTGGCCCTCTGTTATTAGCTTAAACAATTAATACATCATCTCTGAGTTGGCAAGAATGGACTGTACAAGGAGTGGGCAACCTTTGTTTGTCAAAGATTGCATTCCCTCAGTGGTAGTTCGTTGGGGGTCACATACCAGAAGTGCGTGGCAGAGTAACATGGATGGGACAACTAATTTTCTCTTTCTGCCACTCCTTTTCCTCCCACCTTTTTTCTCACTCTCTTTCTCTTTCAGTCACCCCCCCCCCCATTTTTCTGCTTCTTGAATTTTGGCTGAGGGCCACAGGTTGCCCACACTTAGCCTGGAGAATAAAATATGTGAGCTTTATTGCTTGGGGGTTGTGGAACAGTGATACAATCCAGCTGTAGTCATACATTATTGGAATTAATGCAGATGGACAACATCCACATTTGGATATGCAGTAAGATGTTCTTTCCAGTCTAGAAAATGATGCATCTTCCACATGAGAAACTCCTTCATTGGACTGAGGTGAAAATGTGCAACTGTTCTGGCCTTTGCTCCCCTGATACTTCTTTTAACATCAGTTGTAAATGGAAATTTTATATATTTTGTTTTTAATAACACCGGAACTTGTTAAATAAAGCACATTTTTAATTAAAATGGCCTAATATTACTGCTGCTGTGATTCTGAAAGAGAAGTGATGGTCACCCATGACGTTCTGTAACATATATTCCTAATTCTTTTGGCTTGCAAAATTAAATTGCAAACTGCAAGAATACACCACCTTCATCCTCATTAATTTAGCTACTGATAGCCTTTTTCTCCGTTAATTTTTATGGTCGTCTTTTAGCCATTCAAGTTGGCAACCATCACTACTTGGACTTATCCCTATTATTTTGCCAAGTGAGGAATCTTGATCAAACAATTGACATATAATTTTATGTTAAAATATCCTCTCCAAGGTGCATTTGGAAGAAATAACTTCCTAGTAGATAGATGGTTCTTCATCAGTTATCATTTGGAGCAGTTTCCCTAGGAGTGTTCACATACCTTTTAAACAAGATACTTAAAAATGAACAGACATACTGTATGAGCAAACCCTCAAAAATTTTTTGATAGTTTTCTCTCTCTTATATTGGCTGCCATTTTTAGGATTTCAATGGGCAGAAGAAGGAAATGTGTGCCCTGACACCTTTTATTTTTCATCAGTTACTAACCAGCTAAAATGGAAAACTTGGACTAATTTATGGAGATTTGCAGGCTAACCTAACCATTGCGCGCACACAAAAATGAATTCTGAGTGGAGGTACTGCAACAGCACCTTTTTATTCAAAAGGCAGATGAGTGTTTGGACCAGAAGGCCTTTTCCTCATTCTTCTTGACTGACAGAAATTGAGCAGTCAGGCAGAACCATCCAGCTGTCTTCATGTTGCAGTCCCTTGCAAAGTATCTCCCCTGGGTGAAAAATGCCAGGTCACCTATTGGATGGGTTGCCCCTCCATTAAGACATCAGGGAGTCTACTTTTGAATAATACATTAAATCAGTAATTGAAAGAATCCCATTGAGGTACATGGACAGGCCTTTGCACATTAAAAATGCAACATTAACAATGGTGGCTATAGCTCATGTGTGTTGTAAATTAAAATAATACAGTATTTATTGTTGGCCTTATAGTACATACTTCGCATTAAGGGAGACAAGGCTTAAACCATTTTATCCCTGTGGTAGACTGCAACACCTCCTTTTTAAACAGTTACATTTAAATACGGTATATGTGCATCTTTTGCTAAGTAGGCTGTATATTCCTTTAAATTATGAATGAATTAGAGCTTATTATGATTCCTAAACTGGAATGCATTTTGTGTTCAAGGCAGGCAGAAGCACCATCAGGTTTAAATGTTAACCACAGATTATTGCATTTTGAGATGTGAACAAACATGACTGGAGTTAAGTGTGTGAAGGATAAGTACTCCTTTATCCAGCCTGCTGGTATTGCAAAGCTATTGTGTTCTTATGCCAACAAACTGTTGAAGACATATCACCAAAAGTGAGGCGGGAAATAATTGTGGGGAGGTACATACATAATGTCTGTCTATAAATTGGAAACATAATTTTCAGATTAAAATCAATATACAGTGGAACCTCAGTTTTCAAATGTAATCCGTTCCGGAAGACTGTGGATCAAATGGCTGGCTGCAAAGTCAATGGGAAAAATTGAAAAACGTGCCTTCGGCTTCTGAAAAGCGTTTGAAAATGGAAGCATTCACTTCCGGGTTGTTGGTTTGGCTTCCAAAACGTTCGACAACCGAGATTCCACTGTATATTTACAAATTTGATTATTACTTATTTTGGCACACACAGTTTCTGAGAATCACCACACCCTATAAGACTCTTCAACGGCATGTTATTGTTTTAGAAAAGGGTGTTCCAGCACTGTTGAAAATGACAGGTCTGGTTTTAAAAACCGTGAAGTGCTTCTCCTTCCTACAGAATATCATGCACTGTAGGTAGTGACCTACAGTTGTTGGGTGGTTATGTTTTCCTCTTCTGTGTCATCATATGCAACAGAGTGAAGTTCAGCTGCGCTCCTCCATCTCACTCCAGCAGAACTGTTGTAACACCCATTCAATATACACCTGGACCATGCAAAAAGAGAAGGAACCATTAGCACAGCACTGTGAATGACAGCAGCTGTGATGGAGACATTGCAGTGCAAAAGCAAGGGGTATACCGTAACTGCTCCCAAGAACTGGGACTTTTGCACCTCATCCTGCACCACTGTCTCGCCATAAAGAATCATAGGGCTGGGACATAGCATGGGGAAGTTTGTAGCCTTGTTCCTTAGAAATATCACTAAACGCTGGAGTTGAACCTATCGCCAGAAGGGGTATAAAATAAAATGAAAAAAATCACCCATTGCTGCATCCCACTTATATTTCTTTTCACCCCCTCAAAAAAAATATTAGCTAATGAGGAAATCTGAACACTATACTAAATCTTAACCTTTGGTGGAATTAAAATCCTGAACCTGTTTTAAATATGTGAACTTTCTCACATACCTACGCAGGCTCTTTCACTCGGAAACAAGATGTCTTTCTGCACAGTGTGTACTGTATGATGTTTTATGTAATGGTACAAGTGTAGCACTTAATTGGCAAATCATACAGTTGCTGAAAGCAAGCCGACTGTTCCAAGTGTCTGCATTCTATCCTGGAAAAGCACAGATACATAGCTTGGTTGATGTGATCCCTAATGCTTCCTGATAATGCATGCACACTTTTTTGAGATACATGAAAAGCACTCTTTAATCCACTATAATATGCAGCTGTGAGGCTACTCTCAGGAGTGATTTGCCTCCATCATGGCTAGCATGCTGTCTTCACTCTGGGCTCCTCCTTTTTGTTGTCAAGTTTAACCCTCAATGTAAACAGCCTCTTTTTCATTCAGGATCTGCAACAAACCCTGTAATTTCGGCACAGGGGGAAGTTTGGGGAGAAAGGGTTGCAGCACAAAATTGTCCACACTGTCGCCATCATTGTGCCCAGCCTGCAACACGTTCCAATGGCCTGAGATGTGGGCAAATGCACAGGTACATTGCAGTACATGAAATACCATGCAAAATGTAGCCAAAGAGTTGGCTACGCTTCATGTGTGTGATGAGGCCTTGTTCTTTGTTGGGAAAAGCAAAATGTCACTCTGGGACATGCATTATATTTCCAGACATCACAGATGCATTTCTGACGCTGACAGAAGCCCTAAAATGGATGGCAATACTATGGTGTTACTAGAACGGTTTGTAGTGATTCTGTATGAGAAAACAACTCATAAAACCAATGGATTATGCAGTCAGTGGAGCAAGGCAGCATCTGTTTTCAAGAAGGTCACAGTCCCTGGAGAATATTCCAATAACACAGACAGATATCAAGTAGTAGACTATGTGTGACTCTATCAATAAGGACACATATGAAGAAAAGTATTTTTCCCCCCAAAGAGATTCAGTATTGCAAAGTCCTGCAGAATGGGATCAGGAGAAGAAAAATGGGTCTCAGTAGCAAGCAAAGTGGACAATTCCTAACTCAAAAAATATCAGTCTCATGATGTTCAGGGTGGGGGGAGGCTACTATCAGGTAAACAGATACAGAGTTGAAACCTTACTCTTTAACTCATTGAGACTTTGCTAACTTTTGGTTAAATCTTAATTTATAATCCTTCACTAGTTATTTAGCTCTCTGCTTCTATCTAATATTTGGGAGGAAATAGGTAATCAAGCCTATTGTCCCCCTATCAGAGTTTCAATGCGTGAAGAGGCTTGAGCTGGTTGCTCCAGCTGTGCCACATGGCTCTCAACTGCCACTCTTACCACTTTCAGGTGGGTAGCCGTGTTGGTCTGCCATAGTCAAAACAAAATCGAAAATTCTTTCTAGTAGCACCTTAGAGACCAACTGAGTTCACACGAAAGCTCATACCAGGAACAAACTCAGTTGGTCTCTAAGGTGCTACTAGAAAGAATTTTCGATTTTGTTCTTACCACTTTGTAAGTTTAACTGCCTGTGCAACTTTTCTGACTGATGTATGGAAAAGCACATGAACCAGACCTTTGAAGACTTTGTAAGTAAACCAATTTTTAACTTCCCAAATGTGAAGTTTTTTCCTATGCTTTAAAAGAGTATTAGGCATATCCATGAAGGATAAATCTATCAATGGCTACTAGCCATAATGGCTATGCTCCCTGGTTGAAAGCAGTATGCTTCTGAATACAGTACCAATTAACTGGAAACTACATGAGGGGAGTGTGCTCTTGCACTTAGGTCCTGCTGGCAGGCCTCCTATGAGCTTTTGACCGGAGATTATGGGGTTTATAGTCTAAGGACAACTGGGGAAGGATGAGTTAATGGTTTTAAAGATTAAAACCAGTATTATAAACTGCTCCCAGAAACAATCTGGGAGTTAGTGCAGCTGATAAAGTACTGACATAATATGACATAAACACCCAGTCACAGTTGATGATCTTGCAACCCTGTTTGGGCCTACTGTAGTTTTGGGGCTGTCTTTAAAGGCAGTCTTACATACAACTCATTGCAAAAACATGGGGAGTTCCTTGCCCATAAATAACTGTGACTGAGCTATCCTCATCCAGGTATGCTTGCAAATCTCTTATGTATTTCTGAAGGACTGAGATGCAACACCAGGCAAAATGTGTGATCATAGTATTTGCATAGCTTTCACACTATTGTCAGGAAAACAAACAGTATTAGATAGATCGGGTGCTTGGATGAGTAATTGCTGTGATCCTGTATTATCTCTTTTAAGACAAGAAATATTGTAGTTTCCATGCAATTTCACCTCCTGTGTTATTCATATTTAAAACACTTCATTTCTTCCATGCAACCTGTTATAATGGGAAGGTTGAGATACCCGTTATTGCATTTTTGACAGGAAATAAGTAGCTGGTCTTGCTGGAGGAAAGAATCATGCAGTTCCAAATATCCCTTCTTGGCAGTTAAAAGCGGTAATTGCTCCAGTCTCATTGCTTCCCACCTTAATTCACATGACTTTATGACCTCTCCGTCTGAGCCTTTCTACCAAGATATTAAAATGCCTTTGGGGATGAACAGCTGAAACCATCCTTGTTATTCATAGTCGTCGTCGTCGTTCAGTCGTTCAGTCGTGTCCGACTCTTCGTGACCCCATGGACCAGAGCACGCCAGGCACGCCTATCCTTCACTGCCTCCCGCAGTTTGGCCAAACTCATGTTAGTAGCTTCGAGAATACTGTCCAACCATCTCATCCTTTGTCGTCCCCTTCTCCTTGTGCCCTCCATCTTTCCCAACATCAGGGTCTTTTCCAGGGAGTCTTCTCTTCTCATGAGGTGGCCAAAGTACTGGAGCCTCAACTTCAGGATCTGTCCTTCTAGTGAGCACTCAGGGCCGATTTCCTTGAGAATGGATAGGTTTGATCTTCCTGCAGTCCATGGGACTCTCAAGAGTCTCCTCCAGCACCATAATTCAAAAGCATCAATTCTTCGGCGATCAGCCTTCTTGATGGTCCAGCTCTCACTTCCGTACATTACTACTGGGAAAACCATAGCTTTAACTATACGGACCTTTGTTGGCAAGGTGATGTCTTTGCTTTTTAAGATGCTGTCTAGGTTTGTCATTGCTTTTCTCCCAAGAAGCAGGCGTCTTCTAATTTCGTGACTGCTGTCACCATCTGCAGTGATCATGGAACCCAAGAAAGTGAAATCTCTCACTGCCTCCATTTCTTCCCCTTCTATTTGCCAGGAGGTGATGGGACCAGTGGCCATGATCTTAGTTTTTTTGATGTTGAGCTTCAGACCATATTTTGCGCTCTCCTCTTTTACCCTCATTAAAAGGTTCTTCAATTCCTCCTCACTTTCTGCCATCAAGGTTGTATCATCAGCATATCTGAGGTTGTTGATATTTTTTCCAGCAATCTTAATTCCGGTTTGGGATTCATCCAGCCCAGCCTTTCGCATGATGAATTCTGCATATAAGTTAAATAAGCAGGGAGACAATATACAGCCTTGTCGTACTCCTTTCCCAATTTTGAACCAATCAGTTATTCCATATCCAGTTCTAACTGTAGCTTCTTGTCCCAAATAGAGATTTCTCAGGAGACAGATGAGGTGATCCGGCACTCCCATTTCTTTAAGAACTTTCCATAGTTTGCTGTGGTCGACACAGTCAAATGCTTTTGCGTAGTCAATGAAGCAGAAGTAGATGTTTTTCTGGAACTCTCTAGCTTTCTCCATAATCCAGCGCATGTTTGCAATTTGGTCTCTGGTTCCTCTGCCCCTTCGAAATCCAGCTTGCACTTCTGGGAGTTCTCGGTCCACGTACTGCTTAAGCCTGCCTTGTAGAATTTTAAGCATAACCTTGCTAGCGTGTGAAATGAGTGCAATTGTGCGGTAGTTAGAGCATTCTTTGGCACTGCCCTTCTTTGGGATTGGGATGTAAACTGATCTTCTCCAATCCTCTGGCCACTGCTGAGTTTTCCAAACTTGCTGGCATATTGAGTGTAGCACCTTAACAGCATCATCTTTTAGGATTTTAAATAGTTCAGCTGGAATATCATCACTTCCACTGGCCTTGTTGTTAGCAAGGCTTTCTAAGGCCCATTTGACTTCACTCTCCAGGATGTCTGGCTCAAGGTCAGCAACCACACTACCTGGGGTGTATGAGACCTCTATATCTTTCTGGTATAGTTCCTCTGTGTATTCTTGCCACCTCTTCTTGATGTCTTCTGCTTCTGTTAGGTCCTTTCCACTTTTGTCCTTAATTGTGGTAATCTTTGTACGAAATGTTCCTTTCATATCTCCAATTTTCTTGAACAGATCTCTGGTTTTTCCCATTCTGTTATTTTCCTCTATTTCTTTGCATTGCTCGTTTAAGAAGGCCCTCTTGTCTCTCCTTGCTATTCTTTGGAAATCTGCGTTCAATTTCCTGTATCTTTCACTATCTCCCTCGCATTTTGCTTGCCTTCTCTCCCCCGCTATTTTTAAGGCCTCATTGGACAGCCACTTTGCTTTCTTGCATTTCTTTTTCATTGGGATGGTTTTCGTTGCTGCCTCCTGTATAATGTTACGAGCCTCCATCCACAGTTCTTCAGGCACTCTATCCACCAAATCTAAGTCCTTAAACCTGTTTTTCACTTCAACTGTGTATTCATAAGGAATTTGATTTAGATTGTATCTTACTGGCCCAGTGGTTTTTCCTACTTTCTTCAGTTTAAGCTGGAATTTTGCTATAAGAAGCTGATGATCAGAGCCACAGTCAGCTCCAGGTCTTGTTTTTGCTGAGTGTATAGAGCTTCTCCATCTTTGGCTGCAGAGAATATAATCAATCTGATTTCGATGTCGCCCATCTGGTGATGTCCATGTGTAGAGTCGTCTCTTGTGTTGTTGGAAAAGAGTGTTTGTGATGACCAGCTTGTTCTCCTGACAGAACTCTATTAGCCTTTGCCCTGCTTCATTTTGAACTCCAAGGCCAAACTTGCCAGTTGTTCCTTTTATCTCTTGACTCCCTACTTTAGCATTCCAATCCCCTATAATGAGAAGAACATCCTTCTTTGGTGTCATTTCTATAAGGTGTTGTAAGTCTTCATAGAATTGGTCAATTTCAGTTTCTTCAGCACTGGAAGTTGGTGCATAAACTTGGATTACTGTGATGTTAAAAGGACTGCCTTGGATTCGTATCGAGATCAATCTATCATTTTTGAAATTGCATCCCAGTACAGCTTTCGCCACTCTTTTGTTGACTATGAGGGCCACTCCATTTCTTTTACGGGATTCCTGCCCGCAGTAGTAGATATGATAGTCATCTGAACTGAATTCGCCCATTCCCGTCCATTTTAGTTCACTGATGCCTAGGATGTCAATGTTTATTCTTGCCATCTCATTTTTGACCACATCCAGCTTACCAAGGTTCATGGTTCTTACATTCCAGGTTCCTATGCAATACTTTTCTTTACAGCATTGGACTTTCCTTTCGCTTCCAGGCATATCCGCAACTGAGTGTCCTTTCGGCTTTGGCCCAGCCGCTTCATCAGCTTTGGATCTACTTGTACTTGTCCTCCGCTCTTCCCCAGTAGCATGTTGGACGCCTTCCGACCTGAGGGGCTCATCTTCCAGCGTCATATCTTTTATATGCCTGTTGTCTTTGTCCATGGAGTTTTCTTGGCAGGGATACTGGAGTGGGTTGCCAGTTCCTCCTCCAGGTGGATCACGTTTGGTCCAAACTCTCCACTATGACCTGTCCATCTTGGGTGGCCCTGCACGGCATAGCTCATAGCTTCCCTGAGTAATTCAAGCCCCTTCGCCACGACAAGGCAGTGATCCATGAAGGGGGTTATTCATAGTACTATAATCCAAAAGGTAAAAGGGTAAAAAAATATTTCCTGTGCTAAATTCTCATTCAGCATTTCATAATTCTTTGTACTTCAGTTCGTTAAAATAGCGAAAGAATTATTAAAATCAAGTTGAAAATACCTCATAGAAATGCATAGGAGTCCCTGCCCGCAAACAGAATTTGCACATAGAAAAGTGGGTTGCTAAGCATGAACATGACTTGTGTTTTCCCCTTTCTTTCACCTTCCAATTTTCATCCTAATCAGTTTCCGCTCTACAAGACATCCATATATTTTATCCTGGCAACATCACGTCAGCTTCAGAAATCTTCAGATGTGCTTTGTGGCAGTAAGTAAAATATCCAGTATTCACCACTCAATATTCAAAATTATTTTGCAATCTAATAACTGGATCGTTAAACTCAACACACACCATTTAAATCTTACTGTGGAGTGTGGGCACAGGCATTTTGGGTTGTATCCAATGTTGTTCCTACTCAGCATAGGCCCATTGAAATTAAAGGAAACAACTAACTTAGGTTCATTAATTTAAATAAGTCTATTATTATTCTAATAAAACTTTGTTGGATACAGTCCTCTGTTTACAAAGAGGTAGGATTTTAAAAGTATGAGGAATAAATGGTGAATTCTATTTAGGGAATCCTAAATATCAAGTTTCTCCAACTATGGGTCTTCATATTTTTGTTGGACTACAACTCCCATCATTCTGAGCCAGCATGTTGTTGTTCAACATCTTTATAAATGACAAAGGAATTGTGGGGATGCTTATCAACTCTGTAGTTTACACCAAACTGGGAGGGGTAGCTAATGCTGCAGAAGATTCAAAATTACCTTAACAGATTAGAGAACAGGGCCCAAACTAAAAATGAATTTCAATAGGGACAAATGCAAACATCTGCATTTAGGCAGGAAGAACTAGATGTACAAATATAAGATGAGGGACACCCAAGGCTTTATTTCATCGGGAACTCACCAGAACTCAATTCTGGCACCTCTCAGGTGGGAGCCATTGCCATTCTAAGAGAATGAGGGAGGCATTCATGGTCAACTCTGGCACCTCTTTTTCTATAAAAAAAAATAGCACTGGTGACATCTGGCTTACTAGCAGTACATGTGAAAAGGACCTAAGGGTCTTAGTGGACCAGAAGCTTAACATGAGTAAACAGTGTGATGCAGCAGCAAAAAAATGCTAATGCTATTTTAGGCTGCATCAACTCAAGTATCGTGTCCAGATCAAGTGAAGTAATAGTACCATTCTATTCTGCATTGTTCGAACCACACCTGGAATACTGTCCAGTTCTCGGCATCACAATTTAAGGATATTGACAAGCTGGAATGTGTGCAGAGGAGGGCAACCAAGATAATTAAGCCTTATGAGGAACAATGGAAGGAGCTGGGTATGTTTCTCCTGGAAAAGGGACTGAGAGGAGACAAGACAGCCATCTTCAAATACAGTATCTAATGGGCTGTCACAGGGAAGATGGAGCAAGCTTGTTTTCTTCTGTTCTAGAGGATTGGACCCGAACCAATGGCTTCAAGTTACAAAAAACATGAAAAATCTTTCTGACAGAGCTTTTCGGCAGTGGAACGGTCTCCTTCAGGAGGTTGTGGACTCTTCTTCCTTGGGGGTTTGTAAGTAGAGGTTGCATGGTCACCTGTCTTGGATACTTTAGTTGAGATTCCTGCATTGCATGGGACTGGACTAGATGACCCTTGGGGTTCCTTCCAACTCTACGATTCTATGATTGTATGAATACCTCTTGGTGACCCCCCCCCATGTTTCCACAAAAGTGGTGACAAATTTAATATCCTGGGCCTGATATGCCATACGTGGATTGAGGCCCTGCAACCCCGTCCCCAATCTGTTGCCAAGAATTCCTGCTTATGTATACATATTAACTCAGCCTAGGGCTGTTGCATAGGGCTGTTGCAAATATATTGTAAAGATACATTGTCTCGATATTTTAATGCGAAATCCACAATTTTCTGCCTCCACTGCAGGCTTCCCACAGGGATCTGGTTGGCCACTGTGGTAACAGGATGCAGGACTAGATGATCCAGCAGATATTCCAGAACAAAACAAAAAACTTGCCAACACTGGATATGTAAAACTGCATACACCACATATAATAGCTCATTGTTAAAACCAGTTGGTAATTGCAGAGTATTATTATTTTTTAATCAATAGTAGTTTCTTTCCAAATAACCGAAGTGACACCTAAACAAGCCCTGCCTAAATTGCTTTAAATGAGAGGGAGAGAGATTGGCTAAAGTAAACATTAAATTGTTGACGCTGCTGCTATTGGAGTCCCCCTACCCTATGGACCAATGTCCTGCCATTAAAGCTTCAGCATTGCTGCTACTTGCCACCATTATTCACTCTCTCCCGTACTCCCATTGGTGCTGTATCTTAGGGAGTCTAACATGGCTCCTTCAGTAATTGCTGCTGCCCCTGGATAAACATATCGGTGAGGAAGAGGGGGTGAGGTGACAGGCTGAAGGCAGAAGCGAACAGACATACTGCACCCTTCCAAACCAATGGGGATTGGTGTCATGTGCTTAGACCATCTTGACCCATTGAGCAACCTGACCACTAAAATCTGTGCCAGCTGCAGTTTCCAAACAATTTAAAAAGGCAGCCATATATATATAACACATTTCAGTATTCTAACCTAGAGGTTACTAGGGCATAGGCTACAGAAGTTAGGCTATCCCTGTCCAGATAGCGACATAGCTGAAGCTGATGGAATGCACGTCACACTACTGAAGTCACTTAAGCTTCAAGTAATAGTAATGGATCCAGAAGTATCCCATACCTGCTACTTCAGAGGGAGTGCAATCCATTCTAGAATAAGCCATGGCCCACCCACGGGAACCGCCCGTGAATAGCGCCTCAGTCTTAACAGTATTAAGCTTCACTTTAGCTTCATCCAGTCCATAGACAAGGCCAGACATCCATAGGCATTGATCCAATGATTTCTTTAGACCTAGTGGGATTTTTATTTTTTTTTATTTTTTTAAAAAAACTTTTCTTTTAAAGTATAGCAGACCCCTGAGTCACATCACAAATTGTATCCTGGCCATGAATTGTTAACACAGGGACAACTGATAGGGGAAAGACAACCACAGGGGAAAGTAACAGCGCATTCTGCAGAAATAAGGTACTATGCTATCAAGCAAAAAATGACACACCCCCCATAAAGGTCTTTTATTTGTGATTGCCTGTCTAGTGGCCAGGAGCCTTCTAACCACTTCATTTTTCTTAGGCCAAACATTTATGAGAATTGCTATTGGTCCCTGACATTTTAGACTTATAAAACGGTGACAGATATTTTCACAACCCAGGCTTTAAGGAATTAAAAAGCCAGCCATACACACAGGCACACCAGTTGTAGATGGCAAGGCAGGCATCTCAGTATTTCAGATAACTCATAATTATAAGTGTTTCAGTAAAAGAGAAAAAAGCTAGCAGTTAATAACATTGGTACTCCTTATTTTTACTTTGACGAACATTTTCTGTGATTCAGGCCTTACATTATATTGTATTTATACTATATAATTTATTAGATACACTAAAAAGCAGTGTCATCTACTTAATAAAAGAAAAATTAAAGCATGACTGAAGTTTCTTTGGCATTGCTACTTATCCAAAAGTGTAAATTGCAATCCTCACACTGCATACACAGTATATTAATTTTATTTTATTTTTTGAATGGACACAACTTGAATAGTATAGAATTAAGGCAAAAGACCAAAAGGATCATTAAATACCTGTAGATTGAAGCATGGGTATCTGTGCTAGAGGTGATAGTGTGTGGATTAATTTAAACTAGGTTTCCAGGGACAATGTGCAGGTTATTTGAGGAACAGCTTTCTCTGTGTACCTGCAGCTACTTTAGCAACTGCATGGGCCCAGCAGAGAGAGAAATTTCAGAGTGAAATTTTAAAGCGCTTTACTTTGGCTGGATAGACTCCCTAATATATTATGACAAAAATGTAAAAATAGTGGGTGTTTCTCCCTCTCTCTCACTCTTAAATGTGAGACCTAGAAGCAGATCCACAGAGTGTAGTTCTGCCTGAGGATTTTGGCAAAGTATACAAAAACTAGAAAAGAAGCTAGGTAGGAAAACAGGTGCAACATAATTTGGTTTAACCTGTATTACCTCTAATGCTAATTGTATTAATTCACTCTTCAATTTTTGCCCTCAAAAAGGGGGACAGGAAGACCTGCCAGGTATTGAACCTCTGACTTTTGGTATTGAAAGCATGTACGCGCTAGCACACTCTTCGCTGATGTCTTTCACAGGTAAATGAAAATGATAGAAAACAAGTCTGGAACATGTGCCATCCAGGTATGTTTTTAAAATGGTTTTACCACTTCCTTAATGCCATTCCACTACACAAATTGTAGGGTTAGATGATAGGTCTGGTTATTCATGCATGGTGTAAAGCCATGATTCACAGCATGCAAACAGGCTTTCCTAAGGAAGTTCAGTCAGTTGCTAGGCTAGGGCTATGTAAATTGATTACTGGCTATCTCTCAGCTTTTTTCTTACGTGTAGCTTAACATGAAGAAACTTCCATTTGTTCATCCACCCTGATTGCAATCCCAGTCATACTTACTTTGAAGCAATGGGCTTTAGTTTCCAGTAATAAATTAGGTGCCATGGCTGTGTAAGTCTGTTACAGTAAACATATACAGTGGTACCTCGGGTTACAGATGCTTCAGGTTACAGACTCTGCTAACCCAGAGATAGTACCTTGGGTTAAGAACTTTGCTTCAGGATGAGAACAGAAATTGCATGGAGGTGGTGGGAGGCCCCATTAGCTAAAGTGGTACCTCAGGTTAAGAATAGTTTCAGATTAAGAATGGACCTCTGGAACGAATTAAGTTCTTAACCTGAGGTACCACTGTATAAGGTATATTGTGCCATCTTCAAACCCAATATTGTGGCATAATTCTTTATGGAATAGAACCCACCATTAGTTGCATAAAGTGTGTGTGTGTGTGTGTGTGTAATATATGATAAATGTTCTTGTATATAATGTTGTATTTGACAAAGAGAACTCTAGTCCACAAAAGTTTGTATCAGTCTTGAAGGTTCCACTTCTTGGTTTGCCTCCAAAACGTTAAGGGCTCACAGTCAGTGTTATTTATATGCAATCTTCAAACGACCACACGCACACACACACAAAAGCAAAGTGGCCGACAAAACCCTTGCGATTTGCCCCATCACCACAGAGCAAACAGCGAGACATATCTGCCCGACGGGAGGCATGGAGGAGAAGGCGGGGCTCCAATCCGAGGTAACAAGCAGAGCGGGGCGAGCTTCCTTTGGCTAGCCGGAAGGAGTCTCTGCCACCACCGAGAAGCGTCTGAGGGGAAATCCGATGTGACAGGGGCAAAAGAGAGAGAAGCCCCCGCCGCGTACGAACTCTGTGAGGGAAGCCGAGCGCGCTCTGTTCTGCAGCCTCCACGCCGCTCAGCCTCTTTCCCCCATTGCTCTCCGAGGCAGGAGGCGGCGGCGAGGCCCCTCCCCTCCTCACACCTGTAGCGCGGGGCCGGCCGCCTGTCCCGGCTTAGCCTCGCTAGCGCTGCTGCTGGTGTTGCTCGCTCCCTGCGGCTGCGCCTCCTCCCGGTCTTGGAGAAACAGCAGCAGCCGCCGCCGCCGCTGCCGCTTCCTCCTCTGCAGCCACTCGGGCCGCGGCGGCCTTGACGTCGTTTCCTTCCAACATGGCGAGCGCAGGAGGAGGTTGCTGCTGCTGCTGCCGCCGCTGCTATTGCTGCTACTGCCGCCGCCGCCGCCGCTGCTGCTGCTAATGGAGGCGGAGGCGAGCCGGGTCTGAGGGCTGCACGTTCTCCGGAGAGCCAGTTCTCATTTCCCCCCACCCCGACCGAGGTCCGCAGTCGCCGCTCTTGCCCGAGCCCAGCCTTAGTGAGCCCAGCCCGGAGGTGGGAAGAAGCTGCGCTTGGGGCTCCCTCGCCAGGGGTGCCGCCCGGGCAGCTGCGGCTTGAGGCTCCGAACCAGCTCCTGTTCTCCCTTCTCTCCCTGCGTCCCCATGTATGAGGGGAAGAAGACAAAAAACATGTTCCTGACCCGGGCCTTGGAGAAGATCCTGGCCGACAAGGAGGTGAAGAAGGCGCACCATTCCCAGCTGCGCAAAGCCTGCGAGGTGGCCCTAGGTAAATCTGGGGAGCTGCGGGGAGAGAGGAGGAGGAGGCGCAGGGTAGGGAGCCCGAGGCACCTGCAGAGGGGAAGGGAAGGCAGGCCGGGGCCTTGCGCTTGATTAGGGCAGCTGTCATTGTGGGGACGAGGCTGGCCGGGGAAGGGGAGAGGAGAGGAGTGGCTGGCTGGCTGGCTGGGTGCGCCGAGCGGGGCGACAAAAGGCGGCTGTTCTGAGCAGGTTTTGGGGACAGGAGCAGGCGGAGCGCGGTTAGTGCTGATGCATGAGGCGGGCCTTTGTAGTGAGGTTTGGACGTGGCGGTGGGAGAAGATGAAAGGCCGTGTGTTTGTGCGTTACGTTAGTCTCGGGGAGGGAAGTTGTCCCCCGTGCGGTGTTTTTTGGGTGGGGTGGGGGAGCTGAAGGTGCGTGCGTTATTGGGAAGCTTTGGCTTTGTTGACAAGGAAATGCAGGCGGTTGCCTTGACACACGGCTTTTCTCTTTCGCTGCCTCCTTGGCGCACCTACACACCCTGCATGAATAGGCAGAGAAGGTGTGTAGAGAGCTGACCTGGAAGAACAAGGCCGCCGGGGAGGAGGGAGCAGGTGACGGGCGGGCGGAGGGAGCGGGAGGAGGAGGAGGAGGAGGCGAGGACGGAAGCCGAAGAGAGGCGGGTGGTGGAAAACAAGGACAGTGACACCCTGTCAACATTTAAAATTGATGCCTGCTCTTTGAATTGAGAGGCTGTTGTGTAGCGAGGGAGAATGACAGCAGGGAGGGATGCAGCGGTACAAGGAGTCTTTTATAATACATCAGCCCAGGAAAAATAAGGCCGCTGGGTGGAGGAGTTTCTTTCATGTATCATGTGGTTTATTTCATTCTGAATAAAAGGAAATATTGGAATGACAAGGTGAGCTACTTGTCCAGCTTATTAGACAATTGAATCGCTTTATTAGGACATTGTTGTTGGTTTTTATATATTTATTTATACTCCACCTTTTTCCCTGTCAGGACTCAAGGCAGCTTACATATAAAAACGAGAGCTGCTAAAATATAGAAAACCTGTTACACAGTTATTATATGAGGGAAGGCAAAAAAAATATGCATCTATGGACTGAGTTTAAAAGCAGGGAAGTAAAATACTTGTTAGATCTATGCTATAACAATTGGCAAGTCATTTTCCCTCCTTTGAAATTGTGGAGATATATATTGCAGTGTGGTGGGGTTTTTTACATTAACTTTTGTTTGTATAATATTCACTTCACAAATGTGTGTATTTAAAGAAAATGGCAATCATCTTTTATAACCTGATCCAGAGTAAGAGATCTGTGCATGTAAGCATCCCTCTCTGAGTCAGAAGCTATTCCCAAACATCCATGTCAGTTTGGATGTCCAGCTCAACTACTTTGTTTCATTGGGATGTGCATTCATATATGCAGCACCCCTCACATTTTGTGTGCAACTAGAGCTTGATCATGATAATTATTTTCACACTTGTAGGTTTGCCATTAATCAATTTTGTGATTTTTAAAAAACAGTTTCTTCATTCTCTTTTCTATACTGAATTGTATTACTGCCTCTGTACATCACAGACCAGTATAATTGTAGTAGATTCTTAAAAATCAAATTTAGTTCTAATGCAAGGTCTGAGGGGAAAGGTGAATAAAGGGCCCTTTAATTTACCATATAGATTTGCCTTTACCACTTACTTGATTTGCATTAATAGTGAAAAAATCAGGAGGCCAACAATACAGTATTTATTTGCATGCAAGACACTCCAGTCAAGGCCAGAGCTCTATTGTATAGTTGTTATAATCATTGTTTGACCAATCTCTGCCTCTCAGGCCTCAATTCTTGTAGAGCATTTATACATACACACATTACAGGACTGACATACTGTATTGGGCAGCTCTCTGTTGCAAAGCTTTCCCCTCTCTAGCTTTGATATTATTTATATGTCAAGTTTTAACTTTGAATGCAAGCTACCTTGAGAGGCCCTGAAAGTCAGCATACAAATACTGGTAATTAAGTAAATAGGTAGATCTCATGCAGGATCTGTTGCTGTTTAAACAAAGACCTGTCAGATCGACATGAGCAAGGCCTAGGGAAATTGGAATAATGGCTGGAAGTATAAACAGCAAAGGAGTGATTAACTCAAATTCCAGATTAGTGTGACTTGGTAATTTAAACAGGACATAAACATCACAAATGGAGAGTAATTTATAAATCTATTCAAGATGTCCTTTTTGTGATCTGATATTTCATGAAACATCCAAGACAGACTTGAACTGAACTGATTTAAAACTGGTTTCATTTGTTACCTATTCACTGTAGGCACTGTAATGACATAGAAGGAATACCCTAACTCCTGATTCATCTGAACTTGACTTTCGCTTTGTCCATTTTATTATTTACTAGCTCCTGTTTGTTTGCTGTAAATTTTAACTGTGTAGTATGATTTTTTTTTATTCAGAATGTTCATTATTTATTATGTAATAGATTTCAACTAGAGCCCACAAAACTAGAGTACACATGCTCAAAAACCAAGCCAATCCTGTTTGAATTACTGGAACATGCTTAACGTGGGGCTGGCTTTGAAAGGTACTCATAAACTTCAACTGGCTCAAAGAGCTGCAGCCAGATTGTTGACTGGGGCTGGTTATAGGGAGCATACAACTCCTTGTTAGAACAGCTTCACTGGCTACTGGTCTGTTTCCAGGTACAATTCAAAGTGCTGGTTATGACTGTATGGTTTAGGTCAGAGGTCGGCAACCTGCGGCCCACGAGCCGCCCGCTCGGCAAGTCCCCCATGTGCTGCGTGGGGAGTCGCCAAGTGGTGCCGGAAATGGCATCTATGCATGCGCAGATACCAGAAACTGCTTCTGCGCATGTCCAGACGCTGAAAATCACTTCTGTGCAGGAGCAATTTTCGGCGTCTGGGCATGCACAGAAGCGATTTACGGTGCCGCGGACATGCGCAGACACGATTTCTGGCATCATGCTGTGCATGTCTGGCCCACTGACGATCTCTGTGGGATTGATCCGGCCCATGGCCGGTAAACCTTGCCGACCCCTGGCTTAGGTCTAAGGCTAAGCTATCTGAAAGACTGTATCCTCTTATATGAACCTTCCTGGGTTCTGGAATCTTTGAAGGATGTCCTTCCCTCACTGCTGCCACCTTCACAAGCATATTTCATAGGGATGCAGAAGGCCTTCTCAGTGGCTGCTCCCAGACTTTGGAACTCACTCTCTAGAGACTGGCTCGGGCAGGCTTTTGGGAACTCACTGCTTTTAATGAATTTTAGTCCTTGTCAGGGAATAAGATGGGGTATAAATAAATATTATACCCCATAATAATAATAACAACAATAACCAGCCACGTGGTGGCCAACTGCTTTGGCAGGCATATTGCCTGAAAAGCTGTTTATAGGAAATAATAATAATGAAGTAGAATGCCTTATTCTCAGGGTTAGAATGACTGATTAGGAATAGCAGGAGCAACTGTTCTGAAATAATTCAACTGAAATGGAATTGCAAAAGAACATGGCTGTTCCAGGATCACAACTCATCTCTCACTTCACTTCACTACAACTTGTACAAGAACACAATTATTTGTGCACAATTATAATTCATTTAGAGGTGCTTCTCCAGGAAGTATTCCCAGCCATAGTGCTCCATATATCTATTTGTTTATAAAACAAAAAGTCTTACTCAAATGCTTATACATGAAATATGTCATTTGTATTGACTCCCCAATGTAATTTAACAATATGTAACAATATTGATATCCTACATATACTAGAAATACCGGTAAGTGCCATTACTTGTGCCTGTGGGAATTGCATATTAGAAAATAGGGTTAGGGTTGGTGTGCAATTTTAACTAATGCCAGAATATAAAACTTACCAAGAAGTAAGTCTTATTGAACTCAGTGTAACTTATGAGGAAATAATGCATTCTTACTTTATGGCTATCTGAGAATATTCTCAAACAACATATTACATATGGGAAGAACAATATCAACTGATTATGGACCAAATATTTATTACTAGGCATTCATCAATATTACTGCATGTGTGCACATGCAAACAGTATCTGAGAGCATCTCTGGATAGTAATAACAGTTAAAATACACATGTGCCTGGCCTATAAAATAATAAGATAATTCTTGAATATCTTTTTTGTATATTATGGTTTATTAACACATATTTGTCCAGTATATATACAGTAATGCTAATTAAACATAGAAGTGCTGACTATTTAAAAATAAAAAATAGTGCAGAAGAGAGACTACATGGGTAGAAAGAAATAGTCTTGAGATTTTGAATTTGTTTCTTTCAAGTATCAATTTCAGTTTATTTTTATATGGAATTTGAACCTTTTGAAAAGTTGTCATTTTCTCCCTGCCTCATGATAGAGGCATTTGTGTCTCCAACTAAGCAAACCTCTGCTTTTATGATAAGTTACAAAAAAAAGGTAAAGGATGCAATGCAGTCCTATGCATTATTCAGAATTAAGTCCCATTTTGCTCAATTCAGAATTAAGTCCCATTTTGCTTAATGGGGCTTATCACCTGTTTTGAAATGTAGTATATGAGAATAAAAAGTCTGTTTTGAAATGTAGTATGTGAGAATAAGTTTCATTGAACGCATTTCGACTTATTTTTGAATAGACGCAAATAGAGTTATAGTTTTATTTTTTCTTATGCTGGAGAAATAGTTGCCAGACCTTAGATTTGATCTTCCTTATTCTAATTGCATGTGGCCAGTATTTACTCCATTTCCCCCCTCAATGTTCCTTTTGTTTTATTGAAACTCATTCATTGAATGCCAAAGAGCTGTGCAAATAGCACAACTTAAACAAACCAGTATTGGGGCACTAGAGCCATTAATACTGCTCTCTATCCAACATCTTACACAAGTTTGCTGTATGAAATGAGCAAAGCATGTTAATATAGATATTTCATTCCCTGTTATATTATACTTTAAATATTAGCCTTTATTTAACCATCTTGTTTCCTTCTGAGAGAGAAGCTTTCTAATTTTGGTAATTTCATAGCCCAATATTAACTTTTTTTATTTGGCTTAGAATGATAAGATAATTGGTTTTGTGTGTGGGCTTTACAAAGAGCTCAGTTCTCATCTTGTTCCTATTTTTTTACTCCATTATTGCAGCATCCTTTGAAATGCTTCCACATGTTGTGAGTTTGGTGTTAATGTGTGATAGTTGCTAATGTGGATTAAAATGAAACCTGGTGTACCACTAAACACTTTCTGAAAGCCTATATTTAATCATGATACTTGAAGCGCTTGTAGCATACTTGGTTGCATTTTAACTTGGGTTTGTCATGATGTCTGTTGTATAATGAGAAAAATGGGTAGAGGGAATTAAAGGATGTAGAAGATTACAAGACCTGCTCTTGATTCCTAAATCCTGGTTGGTTCACTTGTATAACTTTCCCCAGTCCCTGCATTTCTCCCAATGTGTATCTTTCTCTCTACAGTCTTGGATTGTATTAATAGTTCTCTCATCTCATTTCATATATACCTTCCCATGCTTAGCATTTCTCTGTGTAATGTAAGAGGGCTTGCTTTTTAGTAGTGTATATAATGTGAAGGAGTTGTCAGACTGGTGAAGCATAAATAGTGTAGATCTTGCTGTTGTAAAATTCCTCTTATTTCAATGGAGCTTATGAAGGCAAAGTATTTTCGTTTGTTACGATGAGTCATCTTGACTTTCACACTTCCTTTTCTTAGTTAATATCACAGTTTTTAACAGCATATATTTCCTGCTGCTACAATAGTCACCTTTGACTTTGCCCTATTTTTGTTCTTATCTTTTTATTTTCTCAACCCCGATTTCTTTTTTGTTCTATTACCTTACCCCATCTTACTTAACAGAAAACTGCATGTGTATCCACTCAGATGGAGGAGTGATCACTCATATTAATACTTATTTACAATTTCTGAAATCAAACCTAAGAACTGAAGAACCCTAATATATTGGAGGTGTGGTGCTAATACTGCAAAGTGTGGTTAGGCTGTTTATATACTTGGTGGTCTATGGAAATAATGTGATTCTGTGATTTTTGCCCATGGAATAGAAATTGAGGAAGGAATAATAGTAGATGTAAAAACATTTTGATGTACTTGCTTTGCAGTACATATTGTTGGCATCTGTCTATCTCAAGAGACAATAGAGTGGGCCTCCAAGGGTGAAGTCAAACTGCTGTGTTAGCAAAATCGAAGTGACCTCCCAGAGGCACAAGCCTGGACAGTAAGTATGAGGGTCCTGGGCTTCTCAGATGCCTCAGTGATGTGGTTCAGAGGAAAGCAGAGCAATATGTGTGGCTCCAGCTTGCCTGCAGGAGTTGCCAGGAGGCGTACAAGGCCATTTTAGGGACTCCACTCCATATTTATGTAGCGTTTACTCATTAGCCTTTTCTTCTCCCAAAGATATTATGCTGTCACATGAAAGATGGGGCAAGCTTTTCTCCTGCTCTGGAGGGTAGGACTCAAACCAATGGTTTCAAGTTACAAGAAAGGAGATTCCAACTACACTTCAGGAAAAACTTTCTGATGGTAAGAGCTGTTCAACAGTGGAACAGATTCCCTTGAAAGGAGGTGGACTCTTCTTCCTTGGTTGTTTTTAAGCAGAGGTTGAATGACATTTCTCATGGATGCTTTAGTTGAGATTCCTGCATTGCAGGAGGTTGGACTAGATGGCCCTCAGGGTCCCTTCCCACTCTGCAGTTTTATGATTCTATATTGATCTCTTACTCCTGATGGGTGAGGTCAAACTTTTACTGCTTATAGCCAAAGAACTTGGCAAAAATTCAAAGTTCTAATACAAATTGCATTTGCAAAAACAGGTGGGTAGCCGTGTTGGTCTGCCATAGTCAAAACAAAATCGAAAATTCTTTCTACTTTGAGATCTTTTGTAGAATGTCCTGGGAGATTGAAGTGTTCTCCTACTGGTTTCTCTGTCTTGTGATTCCTGATATCAGATTTATGTCCATTTATCCTTTGGCGTAGGGTTTGGCCTGTTTGTCCAATATAGAGAGCTGAAGGGCACTGTTGGCATTTGATTGCCAACAGTGTATGCAATTTGTCTTAATACAAAGAAATTTCAGAAATAGACTGGAAAGAGAAGTGGCTGAATTACAACTAATCACCAAACTTAAAACCACGGAGAAACCTGGTCTGAACAAAGACATTGGATTTTTATCTCATTATACATAACAAAGCTATCTTTAGCCATCTCACCACTTGCCTTTCCCTGCAAGACTAATTACAGCCATTAAGAGTCGTCAACAGGTTTTCCACACCTATCAGCTGATCACCCATTCCCACCACCCTTCTTAGCAATACCCCTCCCCACTCCCTCACTATATTTAAGGATCTGGTGACTTCTGTTTCAGTGTATCTGAAGAAGTGTGCATGCACACGAAAGCTCATACCAGGAACAAACTCAGTTGGTCTCTAAGGTGCTACTAGAAAGAATTTTCGAATTTGCAAAAACAGTTAGCGAAACTATTTTGTATATAAAACACTAAATAAAAATGAGAATCAAGGATAAAAAAACAACCAATAGAACAAAGCATAAGAAACAATAGAATATATATTTTTTTGTAAATTTTGTAAAGTACTACTAAATGGCAGGTTTCTCGTGTGAATAAGCTTACGGGCTTAAGGAAGCTGGAGGGGGCAGCCAGATGGAGATGTCTGTCACCGGCCTGGCACCCAGAGATCTCCACATGGTCACACATACTGCCTCCTCTTTTCACTCCCTTACCCCCTCCCTGATCCCGGGCAATGAAGCAAAAAGAGGATGAGCAGAGGTTGGCAACTGCAATAGCAGTGTTGCTAATATTCAGCTTGAGAAGTGCAGCACAATGCTATGACAGCTGTATACCATCCTGCACTTTGGATCTTAAAATGGATGTGACAATGGCAGGAGAAAGAGTACACTGCAATTGATGACTGCTACAATGCAAACACAGCACTACATGGGCGCTGGATGAGTATCTGAAGCAGGATATATAAAGAAGCCTCAGGGACACTTATTTTGCAAGGCTGCCTTTTGCAGTCACACTAGTAAAAAATTATGGACTAATAATTTCTATGAACCTACTTCAAAGATGCTCTTGCTATTTTGTAATTTGAAGCTGTGAGCTTTCAAGCAGTTTGATCTGTTCTGGCAAATAGGGCCGTAAGATACTACCTAGGTGGTAAAGCTTAGGGAGACTTCACCTTTGTTAATCTGGTTCCCTGTACATAGAATTTCACACAGGTTTTGTTTTATCAACATCATTAAATCAAGTTGAGCATTAGCAGACTTCATATTGATTTCAAAATGTCAGCTGATTGAAAGTCTGTAGTGTTCCAGGGTCAATTGCATTTATTAGTCTCTTTTGCCGTTGTTCCACTTTAAAGCCAGACATATATTTTGGATGAACACCAATTCATGGAATGAAATGGATAGGCTGGAGTCCACCAATATGGTGAACATAAAATATGCTATCTGCTTTATAGTGGCATCCCCCCCAATTGTCATGCAAGCACAGTGCCCATCTAAATAAAGCAAATTTAGTACTTCAGTCCCTTAACAATACCAAAATGTATGGTACCTCACTCCCGTACAAAGCCCTGCTTAGAATGCATGGAGGTGGTTGTTTGAATCACAAAATAGGTTTCAGCTCAGGAGAAGGGGAATTGTCAGCTGAATTTGAAGTCTCCTACTTGGCAGCTTCAGCTTGTCACCTATCCTGATCTCTTATGTACTGGGTAACAAATCCCAAGTGGTCTCTCCTTTGGGGGAAAGTTACAACATTTGTGGCTTTTTAGTTCAATTAGAAAAAGGCAAGCAAAGGGGGACATAATGCGGTATGTAGAGAAAGTTGGATAGAGAGAAAACCAAGGCCACCCTCCAGTGAAACTAGAGGATTCAGGACAAACAAAAGGAAGAACTACACCACACAACCCATAGTTAACTATGGAATTCACCATCTCAAGATGGCACCAAGAATCGGCACCAAGTTGGATGATTTTAAAAGGGGTTTATACAAATTAATGGCATCAGTGGCTACTAGTCATGAAGGCATTTTTCTGTTTATGGTGTCAGAGCTGATGTGCTTCTGAATATCATTTGCTGGTGAGTACAAGAGGGGAGAGTGATGTAGTGCTTGGGTTCTGTTTGCAGGCTTCCCATAGGTATCTGGATGGCCACTGGGAAAACCGGAGGCTGAACTAGATGAGTTTTTCTATTAATTATTTTCATTAATGATAACAAAGCAAAATAGTAAGTACCAAGGGGCAGAAGAAGCTTTTCTCCACAGCTGAGCATCAATATTTGAAATTTGTGACACACATTCAAAAATCTCTTCAAAATTTGTAATTTACATAATGTACTCAGCAGTGTTCTAAATTCAAAATTCCCATTCTTCTAGGCACATTGTTCTAGGCGCATTTTGCAACCTTTTTCTGCCTCCCCACTTCCAGCTACTTTCTGAAGACTGGAGTAGAGACTCTGTTAAGAATATTAGGGAGGTGGGCACGGGAAGGACTAGACTATCTGAAAAATGAACATAATATTTTAGCTGCAGTTCATTCATTTTCAACTTTGTATTCTTGTTATTCAAAAAGTGTGCCTAGACATTCTGTTGTTGTGCCCATAACCAAGGTTAAAGGTGCCATTTAGCTCTTAGCTTTCATATCTCAGTTTCTAACACTGGTACTCAGTGTGTTTTGGCTCATAATTTGAATCCTATGCAGAGACAGAACGCTATTTGCTGCAGCGCTCCGTGTTCAAAGATGGAATAGAAATGAGTTTTTGTGATACCTGATGTAATGAAAGATAAGTTTCCATTGGAAGATGACTGAACTCGTAAATGTTTATGAATATAACATTCATGATTTCACTTGGCCTCAGAGAAAGCTAGTTACTAAAGCTGTGATTCTTTGCACAATTACCTAAGAGTAAGTCCTATTGAATTCATTTACTTGAGTTAAATTGTATAGAATTATGTTGTACAGTATAGGTTGATTTTGATATTTGTTGATTTTCCTGTATTTTTAAATTGGACATTCAGATATATTGACAACTATTTTCTCTGTGTTACTGTAACAGGTTCCTTTTACTTTCTAATATCTCACTAACGTAGAAGGAATTGCTCTTTTTCCATATGATGGTTATGAGATACCTCATCCCTTTCGTAAAATGAGAGCTGAAGCTTTGAAACAATGGTCACAAAAAGCCTCATGCTGAAGTTCAGTTGATTTTAATATGAGGCAGACTTATGTGTTTATGTAATTTTCTCTGTTTAAACAAAAATGCTTAGTTCAATCAAGCCTAGTAACTTTTAAAAAAGTTTTTACCTAAGGGACCTTTGAAACTTCATAGTCTATATGATTTATTGATTCTGGAGATTTTGTTTTATTTAAAAATATATTGCCTTTCGAGCACAGCAATCAAAGCAGTTAAATATTGTTTATAACAGAGGTCGGCAACCTCCGGCCCACGAAGGCCGTTTTACCAGCCCACAAGCCGCCCACCAACCGAGCCGCCCACTAAACCAGCACAGCGTGGCACGGGGACTTGCCGAGTGGTGCCGGAAATTGCGTCTGCACATGTGCAGATACTGGAAATCGCGTCTGCGCATGTCCAGATGCCAAAAATTGCATCTGCGCATGTCCAGATGCTGAAAATCGGGCCTGCGTATGTCCAGATGCCAAAAATCGCTTCTGCACAGGCACGATTTTTGGCGTCTGGGCATGTGCAGAAGCGATTTACTTTGTTATCACTATTTGTGTTAGAGGAGAGGGGGATATCAACATTAAAAGTTTATAAATACTTGAATGGAATTACTTGTACTAAGAAATGCCAACTGACATATTTATGGGCAGGGATACTGATGGGTCCATTGGATGTCTACTCAGAAGGCTACTGTCCTAAGGTCTTTCTTCTGAGTAAGCTTGTGTAGTGTTGGTGGAAGGCATGATTGAATTATCTATCATTAATATTGTGACATTTAAGATATTGAACTAAGAATTCCTCTGCCATGTGTTGGGTTTTTTTTTGGGGGGGGGGGGAAGCTATCTTTTTAAAAAGTGTATTTTGTTGATTTATCAAACTTAAACAGAATTACATAATATCCACAAGAAGTAAAATTCTCTCCCATCCATTATTATTCTATTTGTCTCTAAGTAAGATATAGCTTCAGTCTAGCTCTAGGTTTTCACAAGCATCAATAAAGTAATGTATTGAAAGTGTCATCTCACACTTGTTGCATGTGTTCTTGGTGGGTGAAAGCTGTGTTCATTCTGTGCATACTGAATGAAACCAAGCCAAACTCTTACTTCCTGTACAATGTTCACATAGTAAGGTGGTTTGTCCATGAATATCAAGCCCCAGGTCTATGAGATCCAAACTTCAAATCTATCCAAATCGTATCTGCTTCCTCCCTATCTGCTCAGAAAAATGTCACGTATCCAGTGCCCCACAAATAGCAGGGCAGCTTAAAGATGGTGATATTGAACTGAAAAATAAATGCCAAGAAGAAGAAGCACTAGGCACCTCCTTCCTACCTATCCTTCTGCTCCATCCCTCAGCCTATGCAGGCTGGTTTTGGTTGTGGGGTGGGTGGTGGAGCTGAAATCTTAGTAAGATATAGTTCAGGCATAGGCAAACTCGGCCCTCCAGATGTTTTGAGACTACAATTCCTATCATCCCTGACCACTGGTCCTGTTAGCTAGGGATGATAGGAGCTGTAATCACAAAACATCTGGAGGGCCAAGTTTGCCTATGCCTGATATAGTTAAAACCTTGAATAATACCATAAACTGGAAGGTTATTTTGTGTATTCTGAGTAGCTGAGGAAGCACCTGAGTTTTGCACTAATCTTTTTAGGCCTATTGATTCCTTGTACTATTTATTGGGCTCCATTGGGAATAGGCACAGTGCATGTTTTGTACTCTTACTAGTGCTCATGAGAACTTCCCACGAGGGATCTGCCTTTTGCCATTATTTCTGCTGTTGGCATTTCATTAACCTTTGCACAAGAATTCTGACAATCATTTCAGAATTGCGTATACACAGAGAAAAAATCCTTTTCACCAATTCCTTTTTATTATCACTGTGGATTGCATGGGACGGGCAGGATAGTCATAGAGGCATTGGATCAAAGATTTGCTGATAGACGTTTAACCTGATTTCCTCAATTTGGATTTCTCACAAAGAATTTGCTGGGGGATCAAAGCATTGTTGGGTGAATTTCTTCTTTTGACACATTTACAGGAATGTTTCCGCAACTGAATAAGGCATTCAGTTAGTTGGTGGGCTGGGAGGGTTTGCTTCCAAGACCCATCTTGCCAAATGTTGGCAGTAGCAGCTGCTTTGATCAAGAGAGTCCTGTATGGGATATATCTCCCATGTCACATCACAAAACTGCTGTGGTCCACAGAGCAGGTTGGAGTTGAAAGTTTCAAGCTATTCCATAAGTAAGGGGAGAAAGGTAGTTTCCTTTTTCCTTCTGAATTAGCAAAGTGTTGGATTTGGGAGGAGACAGGTACACAAAGCATGGCCCCATGCTGTACAGCATGGGTAGGCAAACTAAGGCCCGGGGGCTGGATCTGGCCCAATCGCCTTCTAAATTCGGCCCATGGACGGTCTGGGAATCAGCGTGTTTTTACATGAGTAGAATGTGACCTTTTATTTAAAATGTATCTCTGGGTTATTTGTGTGGCCTGCCTGGTGTTTTTACATAAGTAGAATGTGTGCTTTTATTTAAAATGCATCTCTTGGTTATTTGTGGGGCATAGGAATTCGTTCATTTTTTTCCTTCAAAATATAGTCTGGCCCCTCCACAAGGTCTGAGGGACAGTGGACCGGCCCCCTGCTGAAAAAGTTTGCTGACCCCTGGTGTACAGTGTCTGTGTTTTCACATATTAGCTTTCTTTTGGCTCATTTTATCCTTCACTTTTCCTCATGCTTGTGCTTCAGAAATGAAATTTAGCATGCAAAGCCTAGTCTCATTGAGGTGCTAGTTTTCTGTATTTATGCTGCACTACAACGTGCAGTGGTACAGTTCAAACAGATTTACTACCTCAGTGAGAACTGAACCTAAAGATTGACTTGTGCTGCTACATAGGTGTTGGAGTAGGAGCTCCCTGGACGGGAAAAGAAATGTGGATAGAATAATAGGTTACTGTGACTAGATAGAAGCGAAAACATAGTGAATTTTCTGGAAGTTTTCACGGATCTACAGAATACACTTTGCTACCATCAGTAAAGGCTAGGGGGTATTTCAACAAAATGTTTCAGGATATTCTTTCCTAACTGGAGTACTCTTGTTCAGGGTTCTAGCCAACTAGCCACAACCTCCTTTCATTCAACCACCACCTCATTTTCAAGTCTGCTTTTCTAACTGATACTCAACATTCTGTGGCTACTGGAAGCTGCCATAGTTCAGGGCTCAGCTTGGGAAACATAATACTGTAGAGTTCCTCTCTCTTCTTGGGGTCAGGAGGTAGAGAAAAGCTCTGTATTATGGGTGGCAGAAGAAAAAGAAATTAGGGGAGTAGGGCAGGAGAAGGATGACCACTGCTGAAAACCTTGCAAGGTTGTCTTTGATACTAACGTTAGGGATTGAAGAGATGCTGTGTATCGCAGATAAAGGTTAGACATGACATTTCTCTTTGGCAGTTTTCTGAATTGCAAAGTAAATGCCACAGGCATAGATCCAAAGTGCTCCATGTATGAGGGGAAGAGTTTCCACTGATTCCCTAACCCCACAGCCTTCTATGCCTTTTAGTCACCGTTCTCCTAACCCACATAAATGGTTTTTCATGGAGTGCAATCCTTATGTTCTGCATGGTGCTTTGTGTCCAGGTCAGTGCTCTTAACTTTGGGGAAATGTTTGCTTGGTCCCAATTCTAAAATAACAATAAAGAAATGCACTTTAGTCTAATTTTCTGGCCCTATTCTTTGCACAACAAATGACATTGTTCTTTGTGGTTAGCTCAGTGTCTGTTTACATCAGGTTATTTCTCTAGTTGTCTTTCCTGCACAGCAGGTTTGACCATTTTTATCCTATGGCCTTTGTTGTAAAACTTGTTCTTTATCACACTGTAATATTGCTTCTCACACTGTAATATTACTTCCTGGAAAATAATTATGGAAAAATTGTGTTTTGCTGCATGGTTTCTCCTTTCCCATATATAGAACACAAATGCTATGGAAAACACTTATTTGGGATAATCCTCACTCTTACACTTAAGATCCCAGTGTTGCGCTGCATCCTTGAAACCTTGAGAACCCATGAGAATGTAGTATTGAATGTTCATGACAAGTCATGACATGCCTGTTGTATCTTTGGTGCTTACCTGCCTGCAGCATAAGCAGTTATTGTACCAAATCCATTGAGCGCAGTCCATAGATCCAAGCTATTTGAAAGCTAGACCACCTCTTTGAGAATGCATAAAACATGATGGGGAAAGAGTTTGTCTGGTTAAGTGAATCAGACTCAGAAAGCTCCTTGCATAGGCTCGAAAATATGGCACACAGAGGGTAAAATGCTCTGTGTGCTGTAATTTTATTTAAATTAGCTTTTTGCCTGTTAATCCAATATTTTGTGTGTTTTGCTGGAAGGCTGCTTAACTTTGGCCTTCTTGCTTCTTCTGTAGTCTCTTTTGGTTCCACAAATGTTGTCTGGAGGTCTGATAATCAATGTGTGAAGATGACATTGTAGAATTGGAAGAGACCCTGAGGGTCATCTATTCCAGTCTCCTGCAGTGCAAGAGTATCAATGCCACTGATATGAATTTCATGAATTTCCTGTTAGGACCGTAAATATCACTTCCAGCTCCATAAAATTCAGCCACCAATATATAATTGGGCAATACTCTGCATGAATTGGTTGATGTTGCACAAAGGAAGAAATGCTTTGTTAAATAATTCTGAATAGGAGTTAAAAAGCTGTTATTAGTTGCAAACAAGTCCATCAAGCCTGAATAAAAATGACACTAATTGAACCACGTGTCGTCTTCTTGTAATAATAATAATAATAATAATACAATTCTGTCCGTCAGTGCAAAGTTTCCCAGTATGGTACATAACAATATATTACATATACAAATCTATACAAAAACCCATATAACTAACAATATAAAACAAACATATCCCAAAAGCGAAGTAGAAAATAATCAAAATTAGAAAATGCTGTGACATTCCAGTTCTCAACCCCCTTCATGTACCTGAGAAAACAAACACATCTTGAGCTAACATGTAAAAGGAAATTATGTTGAGTGCAACTTGAAGCTCTGTGAGAAAGGAATTCCACATCTGTGGTGCCATAAGAAACATGGCTCTATGCCACTGCCCCTCTAACTCTGGATATCAGCAGAATTATGAAGTGGTCTCTCCTGAAGAATTTAAAGCACAGGCTGGCTGGAAATAGTGCTTGTGGTCCTGAAGATACTTGGTTTCTAGACCACATAGAACTTTATAGATCAAGTCAGCACCTTAAATTGAGCTCAGTAGCAACAAGACAGCCAGTGTAGATCCTTTAGGATAGGTGTAATCTGATCTATTGTGGTGGGCTGGTGGCGCTGTGGTACAAAATACTGAGCCTCTTGGGCTTGCTGATTGGAAGGTTGGTGGTTTTAATCCCTGCAATGGGGTGAGCTCCCATTACTCTGTCCCAGCTTCTGCCAACCTAGCATTTTGAAAGCACACCAGTGCAAATAGATAAATAGGTACCACTGTGGTGGAAAGGTAAACGGTGTTTCCATGCGCTCTGGTTTCCATCATGGTGTTCCGTTGCGTCAGAAGTCGTTTAGTCATGCTGGCCACATGACCTGGAAAGCTGTCTGTGGACAAACGCCAGCCCCCTTGGCCTCATAGTCACCTTTGGACTTAACCGTCCAGGGGTCGTTTATCTTACCATTACCTTTAATCTGATCTATTATAACAGATATTATTGTTAAACACCAAGTTCATAACATATGTGAGCACATAGGTTTCCATCAAAACTCTGAATCATTCTGGGCATTCTGTTTTATATCTAGATATATTCTTGAACTACAGTAGGAAGAGCACTTTATAATAGAAAGTTATCATTATAAAGCCACAGGAGGTGACATGAGGCATAAAAGGATTTCCAGAACCTTAAGTGAACCAATGTCATTTAAAAAAGGCTTCACATGAAAAGGTGAACAGTGTTCGAAACTCCCATTGCTCTACATGCATTTTGCAGCAGGGAATTTCATTAGTGCGAGCAGTTTCTGACCTCTGGGTGCAGTGCTGCACCTAAGATTTCAGATTAAAACTGCAGAGTGGAAGGAAAACGCACCTAGACATTCTGTTGTTGTGCCCGTAACCTAGGTTTAAAGTGCCATTTAGCTCTTAGCTTTCATATCTCAGTTTCTAATACTGAAGGTGAAGGACATAATACTATGTCAGATTATTGGATTTAGTCAAAGTGAGTTTATCTTTTTTATTTTACTTTACATTTAATTTGCGGCAACAGATTATTTTTGCAATTAAATGCTTCTGTTTTCCTGAAATTAAACAGGAATAAGCTATTTAGTTGTATCTAGCTGCCAGCTAGTGGGTATATTGAAGTAATCTGTACCATCTGACACCCCTCCCCCACCCAAAAAATCTGGAATATAGAACAAACTAAAGCTAAACAAAGCCTTGGATTTAATGACCTAAGATGAGTGTTTTCAAACTAGTATTGTATGCATTTGCTCATTCTTTCTTCGCTGAAATATGGGTTTGCCTTTGTGCTTGACAGGCACTTTGGAGCACTTACCAGATGCCAAGGCAGAGCAAACCTCTGTCCCCATCCTGTGCTGTGTTGTTTGAAGGTTTTGTGCCTCCATTTCTCAGCTCTTGAGTTTAGAACTCTGAGAATACAGAAGTCTGCAGTAGTTCTGCAGTAATTCTGCAAGAACTTCTTTGTTTTTTCAAACACACTGCCATTCATTCTCATTGATTCTGTTCAGTCTTCCCACAAGCAGATGAATGCCACTGTTAAGACTGGGGTTGAGATCTCTAGAATTCTGAATAAGTTTGGATTAAAATAAGGTATTTTGGAGTGTACTCATGCAGCCATTTCCACATTGATGTGAAGACAGTGTTGGCTCCATTTGAAGAGTTGAGCAATCTTTTTCTAGAAGACACTGAAGAGCCACTAGTTTACAAGGAATTTCACAATGCAAAAAAATGGCAAAGGTAAACACATTTGAGTGTGATGTTGGACTGTTATAGTTAAGGAAGTTTTGGCAAATGAAATATTTTGACTAGCTAGGACTGTACTTTTGGTTCTTGAACAATGGTGGGGGAGGAGTTGCTTTCTTACAAAAGTGCTACTTTGAAGTATGACCTAAATCCATTTGAAGACTTGTTGCTAGTTGATTACTAGTTGCAAATGGGAGATCTTGAATACTTCTTCAAACAGAAAAAGCATAGCTGGTTGTCATCTGGTACGAAGTCTGTCCTAGCTTGCATGACTCTGTTTTTGCATAAACCGATAAACATTTTTCCTGACGTTAGTTGATTATTTTACCTTGGTCAGTGTATTCAGTGTGGATAATGCTTAAAATTTCTTAAGTATGCTGGATTTAATTTCCTGTCAAATTATTTGATACCATGCAGCATGAAGTCTATGAGCGGTATTCAACTAAGTTTTAGTCAGAGTAAACCCATTGAAATGAATGAACATGATGAAGTTCAGTCAATTTATATCAGTGTGTCTGTTCTGAGTAAAACATAGCTGAATATTACCACCCCATGTGAATAATAGAATGAAAGAGAGACACAGGTGGGAAATAAACAGTGACACCCTTGCCCACAATTGTCCACCATCTGGCAGACTTTCTTGAGAACTGACAAAAATAACTGATTTGTTCAACTTCCTTGCAGAAATGATGATAAAGCGTAGACGTGGCAAGCTATTGATCAGCATGTATGAAGAGCTCGTAATTTCTTTTCAAAATGACTTGCTAGATTGTTGCTCCATGTAAAAGTGGCCTGAGGATGAATACTGTACTCCATTCTCCTATGAGTTGAGCTATGGCTTGAAATGACACAGGCACACAAAATACTGTTCTCTTGATGAGACAAGGGCAAAATATCAGGCGTCTAGTGTCTATACCAGGGGTCGGCGAGGTTTACCTCGCCTGGGCCAGTTCACTCCAGCGGAGATCCCTCCATGGGCTGGATTGTCTGCATGTGTGAGCGTGCATGCCCGCGATTTCCAACATCTGTGTCTGCACAGACATGATTTCCAGCATCTGCGCAGACACGATTTCTGGTGCCGCGGAAGCGAAACCCCGCACCGCGCTGCATCGGTTTAGCGCAGCACGGGGGTACTTGCCAAGCGGGCAGCTCGGCCAGTTAAACGACCCCATGGGCCACTTGTGGCCCATGGGCCTTAGGTTGCCGACCCCTGATCTACAAGGTGGCTAATCCTGCGGCTAAATGGCACCTGCCACTTGCAGGGGCCACTGCTATAGACTACTATTCTCTTCCATTCATTCTCAGAGAAAGTTCTAATGCTGGGATGTACATAGTCCTAAGTAGCTCACTAGGCTAGAGTCCCTGCAATTTGTCCAGGAGTTCCAGTTAACAAGCTCTGATATGGCTGAGTTTTTAAACTACGTTTGACTGTAGTTTTGAAAGGATTTATTCTGTGTCAAATCCATTTACATCACTGTCATCATCTCCATCAGGTGAACCAGGTGATTGGTTTTTGTGATGGAAGCTTATTAAAGATCTAAGAAATTTGACATTTAATTGAAGAACAAATCTGGGCATTTGTCTTATTGTGTCCTCTGTCTGCACTCCCTTGGCAGTTAATCATATAATGCTCCTGAGCATGAAATTAACAGTAAAAATGACATAGCTGATGTTCCATCTTTGGAAATGGGGGGATTCTGAAAGTAAATTCTGAAACTTGGAATATTTTAGAGCAGAGGATCTTCGTGCTTTGAGAATTGCATTTTAAAATTGGTTATGTAGACCATAATATTACTAGAATTTTGGGTTGTCTGTGTATAAAGTACAAAGAGGACTGAATCTCTAGGGTTCTTTTTAAAAGGGGGTTGATTTGATAGGAATTCTGCTCATGGAATGTCCTGCAGAAGAAAGGGAGTGGTAATATTTGCTGAACCCTAAACCACTAAGCCTAGGGCTTGCCGATCGGAAGGTCAGCAGTTCAAATCCCCGCAACAGGGTGAGCTCCCGTTGCTTGGTCCCTGCTCCTGCCAATCTAGCAGTTCGAAAGCACATCAAAGTGCAAGTAGATAAATAGGTACCACTCTGGCGGGAAGGTAAACAGTGTTTCCGTGCGCTGCTCTGGTTCACCAGAAGCGGCTTAGTCATGCTGGCCACGTGACCTGGAAGATGTACGCCGGCTCCCTCGGCCAATAAAGCGAGATGAGCACCGCAACCCCAGAGTCGTCCGCGACTGGACCTAATGGTCGGGGTCCCTTTACCTTTACCTTTACCTACCCCTTTGCTCTCTGAAATTTTTTTTAGATGGTTATTGAGCCCGCTGGAACAGAAGGCATGGTGAATTGGGGGGGTCTATAGAGGGAAGGAAAAATCAGCTAAAAATTGCCATCCCCTTCCTTGAGTGGGAACCTCAACTGGATCAGTGTGCTTTTCATAAACAGAAGGAACCCTTCCATTTGTGAAAGGGCATATCTGGATCTAACCCACAGGAAGGATTATTTGCAAATTTTGCACTTCAGTAGATAAAGCATAACTTCTTTGGCATAAAACAGGAGTGAGGAACCTTTCTCAGATAGAGGGGTTGTGTTCTCACCTGGGCAGCCTTCCTGGGACTGCTTGCCATTGGTGGGCGGGGCCAGAAATAAAATGGGTACCAAAAGTGAATTTTACCAATGTACAGCAGGCTAATTCAGGCATAGGCAAACTTGGCCCTCTAGATGTTTTGGGATTACAAGTCCCATCACCCCTAGCTAACAGAACCAGTGGTCAGGGATGATGGGAGTTGTAGTCCCAAAACATTTGGAGGGCCGAGTTTGCCTATGCCTGGGTTAATTTCTGCACACACTCACCACTACCATCCTTCATCCAGACAACCATCAGGTGTTACCCGAGTTCAAGGACACATACCAGCCAGGCAAAAACACTCAGTGGTATGAAATAGGTCTGGTGATGTGGCCTGGGGAAAATCCTAAGGGCAAGATAGAGAAGAGGTCTGAAGGGCTGCAGTTTGCCCCTGGCTGGGCCTGAAAAGTATATATTTATAAAAATTAGAAGAAAAATAGAAATATTTGGCAATTTAAACAGCTATTTTGGTGGCACGGTGGGGGGAGTTTTCTATTATAATCTAGGAAATCTACATAAAATTCAGTCATAATTCCAATGAAATTGGTAATAAACCGATGCTCTAGCCTGTTATGAATATACAGGTATGTTCCTTTGTGAATATATTTTCTAGCTAGCCTGTTGTGAACAGATTAAAATTACTTCAAACTTCCAAGTATAATGTCTGCTGATGGCAATGGTGAGAAATGTATGGGGTGTGTTTATATACGTGTGTGTATATTTGTCCAGAAGCTTCAGTAGGCTAATGTTGTTTTGAGTGATCTTTGTAGTGGAGTATAAATTACTTAATTTTAGACTGGAAAACACTTGTGCCTGGAGGGTTGGGAGAGAAGTCTTGCCTAATTATTCACCTTCTGAACAAGATTTCTTAAGGATCTTTTTCTTTCAAAAGAACACAATACATCTTTTCCATGAATGCTTATGGGTTTTCAGGGTTCAGTCTACATTTGATGCTTGCTTGTAAGCAGGAAGACATTCTTTTTCAGTTTATCTTGAGACTTATATTCATGATTTAATTTTAAATTGTGTTTGAAGTGGGCTGAATCATACTGTGGTATATGCATGTGTGTATATAGTAATGTAATCCTAATGTGTTCTTTGGCAGTTGAGCAACACTGGAAATGTAGAACGA